>NC_042622.1:2527408-2827408 GCF_901001135.1 Rhinatrema bivittatum
GTTGCACTGCTAGGGTTTTATCTTAGTTAGGATTGTGGGAGGTGAGGGATTAATGTTGCACTGTAGGGTTTTATCTATGTTAGGATTGTGGAGTGGGGGGATATAATGTTGCACTGCTAGGGTTTTATTTTGTTAGGATTGTGGGAGGTGGGGGATTAATGTTGCACTGCTAGGGTTTTATTTTATGTTAGGTTTGTGGGAGGTGAGGGATTAATGTTGCACTGCTAGGGTTTTATCTTATGTTAGGTTTGTGGGAGGTGGGGGATTAATGTTGCACTGCTAGGGTTTTTATCTTATGTTAGGATTGTGGGAGGTGGGGGATTAATGTTGCACTGCTAGGGTTTTATCTTATGTTAGGATTGTGGGAGGTGGGGGATTAATGTTGCACTGCTAGGGTTTTATCTTATGTTAGGATTGTGGGAGGTGGGGGATTAATGTTGCACTGCTAGGGTTTTATCTTATGTTAGGATTGTGGGAGGTGGGGGATTAATGTTGCACTGCTAGGGTTTTATCTTATGTTAGGATTGTGGGAGGTGGGGGATTAATGTTGCACTGCTAGGGGTTTTATCTTATGTTAGGATTGTGGGAGGTGAGGGATTAATGTTGCACTGCTAGGGTTTTATCTTATGTTAGGATTGTGGGAGGTGGGGGATTAATGTTGCACTGCTAGGGTTTTATCTTATGTTAGGTTTGTGGGAGGTGGGGGATTAATGTTGCACTGCTAGGGTTTTATCTTATGTTAGGTTTGTGGAGGTGGGGGATTAATGTTGCACTGCTAGGGTTTTATCTTATGTTAGGATTGTGGGAGGTGGGGGATTAATGTTGCACTGCTAGGGTTTTATCTTATGTTAGGATTGTGGGAGGTGGGGGATTAATGTTGCACTGCTAGGGTTTTATCTTATGTTAGGATTGTGGGAGGGTGGGGATTAATGTTGCACTGCTAGGGTTTTATCTTATGTTAGGATTGTGGGAGGTGGGGGATTAATGTTGCACTGCTAGGGTTTTATCTTATGTTAGGATTGTGGGAGGTGGGGGGATTAATGTTGCACTGCTAGGGTTTTTATCTTATGTTAGGATTGTGGGAGGTGGGGGATTAATGTTGCACTGCTGGGTTTTATCTTATGTTAGGATTGTGGGAGGTGGGGGATTAATGTTGCACTGCTAGGGTTTTATCTTATGTTAGGATTGTGGGAGGTGAGGGATTAATGTTGCACTGCTAGGGGTTTTATCTTATGTTAGGATTGTGGGAGGTGGGGGATTAATGTTGCACTGCTGGGGTTTTATCTTATGTTAGGTTTGTGGGAGGTGGGGGATTAATGTTGCACTGCTAGGGTTTTATCTTATGTTAGGTTTGTGGGAGGTGAGGGATTAATGTTGCACTGCTAGGGTTTTATCTTATGTTAGGTTGTGGGAGGTGGGGGGATTAATGTTGCACTGCTAGGGTTTTATCTTATGTTAGGATTGTGGGAGGTGGGGGATTAATGTTGCACTGCTAGGGTTTTATCTTATGTTAGGATTGTGGGGGATTAATGTTGCACTGCTAGGGTTTTATCTTATGTTAGGTTTGTGGGAGGTGAGGGATTAATGTTGCACTGCTAGGGTTTTATCTTATGTTAGGATTGTGGGAGGTGGGGAATTAATGTTGCATTGCTAGGGTTTTATCTTATGTTAGGATTGTGGGAGGTGGGGAATTAATGTTGCACTGCTTGGGTTTTATCTTATGTTAGGATTGTGGGAGGTGGGGGATTAATGTTGCACTGCTAGGGTTTTATCTTATGTTAGGATTGTGGGGGATTAATGTTGCACTGCTAGGGTTTTATCTTATGTTAGGTTTGTGGGAGGTGGGGGATTAATGTTGCACTGCTAGGGTTTTATCTTATGTTAGGTTTGTGGGAGGTGAGAGATTAATGTTGCACTGCTAGGGTTTTATCTTATGTTAGGATTGTGGGAGGTGGGGGATTAATGTTGCACTGCTAGGGTTTTATCTTATGTTAGGATTGTGGGAGGTGGGGATGATAATGTTGCACTGCTAGGGTTTTTATCTTATGTTAGGTTTGTGGGAGGTGGGGGATTAATGTTGCACTGCTAGGGTTTTATCTTATGTTAGGATTGTGGGAGGTGGGGGATTAATGCTGCCCTGCTAGGGTTTTATCTTATGTTAGGATTGTGGGAGGTGGGGATTAATGTTGCACTGCTAGGGGTTTTATCTAATGTTAGGATTGTGGGAGGTGAGGGATTAATGTTGCACTGCTAGTGTTTTATCTTATGTTAGGTTTGTGGGAGGTGGGGGATTATAATGTTGCACTGCTAGGGTTTTATCTTATGTTAGGATTGTGGGAGGTGGGGGATTAATGTTGCACTGCTAGGGTTTTATCTTATGTTAGGATTGTGGGAGGTGGGGGATTAATGTTGCACTGCTAGGGTTTTATCTTATGTTAGGATTGTGGGAGGTGGGGGATTAATGTTGCATTTTGTGGAAGGAGAGGTGAGAATTGCCCTCACAGCCCCGCTGTACTTTGCTGGGTTTTCCTCAGCACTGCTTAACCGGATGCCTTTGAAGAGATCTGGTTATGTCGCCACACAAGGTCCGATAATTTTAGACCCTAAAGCAGAGCTTTCCAAACTTTTCATGTTGGTGACACACTTTTTAGACAAACATAATATCGTGACACAGTAATTCAGTCTACCAGCAAACTAGAAGTTAAAGGTTAAATGAACAAAATGTATTTCAACAATTTATGTATGTTTCCTTAAACATATACATAAATAAAATGTTTCACAACACAACCTATCTCATAATAAATATTTGCAGGCTTCCACTTCCTCCATGCTGATCTCGTACATTGTGAGACTCGGCATAGAGAAAGTGCTACTCTTGCACATTCCCAAAGATTACATGTGCCATTCACTAAAAGTAATTTTTTTTTTTACTTTGCTGTCTGATCTTAGTTTTTCTAATCGGTTAGTCACAGGCTTTTTTTTCCACCTTTCCTTTCTTGTTTTTTTGCCAATTCCTTTTACAGGGTCTTTTTTTCTATTTCTTTTCTCTCCATCTGTCTTCCCTCAAACACACAATCAGGTTCTCATTCTCACACGCTATCTCACACATTCTCACACACCACAGGCTCTCACTCACATGCAATCTCACACAATCCACAGCTCTCACTCTCACATGCCTCTCTCTCATACATACATACATACTGTCTCTCTCGTGCACATGCTGTCCTCACTCTCACACACACACACAGGCTCTCTCACTCCTACAATGCTCTCTTGCTCAAGCACAGGCTCTCACTGGCACATGCTGCCCCTCTGCACGGGTTTGCCGAAGGGTGGGGCTCTCTTCAGAGGCCCTGATCTTCCTGGCCGTGACATGGGATGTGCAGCGGCCCTGCTATCGGGTTTCCTCCTCTTCTCGGGCTGCCGCGACGTGGGATCTGCAGTGGCCCTGCTATCGGGTTTCCTCCTCTTCTCGGGCCGTCGCGACGTGGGATCCGCAACGGCCCATTAATGCTGCTCTTCTTCTGTACGCAGCAGATGCTCCTCCTCCTTCCTGCCCACGCGGCTCCGGCAACATTTTTCTTCCAGGGCTGCACAGGCAGGAAGGAGGAGGAGTGAACGTGACCCTTTTCTTCGGGCCGTGGTGATGTAAGCTCCACCACTGCCCGCCGATCTTCCTGCTATAGTTCCCTGCTTCCGCCGGCCCTGTGGACCGGGTGACACACCTCCACACTACAGGCGACACACTAATGTGTCCCGACACACACTTTGGAAAGCTCTGCCCTAAAGTTTCTGACTTTTAGACAAATATATAGAAATTTGGCTACGTCTGGCCTGCCTGCGGAGCACCTCTTTTTTATGTGGCTGAATCATAACCGGTTAAGTTATTACTCAGCTACAACTCAGCCCAATAAGTGACTGAAAATGGTAAAACTTGCCAATAAGATGATTAACTTGTGAGTTATCCATATAAATGGCTTTTGAAAGCAGAATTGCTTACCTGTAACAGGTGTTCTCCGAGGACAGCAGCATGTTAGTCCTTACACGTGGGTGACATCATCACATGGAGCCTTGACACAGAAAACCTATGTCTGACTTGCCACAGTGGGCATGACCAGCATGCCTCATACTACGTGTCCACGCGGGGTCCCTCTTCAGTTCTTTACCATGGAATGAGATACAAATCGAAACTAGGAGAAACCCTACTCCCCGGGGTGACAGGCGGGTTTCCCGAGGACCAACATCCTGCTGTCCTAGGAGAACACCTGTTACAGGTAAGCAGCTCTGCTTTCTCTCAGGACAACCAGGATGGTAACCCCCCCAGACGGGTGAATCCCTAGCTACAGGCTGCCCCCAATATAAAAGGGGACCAGACACCCAAACCACTTGTAAAATGGAACAACAACAATGGTACTGTCGGTAAAGGAGGAGGCGACAGTCTGAACCCAAACAACAGGCCCTAGGTGGGAAGAGTTATGTTCTACACCTGAAACTTACTCCGAAGGACAGACTGGCCAAACATAGTGTCGTGTCGGCCATCCCTATCCAAGTAGCACATTTAAGATTAATCGGAGAAAATTCTTTTTCTCTCAGTGCACAATTAAGAACATAAGAACATAAGAAATGGCCATGCTGGGTCAGACCAAGTGTCCATCAAGCCAGCATCCTGTTTCCAACAGTGGCCATCCAGGCCATAAGAACCTGGCAATTACTCAAACACTAAGAAGATCCCATGCTACTGATGCAATTAATAGCAGTGGCTATTCCCTAAGTAAACTTGATTAATAGCAGTTAATGGATTTCTCCTCCAAGAACGTATCCAAAACTTTTTTAAACCCAGCTACACTAACTGCACTAACCACATCCTCTGGCAACAAATTCCAGAGCTTTATTGTGCGTTGAGTGAAAAAGAACTTTCTCCGATTAGTCTTAAATGTGCTACTTGCTAACTTCATGGAATGCCCCCTAGTCCTTTTATTATTCGAAAGTGTAAATAACCGAGTCACATCTACTTGTTCAAGACCTCTCATGATCTTAAACACCTCTATCATATCCCCCCTCAGTTATCTCTTCTCCAAGCTGAACAGCCCTAACCTCTTCAGCCTTTCCTCATAGGGGAGCTGTTCCATCCCCTTTATCATTTTGGTCGCCCTTCTCTGTACCCTTCTCCATCGCAACTATATCTTTTTTGAGATGCGGTGACCAGAATTGTACACAGTATTCAAGATGCGGTCTCACCATGGAGCGATACAGAGGCATTATGACATTTTCCGTTCTATTAACCATTCCCTTCCTAATAATTCCTAACATTCTATTTGCTTTTTTGACTGTCGCAGCACACTGAGCCGATGATTTTAAAGTATTATCTACTATGATGCCTAGATCTTTTTCCTGGGTGGTAGCTCCTAATAAGGAACCTAACATTGTGTAACTACAGCAAGGGTTATTTTTCCCTATGTGCAACACCTTGCACTTGTCCACATTAAATTTCATCTGCCATTTGGATACCCAATCTTCCAGTCTTGCAAGGTCCTCCTGTAATGTATCACAGTCTGCTTGTGATTTAACTACTCTGAATAATTGTGTATCATCCGCAAATTTGATAACCTCACTCGTCGTATTCCTTTCCAGATCATTTATAAATATATTGAAAAGCACCGGTCCAAGTACAGATCCCTGAGGCACTCCACTGTTTACGCTTTTCCACTGAGAAAATTGACCATTTAATCCTACTCTCTGTTTCCTGTCTTTTAACCAGTTTGTAATCCACGAAAGGACATCGCCTCCTATCCCATGACTTTTAGCTTTCTTAGAAGCCTCTGATGAGGGACTTTGTCAAACGCCTTCTGAAAAGCAAATACACTACATCTACCAGTTCACCTTTATCCACATGTTTATTAACTCCTTCAAAAAAAATAAAGCAGATTTGTTAGGCAAGACTTCCCTTGGGTAAATCCATGTTGATTGTGTTCCATTAAACCATGTCTTTCTATATGCCTCTACGATTTTGATCTTTAGAATAGTTTCCACTATTTTTCCTGGCACTGAAGTCAGGCTCACTGGTCTATAGTTACCCGAATTGCCCCTGGAGCCCATTTTAAATATAGGGGTTAGTTGGCCACCCTCCAGTCTTCAGGTACAATGGATGATTTTAATGATAGGTTACAAATTTTAACTAATAGATCAGAAATTTAATTTTTGAGTTCCTTCAGAACCCTAGATGCATACCATCTGGTCCAGGTGATTTGCTACTTTTTAGGTTGTCAATCTGGTCTACTACATCTTGCAGGTTCACAGTGATTTGATTCAGTTCATCTGACTCATCACCTTTGAAAACCATCTCCGGAACTGGTATCTCCCCAACATCCTCATTAGTAAACACGGAAGCAAAGAATTCATTTAGTCTTTCTGCAATGGCCTTACCTTCCCTAAGAGCCTCTTTAACCCCTCGGTCATCTAATGGTCCAACTGACTCACTCACAGGTTTCTTGCTTTGGATATATATATATTTGTTTTTTTGTAACTTGTTTTTATTGGTTTTTCATTACATAACATAGTCTGGTCATGCCCCAAGGGACAGTAAACAATGAAGTAGTAACAATAAAACATGGTTGACATTCAATAGTTTGTAAGTTTCCAAATAGAACATGAGAGAGTATGTAATGGAAACAAAGACTTAAATATGGGAGGATTTCATAGTGTCCATGCTGTTAAACATACAGTCCACACAGTGTCCCCAGAGCATCTCCACCTGCCTCCCTATTACCTGATTACTTTTCCCAACACCTCCCCCCCACCCGGGTGGTTCTGTATCTAAGGGTCCTAGAAGACAGGGATCTGAGAGAAAGTTCCATCTGGAGCCAAGTCTTCCCTAGACAGCAATATAAGCGCATGTAACTCTATCCCGTGTTAGGGGACAGATATGTTTGGAATTTTTCCCATTGTTTCTGCACATCAGTGAAGCACTTATGTGAGGTATTTTTAGCTGAGATGTATTCAAATGTGTAAAACTTCACGAAAAGTCTGAACCATGAGTCAACGTGGGGACCTAATGGGCCTATCTAGGTGAGAAGGATGACCTTCTTCCCAATAAGACTTGCCTTCTGTAAGAACCTTGCATCTAAGGTGTCTAAAGGAACTAGGTCTGTTGATGGTGGTAATACTCTGCCGAAGATCCATAGCATAGGGTCTAGAGGTATCTGGGTGTTCAATATTTTACCACAGATGATGTTAACTTGATGCCAGAATTGTAGCACAAGTGGACACGATCAGAATGCATGAGAAAATGAGCCTGGTTTGTGGGTACATTTCGGACAGAGGAGAGTTGGCCACCTTAGCCTTGAAGGCTCTGTGAGGAGAGAGATAAAACTGTTGAAATTTATATTGTAGCTCTCGATATAACACATTTTCAGACACCAGTGAGATATCTGAAAAGCACTGGGAGAAGTCCTGAAACGTGAGATTAAAATCAGACCATTTTTGATAAAGGACTTTTAAATTTACTGGGATGAGTGTGTCTCTGATCTCTTTAGTAAACCGTGCTATAGAGGGGATCTGTTTAATTTGATCTAGCATGATGCGCCTTAATCGTATGCTTTCAGGGGTGCTCTTGAATACTGCACAGGATGAATATATAAAGTGGCGGAGTTGTAAGTAGGCATAGAAGTCAGTTGTTGGTAATTGAAATCGTTGGATTTCGGCAAAACTAAAAAGTTGGGTGGAGGAGTGTGAGCATAATTGATGTACAAACTGCAAGCCTCATTCCCACCATGTATGGAATCTACAGTTCACTTGAGCGGGCACAAAGAGACCGTTGTTACATATACCTAGTAGAGATGTTAGGCGCGAAGGGATTTTGAGAATTTGACACAGAAATAGCCAGGCTTTTCGACATGAGGAGACCAGCAGCATTGAAGAAAGATACTGAGGAAGATGTGAACTTGGGGCTTGGGTATGTAGTTGAGAGAATGGTCTTCCATCCAACTCTGGAGGAGTTGAGTCGGAGAGTAGTGTGATGTATCGAATATCCAGTCATATAAGAAGCATAGCATGCACGCTAGGTTATAAAACCGTAAGTTGGGGCAATTGATACCTCCTTTAGAAAGGGGTTGCATAAAACTGACAGATATCCGCACTTTTTTCCCATTCCACAGAAATTTCCTCATGATGGCCAGTACTATACGATAATCTCTTTTTAATAGCCAGAGCGGGACCATTTGTAAAGTGTAGAGCCACTTGGGAAGGACAATCATTTTGAGAAGTTGCACCCGCCCAACTAAGGACAGGAGCAGTCCCTGCCATTTCATGAGAAGTTGAGAGGTGGTCTGGATTAGTGGGCAAATATTGGCTGCGTATAAAGACGATAAGGAAGATGGTAGTTTGATGCCCAAATATTTCAATTCCTTCTCAACCCATTTTAGAGGGAAAGGCCCCTTCCAAGCCGAACGTACCTCCCCCCCCCCCCCCCCCACTGCTAGAGCCTTGGACTTATCTTGATTGATCTGTAGCCCTGCAAATTTGCTGTATTCACGTTGAAGTGTTAGGAGCAGTGCAAGAGAGACCACCGGATTGGTCAAAAAAATTAGGACATCATCCGCGCATGCGGCTACTTTAAACGTATGGTTGTTTTTCTGGAGCCCGATAATCTCATCCAACAGGTCTATCTTTCATAATAGGGTATCGATGACTAAAATATAAAGTAGAGGGGAGAGGGAACACCCCTGGCGAACTTCCCATCTCACTTTAACATCCTCTGATCTTAAGCCGTTGGCGATTATGTGAGAGGTGGGGTTGAGATACAACAGTGAAATGTATTGGATAATGTTCCCCTGAAAACAAAATCTGTTCAAGGTGGAAAATAGGTATGGCCAAGACATCCTATCAAACGCTTTTTCTGAGTCGAAGCCAATTGCGATGGCAGGAATGTCTTGTGTAGTGCAGACCGAGCTTGCAGTGAGGAGTTTGGCTATGTGGAGGGACGCAGATCTGCCTTTGACAAAGCCTACCTGAAAATCAGAAATGAGACGAGGGAGTACAACCCCCATTCTATTGGCTAATACTTTGGCCAAGATTTTGAGGTTGCAGTTTAGAAGTGATATTGGCCTGTAGGAAGCTGGTTGCAGTGTGTCCTTACCCAGTTTGGGCAATACCGTAATGTATGCTATGTAAAAGCTGGATGGGATACAATTTGACTGTAGGGCTTGGATGTATAAAGAGGATAGCATGCCACTGACATGGTTTTTTAGGATTTTATAAAAGTCATATGAAAACCCGTCAGCTCCCGGTGCTTTTCCGGATTTACTAGAGGAGATTACATTTAAGCCTTCCAGAGTTTGGATAGGTTTATTTAGAAATGAAGTTGGGTCTCGGATAATTTAGGGAGTGGCAGATTTTTTTAAGAACTGTTCTTTCCCCTGTGGGTCTCCTACTACATATTCTGTTATATAATGCTTCATAAAAGCCCCTGAACACTTCACAAATGTCCTTCCACTTGGTAACAATATCGCCCTTTGATGTTTTAATGCGAGGGATGACTGTTTTTCCGCGATGTACTCGTACTAGGTTAGCTAGTTGCGCCCAACCTTGTTGCCAAAGCGGAAGAAGTTGTGCTCGGATGTTTGGAGAGAGTGTTGTGCCCTTTGATGGAGGAGAAAGTTTAAATCTCTCATAATGTTAAAGTCTGTGGACTGGGAAATCAGCACCTGCTTGGCCCTATTTAATTGTAACTCAAAATATAATATGGAATTGTTTGCTCTCTGTTTACGTGACGCAATATAGGAGATAATTTCTCCCCGGATTACTGCTTTCCTGGTCTCCCAGAATAACTTGGCGTCAGAAGTATGTTGTCCGTTAAAGATCACAAATTCTTCCCATTTGTTTTACACAAAGGTCCGGAATTCCATATCATTCCATAGGTAACTCGGGAATTTCCAGAAGCGTTCCTCCAGTTCTAAGATGGAGAACTGCAAGTCAATCCAGATGGGTGTATGATCCGAAATAATCTAGGGGCCTATGATAGCATTTGTGAGGTAGGAGAAGTGTTTTTTGGGTATTAGAATGTAATTGATACACGAGAGTGTTGCATGGGTTCGAGAGATGTGGGTGTAGTCCCTCTCCTCTGGATGTAGCGTACGCCATGTGTCTAGCAGTTCAAGTTCCTTACAAAGAAAGGTGGCACCCTTGTCTCTGTTGGTGTGAGGGGCTGGCATGCTAAGGCTCCTATCTTGCCGGGGGTCATGTGTACAATTGAAGTCTCCTGTGACTATAAGAAACCCTCTTGTATGGGCTACCAATTGGTTAAGAACGTACATAAAGAAAGTGTGTGTGTAGTTATTAGGTGCATATATGTTACATATGGTAATCTCACGCCTGCCTAGGGAGCCTGTTACCATCACAAATCGCCCGTCACCATCCTGTATAACATTAGTGAGTTGGAAGTCGCATGCTTTGTGAATCGGGATTGCCACACTGCTTTTTTCTTCTGTGCTGCTGTAAAATGACATGCCCCCACTCAGCCCCCCAATAGTTTCTGACTTTCCTTGGTTGTGAGGTGGCTTTCTTGTAAGCAAGCTATGGTAGGTTTACACTTTTGTAATTGTGAAAGGATCTTTTTCCGCTTAACAGGAGAACCTAGCCCATTAACATTCCATGATATCACTCTTACAGGATCCCCCATTTTTCCAATGTCAGTTTTTGTGAGTTTGGTCGGGTACCACCTATCCGTGTGTGGTGTCTGCAGTGAACTTTGGGGTCTTGTCTTTCAACCCTCTCCGAGGCTATAAAAAATACATAAGATTGGCGCATATGTCCCTCCCTCAACACATCATAGACTATCACCACTCCAAATGGTTGAATCCCCTCCCCTTTTGCCGAAACCATTAGGCCAATATCACCCCTATGATTCTCAGTGTTCCCAAAACACACAGATATGTACCACCCCAGTGGTGCCAAGGCCAATGATGAGTAACCAGACGTTCTTAGCCTGTAGATACCCAGTTTCTGGCACCCCAATCAGCTGATGGCTTATGGAACCAACCGTCCTGCTGATGTTGATGGCTTGGAGTCCATCAGTGCGGCTCCATGCTCTTTTGATGCAAATGACACTGATGCCGATGGTTCAGTCTTCTCGAACCCAAAGAGGCACTCCATCTTATCAAAACAAAGACAATGTCCTTTTGGAGTCATATTTGTGGCAACCCCGGACGTCATGCGATGCCCCCCAGGCAGAGGATACATTCATCATGGGGATCCATGATGGACATGGTTAAATCAGATGCAGCCTTGATGGGACGAAATAAACGGGAAGATCAAAATAGATGGCAAAGAGCATCGATGGCCGGTGGGCACCAAACCACCACTGCAGCAGGGAATTGACTGTAAAAGTAAAGTTACCAATAAACATCGAAAACACTTACTAGAAACACTACAGGAAGGACCAAGAGGGATCCGGAGAACACAGTGAAGAAAATCACGTTTGACAGTTTTGAAAAAGTGGAAACTTTGTAAGAGGCTAAAATGCCAAAGTGAGCTCACATACCACGATGCTGAAGCTCCGCAGAAAGAGAGACTGAAGAGGGACCCCTGCTTGGACACATGGTATAGAGCATGCCTGGCATGGCCAGCGTGGCAAGTCAAGTAGTAGAAACTTTGAGATGTTTTCCGTGTTGGGGCTCCATCTGATGAAGTCACCCGTGTGTGAGGACTACCATCCTGCTCGCCCTCGGAGAATAGCGATCTCTTGATGCACATCATTTCTTGCCCCTCATGTGTATCGTTCCCTCGGATTTCTGTACCCCAAATACACTTTTTTTGCATTAAATCTTAACTGTCGAGCACTTTTCTACTCCTAGCTTCTTAGATCACTTCCCATTGTGACTAGTCCCTTAGGGGTAGTTCTTAGTGCCATCTGCATAAAAACAAATCTTTCCTTCCAACTCACCTGCAATATCACTCACAAAGATATTGAAGAGGAACAGCTGTAGATCTGATCCCTGAGGCACTCTACTAATTACCCTTCTTTCCTCACAGTGAAATTCATTCACCACCACCCTCATCTTGCGGCCTCCACGCAGCTTCTGAGCAGGACAAGCATGGAACGTGCATGGGCCCCAGTTTCACTTTCCTGGGACACCTTTATGGGTGTCAATCCTGCCCTGAAGCTGGCAGAAGTATTGATGGGAAAACCTTCCACAGCCTTCCCTGGCAGGAAACTCAATGACCAGGATGTGACAATACAGCTATGAGAAAGAGAGGAAGGAGGAGAGTGTACAAGGGAGAGGAAGCCAGAAGAGGAAAAGAGGAGAGAATATGAGAGAGAGGTTTTCAGGGCTCTAGAGGGAAAGAGCATGAATGAGGATCTGTAAATTTACAACCTGCAGCAGTGCTGGGAGAGAGAGAGAGAGAGAGAGAGAGAAGGAGAGAGAGAGAGAGAGAGACTATACCTGCGAGCAAATCCGAAATCAATAATCTTTACCATGTGGCTGTTGTGACTCACACACACAATGTTCTCTGGCTGCAAGAGACAAAAGCATGAATCAATGTCATTCCCTCCCTCAGAGAAGCAACAGACATTGCAGCTCAGGACACACCAAGAAAAGTAAACCGCACAATGCAAAAGTTGCCGCCCATCCTCTGGAGATGAGTGCATGACTCGCAGCCTCTGTGCTCCTGCCTTAGTGACTTTCATTCATTTATTCATGCAGAAAATGTTCAGTGCTTTGCTTTCTTTTTTTCCTAAAGGTTTCCTCCTGCTTCTTTATCTGTTGGATCTGGAAGCGTCTCCTGAAGCTCATTCCAGTCCTCAGCCAAGGCAGGGCCACAGCTCCCTGCAGAATGCAGCTGAGTCCGGCCACTAAGTGGCGCTGTTGAGTGAGGACACAGCTCCCTGCAGAATGCAGCTGAGTCCGGCCACTAAGTGGCGCTGTTGAGTGAGGACTCAGATTCCCTGCAGAATGCAGCTGAATCCGGCCACTAAGTGGCGCTGTTGAGTGAGGACACAGCTCCCTGCAGAATGCAGCTGAGTCTGGCCACTAAGTGGCGCTGTTGAGTGAGGACACAGCTCCCTGCAGAATGCAGCTGAGTCCAGCCACTAAGTGGCTCTGTTGAGTGAG
Source organism: Rhinatrema bivittatum (assembly GCF_901001135.1). Lineage (NCBI taxonomy): Eukaryota > Metazoa > Chordata > Amphibia > Gymnophiona > Rhinatrematidae > Rhinatrema > Rhinatrema bivittatum. The sequence goes on from NC_042622.1 coordinate 2,540,518, forward strand.
GACTCAGATTCCCTGCAGAATGCAGCTGAGTCCAGCCACTAAGTGGCGCTGTTGAGTGAGGACTCAGATTCCCTGCAGAATGCAGCTGAATCCAGCCACTAAGTGGCTCTGTTGAGTGAGGACTCAGATTCCCTGCAGAATGCAGCTGAGTCCAGCCACTAAGTGGCGCTGTTGAGTGAGGACTCAGATTCCCTGCAGAATGCAGCTGAATCCAGCCACTAAGTGGCGCTGTTGAGTGAGGACACAGCTCCCTGCAGAATGCAGCTGAGTCCAGCCACTAAGTGGCTCTATTGAGTGAGGACTCAGATTCCCTGCAGAATGCAGCTGAGTCTGGCCACTAAGTGGCGCTGTTGAGCGAGGACACAGCTCCCTGCAGAATGCAGCTGAGTCCGGCCACTAAGTGGCGCTGTTGAGTGAGGACTCAGATTCCCTGCAGAATGCAGCTGAATCCGGCCACTAAGTGGCACTGTTGAGTGAGGACACAGCTCCCTGCAGAATGCAGCTGAGTCCGGCCACTAAGTGGCGCTGTTGAGTGAGGACTCAGATTCCCCCTTCCACCCCAGGGGCTGTGAATGCTGCATCAGGGTACAGGCACTTCACAATCTATTTTTTTTTTAGTGTTCTGGCCCGGTTCTTCTTCCTTTCACTTTCTTCCACGTCAGTCAGAACCAGTGCTGGAATTCTGGTACTTTGAGCCTTCATTCACAACTTCCTGGGGATTTCTTCCCTATTGTTAAAGATCCTCCCTCTCGCCCTAGTCTGCCATGCACCAGAGTTCCTTCCAAAATCCTCTAAATCCAGCCACCAGAAGTCACCCTTAATGATAGCCATGAACCCCTCCCTGCAGCACCCCCAGGCAAGGCTCTGCATGCACCGCATTACCACCGAGCCACCAATGGTCAATGATAGCCCCAGGCAAGGCTCCACATGCACCGCATTACCACCGAGCCACCAATGGTCAATGATAGCCCCAGGCAAGGCTCCGCATGCACCACATTACCACCGAGCCACCAATGGTCAATGATAGCCCCAGGCAAGGCTCCGCATGCACCGCATTACCACCGAGCCACCAATGGTCAATGATAGCCCCAGGCAAGGCTCCGCATGCACCGCATTACCACCGAGCCACCAATGGTCAATGATAGCCCCAGGCAAGGCTCCGCATGCACCGCATTACCACCGAGCCACCAATGGTCAATGATAGCCCCAGGCAAGGCTCCGCATGCACCGCATTACCACCGAGCCACCAATGGTCAATGATAGCCCCAGGCAAGGCTCCGCATGCACCGCATTACCACCGAGCCACCAATGGTCAATGATAGCCCCAGGCAAGGCTCCGCATGCACCGCATTACCACCGAGCCACCAATGGTCAATGATAGCCCCAGGCAAGGCTCCGCATGCACCGCATTACCACCGAGCCACCAATGGTCAATGATAGCCCCAGGCAAGGCTCCGCATGCACCGCATTACCACCGAGCCACCAATGGTCAATGATAGCCCCAGGCAAGGCTCCGCATGCACCGCATTACCACCGAGCCACCAATGGTCAATGATAGCCCCAGGCAAGGACTCTGCATGCACCGCATTACCACCGAGCCACCAATGGTCAATGATAGCCCCAGGCAAGGCTCCGCATGCACCGCATTACCACCGAGCCACCAATGGTCAATGATAGCCCCAGGCAAGGCTCCGCATGCACTGCATTACCACCGAGCCACCAATGGTCAATGATAGCCCCAGGCAAGGCTCCGCATGCACCGCATTACCACCGAGCCACCAATGGTCAATGATAGCCCCAGGCAAGGCTCTGCATGCACCGCATTACCACCGAGCCACCAATGGTCAATGATAGCCCCAGGCAAGGCTCCGCATGCACCGCATTACCACCGAGCCACCAATGGTCAATGATAGCCCCAGGCAAGGACTCCGCATGCACCGCATTACCACCGAGCCACCAATGGTCAATGATAGCCCCAGGCAAGGCTCCGCATGCACAGCATTACCACCGAGTCACCAATGGTCAATGATAGCCCAGGCGCTGCCGGCTGAAATGTATTAAATTTAAGTGAGAGGTTTGCCTGATATTTTACATTTTCATGGATAAAAGAGTGACATACCTTCAGGTCCAGGTGCAAGACGTACATCTGATGCATGTACTGTATCCCTTCACAGATCTGCCGGACAAACACCATGGCATCCATTTCTGTCAGCTGATAATTCTCATCGATGATTCGCTCAAACAGCTCTCCACCTTGCACGCTGTATGTACACAGACAACACAGCTAAAGCAAGCTCAGGGATCATTTCTCCCCCTCCCCCCAGCACTCAGTGACAGGGTCCTGTCTTTTAAGTCTGCCATCAGTAGATGGAAGCAGGATAGCCCAGCACCTTCCTCTCCCATCAGCTTCTCCTAACATCAGTAGGGGAGCAGGAGACCAACATTTTCATCCTCCACCTAGTCCACTTTACCTAAGAGTTTATCCCAAGATGAAAAATTTGTCTTGGTTGATTAATTATTGTATTTTTTAGAGCATACGATGCACTTTTTTAAGTGGCCTAAAATTGCCCTATATCTTATTGTCCATTCGGCTGGTGGAGCTCGGCCACTGAAGGCTGCAGGAGCGGTCAGGGGAGGCTACCACTCAACTACTACCAGTAGGAGGAGGTGACAAATTGCTTCTCTCCTCTACAGTAATTATTACACTATAAGACCTCCAAAAGAACTGTACATTTTGGTCTGGTTTATCTCATAGTCTGAGAAATATGGTATATTTTAACTCTCTCTCTAGAGTCTCTAACCCTGGAACATCACATAATATCTACACCATCAACATAACTTCTTATACCTTTCTTAGAATGGCTGTCTAGCAAAGAGACTATTAAGGTAAAAGTCTAAGAAATCCAATATCATGTAGAAAAAAATCTCCCTTCTCAGACACGCACCTGAAACTAGCTCAGGCAATGAGAAGTGTAAAAGAATTAATCTCCTAAGGAAAGGACCCTTCTTCCAAAGGCTGTGTATGGGGAAGCCTCATGGAAGTCATAGATTTACTTAAAGACACAAAGATTTGGCGCAGTTACACATCAGCACCATATGTGCATACATAATGCAGAAACATACAGAAACAAAAAAAGAAATAGGAAAGTAGAGGAGACACTTCAGAGCATCCCATCGACTACAAGACATCTCAGATAGTGTCGTGTTGATCAAGGTTTCTTAGTAATGAATAAGTCGCTCTATGCACGCAGATTAGGTAATAGCATGGCAAATGACAGCAGATAAAGGCCAAAAGGCCCATCCAGTCTTATGCCCAAAGCAGATCAGATTCCCCATATGGAACCCAACCCCAAATCTCACTGTCTCCCCTTTAGAGTTGCAGCTGCCTCTCCGTGCAGGTTTTCCCATGTCATCTAGGAAGCACAATGAGCCCGTATCACTGCTGCCCTGGGCTGCAGCCCACCCTCAGTGAAGGTTGCACACTGCCCGTTGTAACTGTCTCTTGCCTCCTGGGATCCTCTGTGTTTTTCCCCATGCCTTATTTACTTATTTATTTATTTAAAGTGATTTATATCCTGTGCCCTCCAGAATGTTCAGAGAGGGTTACAAAGCCACATCCCATCATAAAACAAAACAATAAAAATAGTGAAACAAAATGAACATAAAAGACTGACAATAACTGATATCTAGACAGAAAGAGATATTTCCTGCAGAAAGCCTCAGGTGATTGATAGGTTGCAGACAGATGGAAACTGCGGAGGCTAACCTGCGATCTCAAACATGTGCTTGAATAAAAACGTTTTCAGTGCCCACTTAAGCCCTTTTGGTTCACTGATGGTAGAGAGTTCCAAAGACGGAGCCAATTGGAAACTTAAATCCAGACTATCCATTGACAAGTCTCCTCCTGGTTTATCATTTCTCTATTCCAGGCAAATAAATCTTATTAAAAGGAGGTAGAGCTTCCTCTGGCACATTCAAGATCTCAATCATATACCTCTTAAATAATTCTTTGGAGACATAATAAGCATTTTATAAAAATTAATTAATCTCAGTTTTAAAGTCTTGGGGTAGATATTCAAAACATAGCCAGTTATCCAACTTAGCCAGATAGACATATCTGGCTAACTTAGACCCTGAGAGGTCTTGATGCCGGACACTCCTACCTCCTAATACTACTGGACATCTCTGCCGCATTCAACACTATCAACCACAACTTTCTACTATCACAGCTAACAAATCGGACTCGGTGACAAAACCCTCAAGTGGTTCAAATGCTACTTATCTAACAGATCATATAAAGTGCGACTAAAGAACTGCGAATCGAAACTGTACCCACTCCCTCATGGCGTCCCCCAAGGCTCCTCCCTATCCTCCATCCTATTCAACATATACATGCTCCCCCTCTGCAAACTCCTCTCCAGCCTAAATCTCCACTACTTTGTCTACGCAGATGACGTTCAGATACTACTCCCCATGAAAGAAAACTTACAACGCACCCTACTGCAATGGGAAACCTTCTCAACCCAAATAAATAACCTCCTCACGCAACATTCCCTCACACTCAATCACTCAAAAACTGAAATACTACACATAGTAAACAAGCACTGCACAAAAAACATCCAAACTCCCACACCCACCCAACCACCCAGCCGATGCATTACCGAAGTAAAAAACCTAGGCATCACATTGGACTCCAAGCTCAACCTAAAGAAACACATCACTGCCACAATAAAAGACGGCTACTTCAAGCTACAAGTCCTCAAGAAAATCAAACCCCTCCTCTTCAACCAAGACTTCAGGACAGTACTTGAATCCTTCATTTTCTCCAAATGCTTGAACTCCCCTCATCCACCCTCAAACCCCTGCAACTACTCCAAAATGCAGCAGCCAGATGACTAACAAACAGTGGTCGCTCCGCCCACATCACACCCATCCTCAAAGACCTTCACTGGCTCCCAATATCCCACAGAATTCAATACAAAACCCTTACCCTACTACACAAATCAATACACAACAAAAACACCGAATGGCTTAAAGACGCCCTCCAGAAACCTCAGATCTAAAAACACCGGCCTGCTAAACATACCCTCCACAAAACAAGCCCACCTAACCGCAACCAGAGAACGCGCTATATCAATAGCCGGCCCCTCTCTGTGGAACACTCTCCCTGAACTACTCAGACTGGAAACGTCCACCCAGTCCTTCAAAAAAATCTAAAAACCTGGCTATTCCAAAAAGCCTTCCAGCCCTGAAACCTAACTCCACCCCCCTCATCCCCACCCCAACCTCACAACAAAAGAGAAATATCACAATCCCAATTAACCTCCAGACATGTCTGTGCACCTCAATAACCCCCACCCTACCTCCCATGTACAGACCCCCCCTCTGTAAATAACTAGAGATGCCTCCCTCCCTATGTAACCACAGGTATTGACCTGCTGAGCTGTTGAATCAAATCGCCCTGTTAAGCCTTTGAATCAATTCCGTTTCAATGTTCACCACTGCTGAGGTGTTTGAATCAATTCTGACTCTGACAATGGTCAGCCTGGATCCCAAGTACCCATCAGATCCCCAATAGTTGATCTATTTCTTATATTTTACTCTCAAAGATAAGCACCAGCTTTTTCACATCCACCGGGCTAAGCAGGACTTTTCCTTCAGGAACGTGTCCAATCCTCTTTTGAACCCCACAGTGTTAATTGTCTTCATTACATCTTCCAGAAACAGATCGTGTGCGGAGGTTTTAAATCTGCCCGTTGCTGGTTTCATGGAGTGTCCCCCAGTCCTAGTGTCTGTTTGAAAGTGTAGATAACTGTTCCCTATAAATCTCAATCCTCTCCCCTGTCAGACATCTCTTTTCCAAGCTAAAGAGTCCTAATCCATGTTGCCTTTCTTCATCCCCTTTATCATTTTTGGGGCCCTTTTCTGTATCTTTTCCATGTCTGCTATGTCCTTTTTGAGATGGGGCAACCAGAACTGCACACAGTTCTCAAGATGCGGTCACACCATGAATCTATACAAGGGCATTATGACATTCTCAGTATCGATCTCTATTCCTCGCCGAATAATTCCGAACATTCTATTTCACTGTTTGATTGCTGTCGCACAATGAGCCAAAGATGTCAAAGTATTATCCACAAGGACTCCAAGATACTTTTCCTTGGTGGTGACTCCTATCATGGAACCCAGCATCGTTGGGGGGTTTTTTCCTATGTGCATTACTTTGCATCTGCATTTAGAAGCCCAAACTCCTCGTCTCCCAAGGTCATTCCTCAGTTCTTCACTATCCACTGCTGTTTTAACAACTTGAAACAATTGTGTTATCTGCAAATCTGTTTACCTCACTCATTCCTTTTTCCAGATCATTTATGAATATGCTAAACAGCACAGTTCCCAGTACAGACCCCCGGGATACTCCACCTTTCTCCATTTGGAAAACTGACCATTCAGTTCTATTTATTATTATTTAGTAACTTTTATATACCGACGAACGTTGGGAACATCTCGTCGGTTTACATATAACAGAACTGAGCAACAGGCTTTACAATTTTTGCGTAATTAGATAATTAAATAAGGAACATTCAGAGCATACAAATAACAGATTAGATTATATAAGTAAAATTATAAAAGTGTGATACATGAAAGAGGTTATCTAAAAGGGGGTGCTGCCTGTCTTTTATCCATTTACCACTCCACAATAGGACACTGACCAATCTGCTCTGAAATTTGTTCAGTTTGCTGAGCATGGACAATAGACTTGGACTTCTATACCTGCATCTGTAGATCTAACTGTAAAATCAAAGAGGCAACTGCCAAGCGGACTGAGTCCAAAGTGACTATGTCGAGCTTGACCAAAGGGGGAATGGTCAGAAAGCAAACATCAACCAAGGGGATGAGAGAAAACTCCAAACCACTCACCCCTTGTGCTGAATCCTCCTCTTCAGCAACCCTCTCAACTCTTGATTCAGCTTTCTTTCTTTCCTCTGCAGGTCCCATGATATCCTCCCATCTGAGACTCCATGATGTTCAACTTTTGCATGGTCCGAGGCTGCCACTCTCCTCCACCTACGCATTGTTCCTCAACTGCAAGACATCCTGCAGTGGCATCAGGGCTCCAACACTACTGGCAAAGACCAGCTGGAGAAGAATGCCTTGGGTATCCAGACTAAGGAAGATGTCTGTCACTGAGCCTGAAGGCAAATCCTCTGACTTCTGTACTGCACTAGATCCCATCTGTACAGCAGGTTGCACAAAGCTGGAGGTGGTAGTCTGATGCACGGCTGGTGACTTGTACCAAAATCCCTTCCCTTACATTGCCTTACAATAGGGACTGAGGTAGTTAGAAGAAAAATGTAAATGCCACAGTCAGAGCCCAGCTTCAATACGAGTTCCTCAAAGCACCATCTTGAATCGCTCCCATATAGCCAGATTTTCAAAGGATGCTAAGTTTCTGCTCCCCAGATTCTTAAACAGGCTTTTGGTAAAGTATTGAAATCCTTGCGTATTAGATGTTTTATAACATGGAAATCTTCTCAGCGGCTGGTAACACTAAAGATTACAGGAATGACAGGAGTGTCTAAAATATCTAAAGGAAGGGTTTGAAGTCTCAAATTCCAGAGCAAAAGGATCTAATGGACCCAATCCTTTAGTGTCCACCCCACACCCAGTGCCATCCCAGTCCTTCCTTTTCTACCCATGAGCCAGAGACTGCATTGCTGCTCTCCCCTCACTTCCCAGGACAGAGGTTGCACATCACTCTCTCTCCCTAATCCCCAGGGGAGAGGCTGCATGCCACCGACCCTGGCACGGAGGCAAGAGCCACAGGTCATTCATGCCCTCCCCCAGGTCAAAGACCAGCTGTCACTCTCCACCCAGTCCTCTGGGAGTGGGCCTGTGTTGCTTTTCTTCAACCCTCCAAAGTAATGGCCATGTAGCTCTTTCCCAAGATTTGGGGCAGTGGTCATGCAAAACTTTGTCCCACCTCCTGAAGCTGGAAGGAAACTGATGAAATTACTCACAACTCCAAGAAAAGATATATCTCATTTGGGGTCTCAAGAGCCTCGTACATCTGAATCAAGTTTCGATGCTTTAACTGGTTCATCACATGCACCTCATTCATTGCCATCTCCTGTAGAAGAAGTGTGGAGTGTGAGTGCACAGGGTCACATATCACAGACACATTTAAAAGTGCAAAGAGAGGTAAAAATGAAATTTTGGGAGGAAAAAGATAAGTCACGACAAATGGGAATTTTGATGTATATTGGGCCAACATTCAAAAGATCTAAGCACCTAATGTAAGGAATTAGAAGCCTAGTTTCACCTAATAAAGCAAGCTATGTCATTTTGAAGCAGGGATCAGCTACATTGGTATTTACCAGGCTGGACAAGCATTTACACTGTCTACAGTTAAGTTTGTACGGTCATGAAACATAAGGACCATATAACCCCTATTCTTTACAATCAGTATTGGTTGCTGGTTAGTTACTGGATTCATTTTAAAAGCCTGTATAATCTATAAGGTACTGCCTGGGCTGGAATCAACTTATTTGAGTACTCAATTGTCTTGTTGTCTTCCTAGTATTCAGCGTTTGATAGACTAGACCACTCCATCCTAGTATTCACCATTTGACACACTAGACCACTCCATCCTAGTATTCACCATTTGACACACTAGACCACTCCATCCTAGTATTCTGTGTTTGACACACTATAGACTGGTGCATCCGTCTTGCCAGATTAAAATCAGTTAGCATAAATGGTCTCTTATTAAAATGGTTCACCTCATATTTAACCAAATGGACACACATAAAAATTGGTTCTGCTTATTCTGACTGGGTCACAATATCATCAGTGTACCTCAAGGATCCACTTTGTCATCTATTTCATTTCATTTATTAAAACTTTATAACCCACTTGTAAAACATGTTACCCAAGCAGTAAATTATAAAATATATGCAGATGACAGTTTTTCATCCCTTACAATATCGATTGGACAAACACAGTGCATTTTCTTTCACTATGCATCAATTGTGTTAGTCGATGGTTAGCACATGTCAAACTCAGTGTTTGCAAAACCAAAATCCTATTTCTGATCGGAACAAGCTCAATCTCCATGAATGCTCCAACATCCATACATTTTCAGGGAAACTCTATTCCAATCGTAAATCAGGCAAGGAACCTTGGCATTTTGCTTGACTCAACTACCCATGGAAAAGCACATATCAATGATTATGTCAACCTAATTTTTCAAAAGTACACCACCTAAAGAAATTGAAGCCTCTTATTGATCACCAAGATTTTTGCTCAATCTTGCAAACTTTAGTAATCAACCAACTGGATTATTGCAACTCTCTGTTTCTGGGTTTACAGCAAATGCATTACGTCCATTACAAATAGTTCAAAATACCGCCGCAAGAATTCTATACTCTACTAATTCTATATGAACTTCACTGGCTACCAATCAAACAAAGAATACAATATAAAATATTAACTTTAACTCGTAATCTAATCCACAAAGAATCATCAATATGGCTCAATGCAACTCTTAGACTATAATCATCATCCCAAAACTCTCTAGAGGTTCCTGCACTAAAGCTTGCAAGACTGGATGTTACCCACCGGAGAGCATTGTCTGTGGCAGGACCACTGCTATGGAATTCCATTCCAGATACCCTATGAAATAGTTAATGTATAAAGACATTTAAAAGAGCATTCAAAACATTTCTATTTTTGCAGGCGTATAATGTCACCAATGATTTCCAGGCCTATTCTAGGCAATATTGTTTTTGAGTTTTTTATTGTAAGAAATCTATGTTATTATGTGAGTTTCATGAATTTTAATTGTGAATGTTTTATCATGTAAGCTGCCCTGCAAAAATGAGGAGTGCGGGTATTACATTTACCGGCTCACAGGCTGCTCCCTCACCTAACGCCGCCCAGCCAGGATTGCCCCTACTCCATGCAGCCAGGAAACGCTGCCGTCTTCACCATTGAGGCCTTCTCCTAGATTTGCACGCATGGTGCAACAACCTATGAAGGCCCCCGGAGGGAACAGAATCCCCTGGTGCCCTCTGATGATGCCACACAGCTGGGTATTTAAACCCTGGCCTTGCCACACAGAATCGCCTTAGCAACAGCTGACTATCTTTAGAATCGCATGAGTTGCTGCTCCAGTGTTCCTGTTCCAACTTTGCCTTCATCTCTTCAGCCTTGGCTAGCCTTGTGTTTATCTCTCTTGCTTCCCCCAATTATCACTTTCCTACCTTCGGATGGATTACTGGTATTGACCTCAGCCTGGACTCCTGTCACCCTTGCCTGCCACCTGCCTCCAACCTCAGCCAATCTCTGGATCTACTCTTCTGCCTGTATCTCAGAGACTGCCGGCCCTGGAACCCAAAGGTTCTTCCTGAGGGGAAAGAGCTTGGTACAGGTGAAACTCCAGTTCAGTCTTCACACCGTCTGCTCCACCAGTTGGCGGTGAGAACCTACAGGGCCTTCCCTGTAGGTCGTGTCAACCTCACCCCAATACAAGGGTTTGCCATCCTAACAACGGGTTAAAAATGTTTTTACATAAATAAATTCACTTATGTTCATTGCAGGCTATTTTGCTGCCCATGCCATATGTGCAAACGGCTTGTCTTTCAGCCTCATGCCAGCGGTCTTTTACTTATGTAGCCCCTGCTATCTGGAATAGTTTTCCTTTGGAGGCCAGACAATGCACACATATCCAGTATTGGAAATGTGAAAACCTGGCTGTTTCAACAGGCCTTTTCCTAACATCTAACAAAGTAATATAGATAAATTCCAAATGGTCCATCCAGTTTACCCAGCAAGTGGCTTATGGTAGTAACTGCAGGTTATTCCCATGTGTTCTGTTAAGAACATAACATAAGAAATTGCCATGCTGGGTCAGACCAAGGGTCCATCAAGCCCAGCATCCTGTTTCCAACAGAGGCCAATACCAGGCCACAAGAACCTGGCAATTACGCAAAAACTAAGAAGATCCCATGCTACTGATGCAATTAATAGCAGTGGCAATTCCCTAAGTATATAATATTAGTAATTGTTAGTAATTGTTTTCCCATGTTAGCTATGGTCAGATTTTTCTGTTATAAAGAGGTTATCCCCTGCACTGTTATTTTGGGATGACTGTTTTTTGGGGTACTGGGTTGTTTTATTGTTTTTATTTTATATTTGTGCTGTTGCTGATTTGATTGTATAATTGTATTGATTGTTGCTTTATTATGATTATACATCATTTGATGTTTTACTGTTGTAACCGCAAAGAAGAGATTAGGGCTGTTCAAGCTTGAAGAAGAGACGGCTAAGGGGGGATATGATAGAGGTGTTTAAGATCATGAGAGGTCTTGAACGAGTAGATGTGACTCGGTTATTTACACTTTCAAATAATAGAAGGACTAGGGGGCACTCCATGAAGTTAGCAAGTAGCACATTTAAGACTAATCGTAGAAAGTTCTTTTTTACTCAACGCACAATTAAACTCTGGAATTTGTTGCCAGAGGATGTGGTTAGTGCAGTTAGTGTAGCTGGGTTCAAAAAAGGATTGGATAAGTTCTTGGAGGAGAAGTCCATTACCTGCTATTAAGTTCACTTAGAGAATAGCCACTGCCATTAGCAATGGTTACATGGAATAGACTTAGTGTTTGGGTACTTGCCAGGTTCTTATGGCCTGGATTGGTCTCTGTTGGAAACAGGATGCTGGGCTTGATGGACCCTTGGTCTGACCCAGTATGGCATTTTCTTATGTTCTTAAAACCTCCCTACCTCCCCCCCCCCCCCCCCCACCCTCCAGTTCTTACCTACTGATCTTACTTGTATATAGACTCCAGTTAGTAACCTGCTTAAGCCTTTATATATAAGCCTTTATTTATAGACCTGTATATATATATATACCTGTAAATAGCCTGTTACAGTTGTTTGATTGCTTTAATTTCTTTGCCCTCTGCTCTATGTATATTCCTCCCTGTTTCCCCTCCCCGTTGATTGTAATTTCAGCCTTTCAGTTATAATGTGAACCGGTATGATGTATGCTTACTAATGCCGGTATATAAATGTTTCAAATAAATAAATAAATAAATGAATTGCCTGAAAGGAAAACCCTGTGACTGACAGCCCACTCGCACATTTTACTTTCAGAAATTAGGTAGGCACTAGTTTCTGCCAGCACCAGGAAAGTAAAAACTGCTTTTCTGTGCACCCTCCGACTTAATATCATGGCAATATTAAGTTGGAGGTCCCGAAGAGTAAAAAAGTAAAAAAAAAAATTTAAGATGGGCCGGTGGCTGTCGGGCCGAAAACCGGACGCTCAATTTTGCCTGCGTCCGGTTTCCGAGCTCGTGGCTGTCAGCGGGCTCGAGAACCGACGCCGACAAAATTGAGCGTCGGCTATCAAACCCGCTGACAGCCGACGCTCCAGGTCAAAAGGAGGCGCTAGGGATGCGCTAGTGTCCCTAGCGCCTCCTTTTGCCCGTTTCTACCGCACCACCTAATTTACATACAGAATCGCGCACACAGGCAAGTGGCTTGTGCAAGCCGGGAGAGCGGGCGTTCATCTGCTCTCCCGCGGACTTTACTGAATCGGCCCGATTGTTTGCTTTTTTGACTGCCGCAGCACACTGAGCCGACGATTTCAATGTGTTATCCACTATGACACCTAGATCTCTTTCTTGGGTTGTAGCACCTAATATGGAACCCAACATTGTGTAATTATAGCATGGGTTATTTTTCCCTATATGCATCACCTTGCACTTATCCACATTAAATTTCATCTGCCATTTAGATGCCCAATTTTCCAGTAATTTCTCCTTCCTCTTTGTTTTTTCTCATTTCAAAATTTCCAGGAAATGTACATCTCTAGACACATTGACATACACAGAATTGTATAGGTATAGACCAACCTTGTCCTTAGGATTATGGATTTTCATGATTTTGACTACAAGTGGAAGGTTTTCGGATTTCTCTGTGCATCTGTGAACTTCCCCAAACCTACCCCTAAAACAAACACAAAAAAAAAGATTATCAATGGTGCATACAAAAGTTGCTCAAGAAGAGTCACCAGAGTAGCTGCGGAGTGAGAATATCTGCCCCTATACCCCATGTCCCACTATAAATACTGTCTACAAGCATGTTCCCAACACAACTGACAGCTGAATGGCAGAGCACAGACGCAAGCAGAGAAGAGAGAGCACAGAGCAAAGAGGAGAGCAGTGAGTGCATGCAGGGCCAGAGAAAGAGAGAGCACAGGGGACAGAGGAGAGCAGTGAGTGCACGCAGGTCCTGAGAGAGCGCACAGGGCACAGAGGAGAGCAGTGAGTGCATGCAGGGCCAGAGAAAGAGAGAGCACAGGGCACAGAGGAGAGCAGTGAGTGCATGCAGGTCCAGAGAGAGCGCACAGGGCACAGAGGAGAGCAGTGAGTGCATGCAGGTCCAGAGAGAGAGAGAGCACAGGGCACAGAGGAGAGCAGTGAGTGCATGCAGGTCCAGAGAGAGAGAGAGCACAGGGCACAGAGGAGAGCAGTGAGTGCATGCAGGTCCAGAGAGAGAGAGAGCACAGGGCACAGAGGAGAGCAGTGAGTGCATGCAGGGCCAGAGAAAGAGAGAGCACAGGGCACAGAGGAGAGCAGTGAGTGCATGCAGGTCCAGAGAGAGAGAGAGCACAGGGCACAGAGGAGAGCAGTGAGTGCATGCAGGGCCAGAGAAAGAGAGAGCACAGGGCACAGAGGAGAGCAGAGAGTGCATGCAGGTCCAGAGAGAGAGAGAGCACAGGGCACAGAGGAGAGCAGCGAGTGCATGTAGGTCCAGAGAAAGAGAGAGCACAGGGCACAGAGGAGAGCAGTGAGTGCATGCAGGTCCAGAGAGAGAGAGAGCACAGGGCACAGAGGAGAGCAGTGAGTGCATGCAGGTCCAGAGAGAGAGAGAGAGCACAGGGCACAGAGGAGAGCAGTGAGTGCATGCAGGTCCAGAGAAAGAGAGAGCACAGGGCACAGAGGAGAGCAGCGAGTGCATGCAGGTCCCGAGAAAGAGAGCACAGGGCACAGAGGAGAGCAGCGAGTGCATGCAGGTCCTGAGAAAGAGAGCCCAGGGCACAGAGGAGAGCAGTGAGTGCATGCAGGTCCAGAGAGAGCGCACAGGGCACAGAGGAGAGCAGTGAGTGCATGCAGGTCCAGAGAAAGAGAGAGCACAGGGCACAGAGGAGAGCAGCGAGTGCACGCAGGTCCAGAGAGAGAGAGAGCACAGGGCACAGAGGAGAGCAGTGAGTGCATGCAGGTCCAGAGAGAGAGAGAGCACAGGGCACAGAGGAGAGCAGTGAGTGCACGCAGGTCCAGAGAAAGAGAGCACAGGGCACAGAGGAGAGCAGTGAGTGCATGCAGGTCCTGAGAAAGAGAGAGCACAGGGCACAGAGGAGAGCAGTGAGTGCACGCAGGTCCAGAGAGAGAGAGAGCACAGGGCACAGAGGAGAGCAGTGAGTGCATGCAGGTCCAGAGAGAGAGAGAGCACAGGGCACAGAGGAGAGCAGTGAGTGCACGCAGGTCCAGAGAAAGAGAGCACAGGGCACAGAGGAGAGCAGTGAGTGCATGCAGGTCCCGAGAAAGAGAGCTCAGGGCACAGAGGAGAGCAGTGAGTGCATGCAGGTCCAGAGAAAGAGAGAGCACAGGGCACAGAGGAGAGCAGTGAGTGCATGCAGGTCCAGAGAAAGAGAGAGCACTGGGGACAGAGGAGAGCAGCGAGTGCATGCAGGTCCAGAGTAAGAGAGCGCACAGGGCACAGAGGAGAGCAGTGAGTGCATGCAGGTCCAGAGAAAGAGAGAGCACAGGGCACAGAGGAGAGCAGTGAGTGCATGCAGGTCCAGAGAAAGAGAGAGCACAGGGCACAGAGGAGAGCAGCGAGTGCTTGCAGGTCCAGAGGAAAGGACAACACAGAGTAAAGAGAAAGCAGAGGAGAGGAGAGCGTAGGCAGCAGGGCCAGTGCAAGGATATTAGGCACCCTAGGCGAACCTTCAGCCTTGCACCGGCTCCCGCCCCGATGCCATTCGCTGTGGCAGCGTTCTGGCCCGCCGAGTGGCCCTGAGCAGGATGGGGATTGCTTGCAGCTGATTCTGTGCTTCTCTGGACCCTCGTGGCCCCATATATGGCTGCTCTTCAGTGCCCCCTAAAGGTTGGTGCCCTAGGCTACCACCTAGTTCTCCTAATGGGATGCAGCGGCCCTGGTAGGCAGGCACAGAGGAGAGAAGACATTGGAAGAGGAAAAGAGCAGAGGCAGGACAGAGAGCTCAGGCAGGGAGAGAGGAGATATCTATAGACAGAGAGGAAGAGAACGAGAGTTAGAGACTAGTGACAGGCTGCTCCCAGCACAGATCCTCCTATAGATAGGGAGAGAGCAAGAGTTAGAGACTAGTGACAGGCTGCTCCCAGCACAGATCCTCCTATAGATAGGGAGAGAACAAGAGTTAGAGACTAGTGACAGGCTGCTCCCAGCACAGATCCTCCTATAGATAGGGAGAGAACAAGAGTTAGAGACTAGTGACAGGCTGCTCCCAGCACAGATCCTCCTATAGATAGAGAGGGAGAGAACGAGAGTTAGAGACTAGTGACAGGCTGCTCCCAGCACAGATCCTCCTATAGATAGGGAGAGAACAAGAGTTAGAGACTAGTGACAGGCTGCTCCCAGCACAGATCCTCCTATAGATAGAGAGGGAGAGAATGTGAGTTAGAGACTAGTGACAGGCTGCTCCCAGCACAGATCCTCCTATAGATAGAGAGGGAGAGAACGAGAGTTAGAGACTAGTGACAGCCTGCTCCCAGCCCAGATCCTCCTATAGATAGAGAGGGAGAGAACGAGAGTTAGAGACTAGTGACAGACTACTCCCAGCCCAGATCCTCCTATAGATAGAGAGGGAGAGAACGAGAGTTAGAGACTAGTGACAGGCTGCTCCCAGCCCAGATCCTCCTATAGATAGAGATGGAGAGAACGAGAGTTAGAGACTAGTGACAGGCTGCTCCCAGCACAGATCCTCCTATAGATAGAGAGGGAGAGAATGAGAGTTAGAGACTAGTGACAGGCTGCTCCCAGCACAGATCCTCCTATAGATAGAGAGGGAGAGAACGAGAGTTAGAGACTAGTGACAGGCTGCTCCCAGCACAGATCCTCCTATAGATAGAGAGGGAGAGAACGAGAGTTAGAGACTAGTGACAGACTACTCCCAGCCCAGATCCTCCTATAGATAGAGAGGGAGAGAACGAGAGTTAGAGACTAGTGACAGGCTGCTCCCAGCACAGATCCTCCTATAGATAGAGGGAGAGAATGAGAGTTAGAGACTAGTGACAGGCTGCTCCCAGCACAGATCCTCCTATAGATAGAGAGGGAGAGAACGAGAGTTAGAGACTAGTTACAGGCTGCTCCCAGCACAGATCCTCCTATAGATAGAGAGGGAGAGAACGAGAGTTAGAGACTAGTGACAGGCTGCTCCCAGCACAGATCCTCCTATAGATAGAGAGGGAGAGAACGAGAGTTAGAGACTAGTGACAGGCTGCTCCCAGCACAGATCCTCCTATAGATAGAGAGGGAGAGAACGAGAGTTAGAGACTAGTGACAGGCTGCTCCCAGCACAGATCCTCCTATAGATAGAGAGGGAGAGAACGAGAGTTAGAGACTAGTGACAGACTACTCCCAGCCCAGATCCTCCTGGGACACCAGTATTTAACTTCCTCCACTGTGAAAAAGGACTACTGAGTCCCTGCACTTTATTTTGCACTTTTTAACCAGTTTTTGAGCCATGGAATAACTTTTTCTCTTATCCATTAACAACTTAAATTTCATTAAGAGTCTTTGGTGCAAAAGCTTTGGGCCGGATTTTAATACCCATGCGCGGGGCATAGATTTGTGCTCAGAACCCGGCGCGCACAAATCTACGTCCGATTTTATAACATGCGTGCACAGCCGCGCGCATGTTACAAAACCCAGGGTCGGGGTGTGCAAGGGGGTTCACACTTGTGCGCGCCGAGCCCTAGGAGAGCACCGATGGCTTTCCTTGTTCCCTTCCATCCCCCCCACCTTCCCCTCCCTTCCCCTTCCCCCAGCCCTACCTAACCCCCCCCCCTAACCTTTGTTCCATAAGTTGCGCCTGCCTCTGGGCAGGCGTAGGTTGCGTGCGCTGGGCAAGTGCTGGCGTGCGATCCCCCGGGCCCGGCCGCTTTGCCGGAGGACTCTGTCCCGCCCCCGCCCCTTTCACAAAGCCCCGGGAGAGACGCGCATCCCGGGGCTTGCGCACATCACCAGGCCTATGCAAAATCTGCCCCTTTATGAATATCTTTTTGGGTCACCCTTACCTGAACCCTGTGCTGAAACTCAAGCAGGTTAGTGAAATCAACTTTGCTCAGCAGAGATGGAGTTCTCTGAAGAGAGCAGGAAGAATTAGCAATGATTTATTTACTTTTCTATAGCGATGCTCCTGCACAGGGTACATATCGCACCCGTTTACATGGAACTGAAAACTGTCGCCAGAAGGCGTATACAATGAAACATAGGAACCAAGAACGTGCGGGGAAAATAAAACAGATATGTGAAAAACTTTAGCAACATAAGAGAATACACTATCATATAATGTGGTAGATATAACATAATATTAAAATGAGTAACTTTAATAATAATAAGAATGGGAAACGAGCCTGTAGGGGGGAAAAGGGAGAGAGTTAGGGGAGAAAAGCACAATGAGCAATGGGACGTTTAGCATCGGAAGGATTCAAGGGGGAGAGAGAACATGGGCGAGGGGATTATCTCTCCGAAAAGGCCTGACTGAAGAGCCAGGTTTTCAGTTTCTTTTTGAAGACCAAAGGGCAGAGTTCTTGGCGGGAGCGAGTTCCAGAGTGGAGGCCCAGCTGTGGAGAGGGCGCGCTTCCTTAAAGAGGCTTTAGCAGGAGGGGTATATAGCATGTCTTTGTATGCTCTTCTAGTGGGTCTGTTTGAGGTGTGTGGCCTTATTTGGAAGGTTAGATTGAGGGGGGAGATATTATGTAAAGCCTTGTGGATCATCATGAGGGCTT
The DNA here is from genome assembly GCF_901001135.1 of Rhinatrema bivittatum. Taxonomy (NCBI): domain Eukaryota; kingdom Metazoa; phylum Chordata; class Amphibia; order Gymnophiona; family Rhinatrematidae; genus Rhinatrema; species Rhinatrema bivittatum. Next base: position 2,558,577 of record NC_042622.1, read on the forward strand.
TAAAGAGGATCCTGGATTTGATAGGTAACCAGTGCAAGTTTTGAAGGATGGGAGTGATGTGTTCTCTTCTGTTGGCATTAGTGAGGATCCTGGCTGTGGTGTTCATGACCATCTGAACAGGTTTGATTGAGTTGGCGGGTAGTCCCAGCAGGAGGGAGTTGCAGTAATCCACTTTGGACAAGACAATGGATTGTAACACCAAACGGAAGTCACGGAGGAGTAGTAGTGGTTTTAGTTTTTTTAGTACCTGCAATTTGAAGAAACATTCTTTCGTTGTGTTGTTTATGAATTTTTTTAGGTTAAGTTGATTGTCGAGCAGAACCCCCAGGTCTCTCACATGTGATGAATGGTTAATTGTAGTTTTGGCTAGTTGCGAAAGGCTTGAGGAGTTCAGAATAGTGTTGTTGTGTTGTTGTTGTCCAATGATATGTGAGCAATGTCATCCAGTGGCATCGAATGGACCCAGCTCTCTAGCTGAGCGTGGGTGGGAGCTCTCGCACAGCTGCTGCCTCATGAGCTCCTTCCTCAAAGATAGAGCTTAGCAGTTGTTAGGGAGTTAACTCTCTAAGGGGCCGCTCAGCCGAGTGCGCTGTGTAACCCGCAGTCGGACGCAGGATAAATAGGCGCTAATCCACCCCCCTAATGCAATAGGGGGATTAGGGCCTATTGAAGGCGCGTCCGACGCGGAGTGAATGAGTAATAGGCTCATTCCTATGCATTTACACGTGATGAGCGCTATTATCTCATTCACTCTGCATGCAAAAAGATAAATGTGCGTCTGGAGCAGGCGTTAATAGCTGAGCGCAAGTAAAAGAATTACAGAAAAGCAAAAAAACTGCTTTTCTGTAATTCTTTTTTAAAGTAAAAATAATAAAATATAATTATTCGGCAGACTTCTGAGTTTATCGGCGTCGGTCTTCATAACCGGCAGCCGCGGCAGATCGCGTTAGCAAGGAGGCGCTAAGGTCACGCAAGCGACCCTAGCGCCTCCTTCGTAGCACGACCCCCTAATTTACATATTGTATGGCACCCCCCCTGCGGGCGCTGAAAAGTCATCGCCCGTTTTCCGCAAACATTACTGCATCGGCCCCTAAGGAGGCAGATGGGTATCAAGCATGGCCAATTCATTCTGCTGTCTACGGAGAACCTCATTATAGTAAGTAAACTTGCTGTCTCCATTAACAAAGAGCTCAATTAGCCATGATACATAGGAAGTCCCAAACGGAGGGTGCAGTACAGCACTTACTAAGAAAAACCAACCACCAGGACCCACCCTGGAGAGGAGATACTGGGTGAATAGGCTCTGCAAAACCGCTCGCTCAAAGCTACTGGTGCTGAGGAAGTGACGTCACTTCCCATGCTGGACGCTTGAGAACGGGGCTCCTCACCCGACGGTGTTTTTTGGCGTAGCTTTTGCGTTCCTCGCGGCGCTTTTTCCAACCACTGTGCACATTCGGAAGCGGAATACGGGGGCTCCATGGCGGTGAAAAAATCTTCCCCGGATCTACAACAATTTTCTTATAATAAGCTCGGGGAAGCGGCGGGGGCTGAGGCGCACAAAATGGCGGCGGACACGGGGCAGAGGCAGACGGAGGAGCTAGCGTGCACTCTGCCCGATCTAAATGAGGACTCTTCGCTTCGAGCGGAAATGCGCTCGTGGTTCACGGAGCTCCGTACCGACATAAAATCTTTTCAAGCTGAACTCGCACTTACCCTGCAGGAGATGAGGGAGGAGCATGCTACCATGGCACGCCAGCTGGCAGAGGCGGACACGCGTTTGGACGAACACGATGAGCGTTGGGCTGCACAGCAAAAAGATTTATCCACCTTGCAGGCCCGACAGACAGAGCTCGCTGACAAAGCTCGAAGACATTGAAAATAGAAATAGACGCTGTAATTTGCGCTTTAAAGGGGTGCCAGAGGGTGAGGCTTACCAGGACTGTACTTCAGTCATCCAGCGGATCAGCGCTATGATCCTGGGGGAGCAGGCGCCTGAAGGTGGAGAGCCCGCTTACAGCACTCAGATTGAGAGAGCCCACAGGTCGTTGGGGCCTAGAGTTGGCAATACCCCCAGAGACATCATTGTCTGCTTCCACTCATTCCTGTATAAGGATAAACTTGCTGCTGCAGCGCGCCGACAACGCATCTGGCGGTGGGAAGACCACGATATCGCAGTGTATGCAGACCTGGCTGCCACCACCCTGCGGAAGCGCTTTGCGTTTAAGCCCATTACCACGGCCCTCACCGCGGCGAAAGTCCGGTACAGATGGCTCTTCCCATTTGGTATTTGGTTCCAGGTGGAGGGGAAGTCTTACAAGGCTCACACTTTTGAGGATGGCGTACAGGCGGCGAAGGAGGCGGGCTTGACTGTGGAGATACCTACTTCGGATCCCAAGGTTCCTAAGAGTCGACGCGCGGAACCACCTAGATGGCAGCGGGTTCCCAAGGGGGGTAAACGCCTAAGAAGAAACCCCAGTGATGTTCGGGTGGAAGACGTACCACCATGACTTATGTGACTCTATCTCTAACCTTTTCTTTTTCAGGCTGCCTTGCCATGGTCATGGCTCCTAGTGGACATTTCTGCGTTTTTACTTTGTTGGTTGCAGTTTTACACGCAGTGGTTCTTACCAGTTGTTTGGGTTTCATATTTTTGTATCTTTATATCTGATCATGCTACTTAGCCGCGAAAGCAATCGTATTTTTTGCTATTTAAGGGGAGGGGGGCGTCACTCTCGCTTCAGGATGGGTACTTCCTCCAGTAGATGCTGGGAACGATTGTATCCTTCCCAGGTGATTCAAAGGGGGCGGGGGAGGGAGGGGGGGTTTCAATTTCTTCATAGGTATTGCGAGGGTTTCGACCTGGGGCTTAGTTGGTATGCCATTTTCTATGTCTGCCTTGGATTCTTTTGCTCAGGGGGGGGATGTCCCTGTCTGCTTATAAGGGCGAGTCCACAACTCCTAATAGGATTAGACATCTCCGGGTTCCCATGGTGCTTCCAGCGAGGTATGGTGGACCCCTATCTTTATCATGGCTACTCTTAAATTTGTTTCTCTGAATGTCAAAGGCCTAAATTCTGGGCGGAAGCGTAAGCTTCTTTTTCAGGAAATGGGTCGTCTACAGGCTGATGTGATTTATCTCCAGGAGATGCAACTCAGAAAGCGGTATGAGGCCTTATTAAAAAATGCCCAATATCCGAACCAATACTGGGCTGCAGCCACTAAAGACAATAAATATGCCGGGGTGGGGATCCTTCTCAAAAAGGATTTACAATATGAGCTACTGACTACTCATGCCGACGCTCAGGGGCGCTATCTAATTTTGAATATTAGAGTGGGGTCTGAGATGTACTCCCTTGTTTCAATATATGGCCCAACTTCTCATAAGGAAGTTTTCTACTCTCACTTGTATGATATCCTAGCCACTAAAGCAGAAGGGAGTGTAATCCTCGGTGGTGATTTTAATACGACCCTGAACCCGGTATTGGACAATTCCACGGGGCGTAGTGCTGACTCCATTTCAGTTCGGAAAGCCCTGAAACGCCTCCAATCCCTGGTTTCTGGGATCGATATTTGGCGTTCTAGGTATCCCAAGTCGCGTTGCTATTCATTCTACTCGCACCCTCATAATAGTTACTCACACTTAGATATGTTTTTGGTGGATAGGCTGCGAGTAAATATGGTAAAGGCTGTGGATATTGAGCCGATCGTTTGGTCGGATCATTCTCCCATTTGGTTCACCCTACAAATCACAAATTATGATAAAGGGCAACGCTTCTGGCGTTTGAATGATTCCTTATTGGAAGTCAGTGAGTTCCAACGTCAGATTGCTAGGGATATTCAGGACTATATGCAAACTAATGATACTGAGGGGATGGATCCAGGGATTCTCTGGGAGTGTCTGAAATGTGTTCTGCGGGGCTCGTTTATTTCCCGAGCCACTTTTGTTAAAAAACAAACTGAGGGGGAGCGGCAGGGGTTGTTATTGCATCTTACGGGCTTAGAGCACTCTCACATGGGCGACCCCACTGATCTTCAGATTTCGCAGGCAATCCAAGAGACCAAAGATAAGATAGCGCAATTGGATTCAGCCAGGATTGCTCACCAGTTAACCTTGGCGAGACAGCGGTTTCTTCGAGGGGGGGAACAAAGCGGGAAAGTATTTAGCCCAAACGCTGAAACATAAACAAGCCCAAGCTACTATTCAAAAAATTAAGGGAGCAGATGGAGTATTGGTGACCGATAATTCCACGATTAGACAGCGATTCCTTCAATTCTATGCTCAATTGTACAGCATGGACTCCCAGGTTTCGGTTGAGACTATCTCTCAGTATTTAGCAGATATCCCATTACCAGAGCTCACAGCTGTCCAACGGCAATTTCTGGATAAGGAAATTACTTTGTTGGAAGTCACGGAAGCTATCAACACTCTAAAAGCGGATAAGTCCCCTGGGCTAGACGGCTTTATGCCTAGATTTTACAAGAAGTTTGCCACGATATTGGCACCCATTCTTCTTGTTTTTTTCAACTCTCTGAGAGGGGGTTCCGCTTTATCTCCCCAGACCAATACGGCTGGGATCACCATATTATTGAAGCCTGGGAGAGATCCCTCCCTTTGTGGCTCGTACCGGCCTATTTCTCTACTTAATATCGATGTAAAGCTCTTGGCAAAAATTTTGGCCACACGATTAAATTGCTTCATCTCGCAGCTTGTTCATACGGACCAATCGGGGTTTATCCCGGGACGGACAACTGCGGATAATGTGCATAAGATTTTTGACAGCATTTGGTTTGCAAAGCGATATAGGGTCCCCACCATAGCTCTCTCCCTAGATGCCGAAAAGGCGTTTGATATGGTTCATTGGCCATATCTGTTTTGCACTTTAGAGGGCATGGGCTTTGGTGCCTCTTTCCTACACTGGTTAAGGCAATTATATAATGGCCCCCAGGCTTGTTTAAAGATCAATGGTGGTTACTCTCCCAATTTCATAGTTGGCAGAGGAACCAGGCAGGGATGCCCGCTCTCTCCATTGCTTTTTGCATTGTTCTTAGAACCCTTTGCCATTAAAATTAGAGGGCAGGAGAATATACAAGGGCTCACGATGGGCAGGATCTCATCTAAGCTATCCCTCTATGCTGACGATATCTTCCTTACCCTCACCAAGCCCGAACTCTCACTCACTCAGTTGATGTCAGAGATGGAGGCCTTTAGCAGGGTTTCGGGTTTCCGGGTTAACTGGGAGAAATCGGAGATATTGAACATCAATCTCACCCCCCAGAGTGTAGTACATTTGAAGGGCTTGTTTCCCTTTCGTTGGGCCTCTTCCCATATCAAGTATTTGGGTGTGCAATTGAGTGCGTCTCATGATCTTTTCACTCTTAATTATGGGTCTTTATGGAAAAATTGGTTGGGGAAATGGAAGAGTGGAGCAGGTACCACATCTCCTGGATGGGGAGGATGGCGGTGTTCAAGATGTCCTTGTTACCAAAATTGTTGTATCTCTTTCAAACTCTTCCCATCCCTGTGCCTACCCCCCAACTTAAACTCTGGCAACGGAAATGTATGAATTTCATATGGGCTGGGCGGAGGCCGAGGGTGTCCCGGAGTGTCCTGTTTCGGCCTAAGGCGCAGGGGGGGCTCGGTGTTCCGGAACTTGCCCGATATTATTGGGCAGCTCATTTCAAAAAAGTGGTTGATTGGCATAAGGGTAGGAACCCCAAACAATGGATACAAATTAATCAGGAGCTACTTGGGGGTACTCCTTTGCGGTCTCTTATCTGGCAACCCAAGAGGACATGGATAGTGGACCCAGGGACCGCTTTATCTCCTTCTATTTTGGACACTCTGGCGTTATGGCACCAGCATAGCGACCGACTTGTTGAGCGGAGAGAGTATCATGCTAGCTCCAGTCTATATGACCATAAGGACTTTCGTCCTGGACAGGATAATCCGGCCCTCCTTCTTTGGAAGAGGAAGGGAATTGTGGAATGGGGTCATTTATGGGGCTCGACTGGGATTAAATCCTTTCCCGATTTACAACACCAATATAATCTGCCCGCTTCAGACTACTTTCCCTATATGCAACTCGCTCACTTTGCGAGAACTGCTCAGTTAGGGACCCATTTGGCACTTGGTCCCTCTTCTTTTGAAAAATTATGTAAGAAAGCTGACACTTCTAGTCAGCTGTTATCGGGAATTTATCAACTACCGTACTGGCGAGGGAGGTTAGGACTAAAGTGAGTTTTCAACTGGCATGGGAAAGGGACTTGGGTATGGATATCTCTATTCCACAGTGGAAAACGATATTCCAAGGCCGCGGGAAAGGTTTTATAGCTACTTCCCTGATCGAAAATGCTTATAAGATTATGTATAGATGGTACATGTATCCTCAACGGTTGCACAAATTTATGCCTCGGGTTCCTGAATACTGTTGGCGGCGATGTGGGTCTGTGGGCTCTTTTATGCATATGTGGTGGGATTGTCCCATTTTACAGACCTTATGGGTGGCTATTCGTCATTGGTTGGGGGAGATGTTGCCGGGCTTCCCAGATTTCGGTCCCGCTCAGGCTTTACTTGGGCTTAGGATTCTGGGTATGCCTGATGACCACAATCGGCTGGCCCACTATGTCATACTGGCCACACGCATGGCGATAGCCAGGGCGTGGAAGGATCCCCGGACCCCAACAAAAGCAGAGATACAACAGCAAGTAGAAAAAATATATTTATTGACTAAAATTACGGCTCTTCGACATAACACCAAGCCTAAATTTGACAAAACCTGGCAGTCATATACCAGATGGAAAGCCACTCAATCTACGGCTTCTCTCTGATATGCTCGGAGGTTGTCAATGTAGAGTTGTCTCTTAATTGGGTGGTTGCTTGTGCTTCTCTTCTAATATATCAACTTCTTCCCTTGAAGTACCTATGGAGACGGGGGGAGGGGGGGGGATTGGGGAAGGAAAATACAGTGGGACTTGTATAGTACATATAGCTCCATTATGACACTAATTTTACAGGTGCAATCCGATATCTTTTGTTCTGTTTTGCCTTCTGATATTGTTCTGGACTGTATCCTTGATATTCTGTATTTTGGTTTGTCTATTTGCCACTGTTAATAAATCTTTAAATTACAAAAAAAAAGCTACTGGTGCTTCTGGAGAGATTGTCTAGACCAGTGCTTCTCAACCTTTTTCCCATCGTGACACACCTGACAGGCCACGCTCACATGTGGGACACATTGCTCATTATAATTCACAGCAGAAGTAAAAAGTAAAGGTCCAGTAATTATTTTTATTGTTTAAAATGACACAAGGAAAAGATACATATTCTGTCTCAACAGAAATTGCATAAATAGTAAACAGCCCACACCAAAACAGCACCAATTTCCAGCACTTAAACAGTAACCACCTTACCTAAGAAAAGGCAACACTGAAAATATTACACCAGGCCTTAAAACACCAATACATCTCCTATTAGGAAAACAGACCAAGTCAGGCTGCTACAGAGTCCTACACAGAAACTACACGCCAGCAGAAAACCTCACCTGAATCACTTGCTGTCCCTCACCTAACATAGAATAAAGAGACCAAAACGCATAACAAGAAGCATGCAGACAAAAACTGAATTGGAAACTGCAACAAGCCAGAGTCTCTGTATGCAGTGTAACAAAGGAAAAAAGAAACATCACCCATCCTTATAAAACAAATCAAGAAATATAAAATCATCAGCAGTAAAACTGTACTAACAAAAAGAACAGGTTATTTCAAAACAGCTGATGAGTGGAATATCCAATAATTAAAAACTCATATAAAACATTTCCAGATACCAATACAATATTTTAAAGTAGCAGACACAAAGACCCAGTAATGAAAAATAATAAGGATACAAAAAAATATTTTGCTCTGGCATACCTGGGAACGTTTGATATCCAGGTGTCCTGAGATTGTTTTGAATTAGCAGGAGGAGGGGTGGTTTGCTTGCAATTTTCTCCGCTCCCCCTCTCACACATGCTCTCAGTCACTCACATATACACATGCTTTCTCTCTCTCACTTATATAGGCTCTTAATTACACATTTACACACATGCTGTCTGTCTTTTCAGGCTTACACATACAGGCTTTCAATCACACACATACATGCTGCCTTTTTCTCTCACACACAGACTCTCATTCACATGCTTACAAACATGCTCTCTCTTATTTACACACAGGCTCTCAATCACATACTCACATGCTCCCTCACCTAAACCAGCTCTCATTCACACACACACTCTCTCTTTCACATGTACAGGTTCTCAATCATTCACATACATGCTCTCTCACTCTCACACACACACAGGATCTCAACACACATGCTTGCTCATTCACTCACTCTTCCCCCCTCCCCCAAACTAGCGGCTAGCTCCACTTCTAACCCCAAAGGCAGCAGCAACCTCCTTCATTTTCAGCCCTCGCGGAGAAAGGAATCCAATCAGCCATGGGGGTTGACGACATTCTTTGTTCTTCTCCAAGCCATGCTGCTCATTCCTCAGGCTGCACCTCTCTTCTCTTCTTCAGGCCATCGCTGCCTGCACTAGCATGGTCTCTTCTTCCCAGGCATGCACCCGCTGCTCACCACTTCCTCTTCCGGGCCGCGGGAAGAAGAGAGAATGCCGGTGCCACTGACTCCAGCTGTCTGGCCGTGTTCTGCCTGGGCTATCAGCAATTTAAGCCCGGGTGGAGAACCTATTTCATTTGGGTAGGGGGAGCAGCTGGGTCAGCAGGGGACCGGGAAGTGTAGCGACACACCTGTGTGTTCTTGGACACACACTGGTGTGTCGCAACACACCGGTTGAGAACCACTGGTCTAGTCAGTAATGGAATGTGAAAGTGTGAACTGATAACAGAGTTGCAGTTTTGCAGATGTCTTCAATGGACACAGCTCTTAGTGGAGCCACTGAGGTAGCCATGGGTCTTTACTTGATGAGCCTTGACAGAGTCTAGAATCTAGAAGCCAGCCAGAACATAGTAATGTGCGATACAGTCCGCTAGCCAATTGGACATCATGTGCTTGGCAACAACCACATCCAGTTAGGATCGTTAGAGACTTAAAGTTGAGAAGCTTGATGATGTAGTTGAGTTCTCTTTAGACAGTAGGCCAAGGCTCTTTTATAGTTCAGTGAATGGAGGACCTTCGCCTCTTTATGTGCATGAGGTCTTGGAAAGAACATGAGCAAAACAATCATTTAATTTAAATGAAATGCCAAAACCAATTTTGGCAGAAAGTTGGAGTGAGTGCACAGAACCACTCTGTTCTGGAAAAATTGTAGGTATGGAGAGTAATGAACCAAGACTTGTAGCTCACTGATTCTTCTAGCCAAAGTGATGACAACTAGAAACGCCATTTTCCAGGTAAGAAACTTTCAGGAAGCTGATGCCGATGGTTCATAGAGAGGCATCTTCAATTGTGCCAAGATGACATTGAGATCCCAAGTCACCAGTGGCTAGGCAACCAGAGGTCTTATATGCTACAAATCTTTCATGAACTTCGAAACCAGAAGATGATAGAAATTGGCTTTCCATCCACTTGACGGTAATAAGTGGTAATGGCAATGAGATATAATTTGATCACTGACGTACTTAGGCCTGAAGAGGAGAAGGAGAACAAGTACTGTAGATCTTTCAGAAAAAAGGCAAAAGGTTCAAGGAGCCTGGCTGAGACCAAGATGAAAAATGTTTCCATTTAAAACTGCACACTCAACTAGTAGACTAATATGATCAATATTACACAATATTCACATGTAAATCACAATATGCTCAAACATAAGAAGGTGCCATACTGGGTCAGAGCAAGGGTCCATCAAGCCCAGCATCCTGTGGCCAACAGAGGCCAATCCAGGTCATAAGTACCTGGCAATTACCCAAACACTAAGAAGATCCCATGCTACTGATGCAATTAATAGCAGTGGCTATTCCCTAAGTAAACTTGATTAATAGCCATTAATGGACTTCTCCTCCAAGAACTTATCCAAACCTTTTTTTAAACCCAGCTACACTAACTGCACTCCCAATGTGTTTTAATTTTCTTAGAAGCCTTTTATAATGGACTTTGTTGAGCACCTTCTGAAAATCCAAATACATCTACATCTACTTTTAAAATTGCCAATTTGTTTTTAAATATTATTAGGCAATTATTAAAACAAATGAAATTGAGCCTTAACTGTGAAAAAACAGAAACATGTTAGAACACAAAATCTCAACAGTTTTTAACATGGAGAAGGTATCCATTTCCTTAGGAGGCAAGATTAGAGATTTAGGCGTATGGCTTGATCCCGAATTCACCTTAAAAAAAAATCACATTTCAATCAAGATACAGGAAGGCTATTACAAATTATTAATTCTCAGGCGTTTAAAACCTTTATTGAATCACGAGGAATTTAGAACTGTACTCCAAGCATTAATATTTACCAACATAGATTACTGTAATTCTCTACTGCTTGGTCTTCCAAAATCAACAATTAGACCATTGCAGGTTTTACAGAATTCCGCAGCCAGGCTCATTTCCAGTTCAAACAAAAGAGACCATATCACTCCTGTGCTTGCTACTTTACACTGGCTACCAGTCGAATTTAGAATAAAATATAAGGTTCTATGTCTGATACACAAAGCAATCTATGCAGAGCAGGTAGATTGGATGAATGCAGTCATACGCATTCATTCTCCGCAATGAAATCTGCGGTCAGCTGGCAAAGGGCTCCTTACAATTCCATCTATTGCCACGGCTAGACTCACTTCCATCAGAGAAAGGGCTGTATCACTGGCTGGTCCAGGCCTTTGGAATTCATTACCTACCGAATTAAGGCTCCAAAGTAATTTAAAAATTTTTAAGAAAGCACTGAAAACCTGGTTGTATGCTCAAGCATTTCAAATTGAAGCCAGTTAGGAACCTTTATATTTTATTTATTTATTTAACAGTTTTTCTATAACGACATTAAAATACACATCATGTCGGTTTACATTATAAGAGCAGGTAGAAAATACATAGAACGGGGAAGTGGGGGTGGATAACCAGCAAAAACAAGAGTTAGAGAGGGCTCTAATGGGGAGCCCGAGGCAATAGTTAAAAATGGGGGCGTGGTAGGAGGAGCTATTTACACAGAACTGGGGTGAGGGGGGAATAAAAATTGGGGCGGCTATTTACAGGGGGGAAAGGAAGGGGGCAATTGTTTAAAGGGGGAGCATTTTATTTTTAAAATATTATTTTAATATTTTAATTTCAATATTGTCTTAATTTAATTACTTTAATTCATTAGATAATTTTATTTCTTTATATGATTGTAACTCTTACTCCATATGATTGGTTAAATTATTATGTTTTTGTATGAAACTTTTTGTATCTTAAATTTTGTTTTTATGAATTATGTATTTTTATTTATTTTAAGGAGTTATTGTAAACCGGTGTGAAGGTATATACCAACATCGGTATAGAAAAATAAATAAATAAATAATAAATAAAATAAATACCGGTTCACCTATATCCACCGTTTATTAACCCCTTCAAAAAAAATGTAGCAGATTTGTGAGGCAAGACTTACTTCCCTTGGGTAAACTCATGTTGGCTGTGCCTTTTTATATGTTCTTTGATTTTGATCTTTAGAATAGTTTTCCACTATTTTTCCTGGCAACCGAAGTTCAGGCTTACTGGTCTATAGTTTCCCGGATCGCCCCTGGAGCTCTTTTTAAATATCGGGGTTACATTCGCCACTCTCCAGTCTTCAGGTACAATGGATGATTTTAATGATAGGTTACAAATTTTACTAATAGATCTGCAACTTCATTTTTTTAGTTCTTTCAGAACCTGGGGATATATGCCATCTGGCCCAGGTGATTTGCTAGTCTTTAGTTTGTCAATCTGGCCTACTACATAACATAGTAACATCGTGAAGATGGTAGAAAAAGACCAAATGGTCTATCCAGTCTGCTCACCAAGCTTCCCTAAATAGCAAATTGTCACTTCATGCAGGCTACCCCCCATGTTTCTCTTAAGGGTAGTAACTGCCATTCCATGCAGTTATCCCAAGCTTTATGATAAAATTTCAAGCAAGCAACATTTTTTACTGGATGATAGCTTTCCTTGAAAATTCAGACCGTGCTGCTTGACGTGCGTTGCTTAAGGACTTGCCATAGAAGCCATCCTGTGCTTTTTCCTATGCCTGAGTATCAGTACCACCAGACGTCATGGCCCTCTTGGTTGTTGTCTTGAATCCAATTCCCTTTCCCCCCTATCAAGTGGGGAGCAATGTTGCAGTTGCATTAAAAGTATCAAGGCTTATTGGTTAAGGGTAGTAAGTCTCTGTCTTCTGCTAAAGGTAGTAAGTGCCGCACCAGCAAGTTTAAAACCCTGCCACACTTTTCTTCATTTCCTTTAGGACTAGGCTGTAGAAGCACTCCTATGCTTTTTTCCCTTTTATCTGTGTATCAGTATCCCAGATAACATCTTCCAGATTCACTGTGATTTGGTTTCATTTGAATTATCTCCTTAAAAACTGTCTCCGGAACCGGTATCTCCCCAACATCCTCATTAGTAAACTCAGAAGCAAAGAATTAATTTAGTCTTTCTTTGATGGCCTTATCTTCCCTAAGAGCCCCTTTAACCCCTCGATCATTCTAATGGTCCAACCGACTCCCTCACAGGTTTCTTGCTTTGGATATATTTTTTAAAAGTTTTTATTATGAGTTTTTGCCTCTATGGCCACTTCATTCAAATTCTCTCTTTGCCTGTCTTATCAATGTTTTATGTTTAACATGACAATGCTTATGCTTTTTTCCTATTTTCTTCAGATGGATCCTTCCAATTTTTTGAAGGAAGTTTTTTGGTTAAATAGGGTCTTTCACCTTGCCTTTTAATCATTTATTTATTTATTTAGTAACTTTCTGTAGCCGTCATTAAGTAATTTTACCATCATAACGGTTTATATCAAGGCACATACAATCACATTAAATATCTAAAATAAACTAAAATATTTAAAGTGCCAATGCATTAAAATCGGTAACAAAGATTCATATCATAAAAATGTAATTCAATAATTCAAATCTGAGCTTAAAATTACATGTACATTTCCTAAAATCTTTAAATTTGGTTTCATATAGAAAATAATAAAATGAAATGTTGTAAAATAATAAAACATAATTATACTGTAGAAAAATGTCAAGTAAAATTGTACCCATCTTAATATGTCTAAAATGCTAATTTTGCAGATAATCACCAAGGTTCTAATATACACTGCCCTTCACTTGCTCTCTTCGTTCACATTACCAATGCTTGTTTAAAATCCACATTTTAACATTCCTTTTAAACGGTAATCGTTTTGCCTTCCTTCCACCTTTCTTAATGTGTGGAATACATATGGACTGCACCTCTAGGATTGTATTTTAAACAATGTCCATGCCTGTTGAACACTTTTAACCTTTGCAGCTGCACCTTTCAGTTTTTTTCTATTTTCCTCATTTTATCAAGTTTCCCTTTTGAAAGTTTAGTGTTAGAGCGGGCAGATTTACTTATTGTCCCCCTTCCAGTTATTATTAGTTCAAATTGATCATGTTATGATCACTATTGCAAGTGTCCCCACAACTGTTACCTATCACCAAATCCTGCGTTCCACTAAGAATTTGATCTCCTCTGTCGTTGGTTCCTGAACAAATTGTTCCATGAACTTGCATCCAGGAAACTTTACCTCTCTAGCATGTCCTGGTGTTATATTAGAGTAATTGAAATCTCCCATTATTACTGCACTGCCAAATTGGTTTGCTTCCCTGATTTCTCTTTTGCATTTCATCATCTGTCAGACCATTTTGGCCAGGTGGACGGTAGTATTACTCCTATCACTATACTCTTACCCAACACACATGGATTTCTACCCATATAGATTCTACTGAGCATTTAGTCTCCTGTCTGATCTTTATCCTGTTGGACTCTATACCTTCCTGGACATAAAGTGCCACACTCCCACCAAGTTGATCCTCCTTATCATTGCAATATAATTTGTACCCTGACATAACACTGTCCCATTAGTTTCCTCTTTTCACCAGCTCTCTGAGTTGCCAGTTATGTCTATCTTATCATTCACTGCTATACACTCTTAATTTTCTCATCTTACTTCTTAAACTTCTGATGAAACTATCGCGCACACAACATACCTACCATCAAGTTGAGGGAGGATAGGTTCAGATGACAAAGATGATCTTACTCTTGGGTTAGTAGAGCCAGATCAGATCCTAGGTAGATAGGCGAGCAGACTGACAACCTGATAAGGTAAGTGAAATACACATTGAGCCAAGCTAGATCTATGAGGACAAGATGATCCTGATCTTTGAGTTCTTTTTCCCAATCCTCAATTGAAGTGAAGGAAAGGCATACAGGAGATCTGCATCTCACTTCAGTAGAAAAGCATCCAGATTGGATCTGAACTTGCTTTGAAGAAGGTATACAATTTTTTCAACTTTCCTGTTGTCCTCTGATGTGAGCAAATCGATTGATGGATGACTCCAGAAGTCGAATAGTTCAAGGACCACTTATGGGAGTGAAAAACACTACTGTTGCAATCTGCCAGTGTGCTGGAGATCCTGGAAAGCTAAGTTATTTAGAGAAAAGTTTTGTGCCTGTGAGCTCAATCCCAAATTCTCAGAGATTCCTGACAGAAGGTCGAAGACCCTGTGCCTCCTTGTTTGTCAGTTGGGATCAGAATTCTCTTTCCCTGAAGGAGATGTGAGAATATTCTTGATGCATGTCAAATGGCTTGTAGCACAAGAGGTTGATTTGAAACAGATGTTCCATCGTTAACCTGATCTCTTGAGTTTGGAAAGAACCCATGTGTGTGCGTCACACCCCTTGGTGGATGCATTCATTGTTAGCATTACCTGATGAGGCAGAATTTGAATAGGATTACCTATCTCCAGGACCTTTGGATCTAGCCACCAAAGGAGAGATATTTTCATCTCCGTGGTAACCTTCACAGGGTGTGATAAGGGCTGAAACAGTTTATCCCACTGGAGAACTCTCATGTAATGGCAGATTATGGGAACCACAAACACCAGTTGCCAAATGCCAAATGCCCAAGGACAACTAGGATTGCTTGGACTAGGACTTGATCCTGTTGTAGTAAATTCTGGAGCAATGTTGAAAGATAAAATGCCTAAGCTGATAGGAGGAATGTTTTCTCCTCAAATGAGCTTGAATCTCTGGGTAGGAACTAAGTTTGACTTGGTAAAGTTGATAATGAATTCTAGCAACTGAAGGAGATTAATTGTCTTATGCAGAGAGTCCAACACTTCTGCTTGGGAAGATCCAGTCATTACTCAGTTGTCCAGATAAGGAAAGACCCAAATTCTCTGATACAAAGGTGTGCTACATATTTCATGAAGAACCTTGGGGCTGTCAAGAGCCTAAAGGAAGAACCTTGCATTGGTAGTGATAGTAATCCACCTTGAATTTGAGATATTTCCAGTGAGATTGATGGATGGATATATGTGCATACTCATCTTTCAAATCCAAGGTGCACATCCACTCTCCCATTTGAATGTAGGTCAGGATGATGTGAAGGGAGTTCATTTTGAACTTCTCCCATAATAGGCTTTTGTTCAGTCTTCTTAAATCCAAGATGGGTCTCAATGTTGCTGACTTCTTGGGGATAAGAAAATAGTGTGAGTAGAACCCCTTGCCATGGTCTGTGGGAGGGACAGGTTCTATCACCCGCTGACTGAGAAGCCGCTCCACCTCAAGATGGAGCTGGGCCAAGTGACATGGATCTGTATTGAAGGCTTTATTTATTTCAATTTTATATACCACCTGTAATTAGTTATCCAAGCTAAACATTGATGGACAGGAGAAGTACAAATGATAGCCAGACTCCACAAATTTGAGGAGCCAATGGTCCCTGATAATCTTCCATCACTTTGAGGAACAGGTGAATCATCCCCTCTACTGCAGGGGTCACAGCCTGAGGGTCAAGTCTTATCAAAAACTAGGTCCAAGCTTAGGTTGGCCCTGTTGCCGTATCTTAGACTGACATCACTCACATGGATGTTTGCATGCTGGAAGCTACAGATGCAGTAGCACAGGTGGAGCGTAAAACCACTGAAATTGGCAAAAGAGGCATCTCTGGAAGGAGCGGCACTTACACACAAAGTGGAGGAGGAGCCTAATGGATAGAGCAGTGGGCTGAGAAGCAGGGAAGCCAGGGTTCAAATCCCACTGCTGCTCCTTGTGACCTTGGGCACGTCACATCACCCTCCATTGCCAGAGGTACAAATTTACTAAGCCACTAGAAGGCAATGAAACGAGTTAAACAGCATGTAACGCATGTTAAATGCTGGTCATCATGCAATATCACCATATTGTAGCACTACTGTGCAATATCACCAAAGACATCCACCCCCTAGGGAAATAAGCTGCTTTGAATGTATAAAATATTATAGGCAGTTCATTGTTAATAAAATAATGCGGCTGACGTAGAAAAAGCTCATCCCCATTATTTTAGTGCATTTAAGCTGTAGTTATTTTTCCAAGGCAGCATCAGGATGCCAACACAGGAACCTGATTCTCCCATGGGAAAATGAAAAGGGGCAAGGGACCCGAAACACCCCCCTCCCCCAAACTTCACCATTCAGTCCCAAGGATTTTTGCAGACCCCTTCCTGCATCCCCCCACTTTCTGAGGTAGCTCTGGCCCCCCAAAAGTAAAACAAACACAAAAAAAAGTTCAAGGGAAAGCACGTGGCAACAGCCTGCCCTGTTCCTCAACCCCTCCATTTTCCCATAAAAGTGCCCCCTTTCCAAGCCCTCCAGCACGAGCCCCCATCTCTTCCCTGCCAGATCCAAATATTATAATATCCCTAGGGTCTAGTGGCTCCCCCTCCAACCCCCGCACACAGCCAACCAAAAATCATGGACCCTGGTGGTCTGGAGGGGGCAGCTGGACCCCTGACGCTCACTCCATGAACCCTTCTAGTACCTCCAAAATATCTCATTAGTGGTCGCTGGGGGCCCACAGGACCTCCTAGTTTCAGGCCCATCAATGCCATTTTTCAAAGTGGTGTCAACCTGACTTTGCCCCTATTACAAGATGGGGCAAAGTCTGGGGACCAGACCTAGGTGACGTGGGAGGGCCCTTTAAGTGAGGTGGGCTGCTATTGTGCGATTAGGCCCCATACAGCAGCGAGATTGTTTTGTTGTGCCTTTGGGCACTGATAAAAAGTCATGCCGTGGTTCTGCTGCGATAGTTTGTTGAGTAAGGGTTCAATATCATGAGAATGCCCTTCCAACGAT
Source organism: Rhinatrema bivittatum (assembly GCF_901001135.1). Taxonomy (NCBI): domain Eukaryota; kingdom Metazoa; phylum Chordata; class Amphibia; order Gymnophiona; family Rhinatrematidae; genus Rhinatrema; species Rhinatrema bivittatum. Next base: position 2,575,875 of record NC_042622.1, read on the forward strand.
AAACTATCACAGCTTCATAAATCTCCCTATTTAGATTGTTTAAGCCTTTTGGATATAGGGTAATAGCTACAGTACCTGAATGTAAGACGCTTTGAAGTGCTGAAAGGTGGAATGTAAATCAATTAAAGAAAGAAAGTAAGGAAATCTGATCAGCTTTTTTCGATAAGGACTGAAGGGCCATATATTGCTCCTTAATCCATTTGACAGTGTCTCTGATCTTATCCCCAAAGAGATTGTTACCCAAACACTGGAAATCGGCCAACTTGTCATAAATGTCCTCACACAGGCAGCTAGCTCTCAACCAGGCCATTCAACATAATTTAACTGTTACAGAAGATCTTGCCGCAGTGACAAATGTTTCATACACTGAATGGAGGAGATGGCACTCTTTTGCAACCAGAAGGGCCTGCCAATGGTGCTCCTGCTCCCGGTCAAGAAATTCTACCAGAGACTTCAGCTTGTCGATGCAGTCATTAATTATGCGGGCATTGAGCTTCAAGCTCTGAAAGACTTTCTTCCCAAAATTGTCCAACAGCCTAGGATCCTTACCCAAAGTGATATTGGAGACGATTCTAGTCTTTTTAGTTTGTTTTAATGCCAACTCCACTACTACTAACTGCTGCAGTAGTTGAGCTAACTCAAAACTAGAAGCCTGTTGAACTCTGTATTTAAGGTTCAGTTTCCTAGCTCCTGGGGAAGCAAGAGGTGCTACTGGCTATCAGGGAGGTAAAGCAAGTCTGCTCAAATTCAACCACCTGGTCTATGGCCTGTTGTGTCCTTTGACCTGGGGTTAGGGAAGAGATATCCTTCTCTGAAATCACTTTAGGGTCATTCTCCTGCAAAGCTCCTATTAGAGTCCAGGAGGGAATCCCCTCCTGGATTAACTGTCTTGTTGGCCACATAAAGAACCATGGCACAATGGAGCATATCAGATCCAGAGTCTGCAAATGAAGCCCATTATTGAGGAGGTGAGACTATGTTCATGGAGCAGAGGTTGGATGCATAGGTGGAACAGAAGCTGGATGTATTGACAATGTTGAGGCCCAATGTGCTGATGGTGTCAAGGCCCAATGCGTCAATGATGTATGCGTCTGTGCTAACTTCAGCTTCGGTGGCACCAACTGCATTATCGGCTTCAATGCTTCTTCTTCTGTGCCGACAAGACCTGCAAGGAGGGGGAAGTCGTCCATGGGTGCATCGAAGGACTCTCTGGCTTCTGTCCTCGACACTTCCATGTCTTCCTCAACCACTGAACTATGGAGGTTCTTGAACCTAGCACCACAGTTGGGGGAGCTTTGCTCAAGTTGCTTCTGCTCGACTTGGCACGGAGGGAACCCAAGGAGGCTTTGCTTCAAGAGGAGGAATGACTCCAGCTTTTCAACAACCTATGACGTTCTTCCATCTTCCAGCCCCTGTTTTTCTGGGACCTCAGCAACATTCAACCAACTGCATAGTTGAGTTGTGATTAGGTCCCAGACATCTGTAACAGATGTTGTGGCCATCCATGCTGGACATCTTTCAGCCACACACAAGAGTCCTTGTTGCCACTAGACGTGGCCTTCTAGGAGCCAGTCATCTTTTTTTGCATAGCAGTGAAAAGTGCTGTTGAGAAGCTGCCAAGTCACTGAGGTAACTCAAAGCGAGTTAGAACTTTAGATAGAAGTAAGAATACAAATTATGCAGAGAGAGAAGGTACTGTCCATGTGCAAGCCTGGACAAAAAAAGGCTGAAGTGCTCATGAAGGAACACACTCATGGGAATTACAGCACATGCTCAGTAGTAAAACTTTGCTGTGCTAGAGAGACGTGTTCGTTCAACACCGTCGGATGACATCACTCACTTGTCATGGCTAATTCAGCTCTGCTTGTCAATGGAGAAACTTACTGATCTGATCCCAACATATCAGGACAATTTTCAGAGCCATTTCTCCCAGTAAATAGTGATCTACCCCATAAAATGAGATGCATACTTCTAGCCATCGATTAAAGAGCTGCACCCAGGGGGTATTTTGGTTAGGGAAGGAAACACCAAATGTGTGTGCTCTTTTGCCGCCACTCAGCTGCATGCATATATAGCAGGGCCAAACATGTGGCTCCTTGTAGCGCACTGCTTTGTAGCTCATTGTCAAAGGAAAACCACACAAGTAATTTCTCTTTGAAAACTGGTTGCAATATATGCCTGTGTACACAGAAAACAATAATTCCCCCTTAATAATGCTGTTTTGCCAGTTTATGCAGAACTGAAGTTAGTCTTTGGTCTATAGTTTAAGTTCACCTTTGGAGCCATTTTACATTGATAACCTCCAATCCTCGGACATCAAGATTCTTTTCGTGATAGGATTGCATAGAACTCTTGGTGAATGCCATCTGTCCCAGCGATTTCCTATGCTTTAATTTATTAATTTTGTCCCAAAACCTCCTCAACTGTCATCTCAGTGTGACCCAGTTTTTCCAATTTCTCTCTGGTTTGGAAATTCCCCATTGTCCTCTATACTATAGTAAAGACTGATACAAATAATTCATTCAGTTCAGCTATGTTCTCATCGTTTTACATTCTGATCATCCAGAGCTACCCTTCATTCTCTCGTAGACTTTCTGCTCCTAATAAAGGAGCAGAAAGTCTACGAGACTTTCTGCTCCTTTATCCCTGTAGCTGGGGAGCATAAAGTCTACAAGACTTTATGCTCCCCAGCTACAGGCTCACTCCAAGGCCCTCTAGTCATCGCATCCCCTTTACTGCTATTGTAAATATTGTTGTATTGATATGGTTTAGTTCAGAATTCCTCTGCCATTGGCTCCTCTTATTCCCAGTTTGAGTAGCACTGTTTTATTGTAACATTCGTTTATTCTTGGTTATGTTAATGTTATTTCCCTATGTTCCATGTAAACCGATATGATATGATCTGTATCATGAATGTCGGTATATAAAAGCACTAAATAAATAAATAATACATTTTTTATATTATTAGTTCCTTTATCAAAATGCTCTTCAAATGATTTTTTTGACCTGAGGCCTCATTACAGTGCTGTAAGGGCTGGGGAAGGACACAGAAGAGTGATGGGGATATATTTTGTTCTTACCCTCCTAGGGTTTCATCTGTGTTGATGTTGAAGAGACTGTGCACATTTCCTGGCTTCAGCGTAATGATGCGATGGGGGAAGGGGGCTGGAGGAGGCGGGCAGTCATCTACGGGCAAAAGAAACATCATGAACCATCCACTCAGAAAAAGAAACAATCTTTGCACTAAGTCAGTGAGAGCTCAAGTTCTTCTCCTCCCAAGGTCTGCGAGAGCCCCAAGACGCCTGCCATCTCCTCCCTCAGGAGTCTTATCTTCTCTCCTCCCCCCCAGGATCAGTGAGAGCCCAGGACTCCACCCTTCCTCCTCCAGGCTCTGTGAGAGCCCCAGGACTCCTGCCATCTCCTCCCCAGGATTCTTTTCTTCTCTCTCTCCCCCCCCCCAGGATCAGTGAGAGCCCAGGACTCCACCCTTCCTCCTCCCAAGGTCTGCGAGAGCCCCAGGACTCCTGCCATCTCCTCCCTCAGGAGTCTTATCGTCTCTCCTCCCCCCCAGGGTCAGTGAGAGCCCCAGGACTCCACCCTTTCTCCTCCCAAGGTCTGCGAGAGCCCCAGGACTCCTGCCATCTCCTCCCCAGGATTCTTCTCTTCTCTCCTCCCCCCCAGGATCAGTGAGAGCCCCAGGACTCCTGCCATCTCCTCCCCAGGATTCTTATCTTCTCTCTTCCCCCCCCCCCCCCCAGGATCAGTGAGAGCCTCTGGGCTCTTTATTTCAGGGGCATCACAATGGTAAGTCCCGTCCCCCCCCCCACCCAAAAAAAAAGACTTGCCATTCCAACTTCGGGCTGGCACCTCTGAGCCAATCAGGCTGCTGCTGGGGCACAGCTGAGTTGTAACCTTCACTGTTGCATCTTGGGAGCTCTACATTTGCCTAATATTTGAGATTTGGAGCCTGTGGGGTAACAGCAGGAGGAAGTAAGCACCCATACCCCACCAGCCTAGAGATACCAAGCCCTTGGGGCCCAGGGAGAAAGATTTCGATATTTGGGGGAGAGCAAGGAGTCAGACATTTGTTGGGAAAGGGGGTAAAACAGGGCCTAGAGAGGATGGAGAGTAGGGGAAGAAAGGGAAGTGAGGGGTTTGTGGCAGGGTGTAAGGAGGGTGGTGAGCAGGGCAAGAATATTGTCTTTATTTGTATTTTGTGATTGTTTTATTTGTGCATCGCCTCGCGTACCGATAGAGGCAATTCATAAACCCTAATAAAGATAAAGGATAGGGACTCATGGACTAGGGAGAGCAGGGGAAGACTGGCACTCAGGGATTAGGGAGTCGGAGTGGAGCGAGAGCCTGGATTCTAAGATTGGGAGGGAGAGAGGACTCAGAGCAGGGACAATGGGGAGTCAGCAATTGAGTGGGGGGGGGGGGGTGTTAGATGAGCTTGAGGGCAGTGAAAGTTAAGCAATTAGCACAATTAAAACAAATCAGAGAAAATTATTTCACTCAATGCAGAGTTAAGGTCTGCAATTCATTGCCAGAGGATGTGGTTAAGGCAGTTAGTGTAGTTGGGTTTAAAAAAGATTTGGATAAGTTCCTGGAAGAGAATTACATAAATTGCTATTAATCAGTAGGGAACAGCCACTGCTTGTTGCCAGCATTAGTAGCATGGGATCTATTTAATGTTTGGGTACTTGCCAGGTACTTGTGACTTGGATTGGTCATTGTTGGACACAGGATGCTGGGATTGATGGACTCTTAGTCTGACCCAGTAAGGTATATCTTATGTTTATAGGATGGGCTCTACCTTAACCAGGGTGGAACGCAACTGTTGGTGCTAACATTTATAAAGGAGATAAAGCAGAAAGTTACTCAGAAGTGCATTGTTCAGAGGGCAGCATCTTCATGGGAAAGAGGAAAAACAGGGAAGTTAAAATAACCAGAAAGAAAGAATGTGCTTACGGCCGAAGTAAAGAACATGAAGATGTGAATGACTCCAAACTGCTTGTATTATCTGCTAATAAGCAGGTTGTGAATAGAAATGCAGTTAGAAATAGAAACAAGGGGAGAGAGAGAGAGGATGCTTACTTCTTGGTCCTGAGATGCAGGGACTACTTATTTTCCCTTGCAGTCCCGGTGCTCACTTCCTGGCCTACCCATGGTGAGGCTGATGGCCCTTCCGGGACTGCCCCCTATAAAAGATCTTCAGAGCTGATACATCATCGCCGCCGGCGCACCCCGGGACCAATTTGTCCTTTTCGCATACATTGGTGTGAGGGAAGTGCAAAGGATCGGTTAAGGGTCCTCTCATCTGGTCCAGCTCCTCTTTGACCCTGCTGACTTTAGACGCATTTAGTTTTCAGAGGTCACAACCTGGCGACAATGAGCTTGGGGTTCCTTCAGACTCTCATCTCTCACCCCCTCGGGCAGCCTTCGGTCTGGTGCTTCACCCCCTCACCGCGCGTGACGGCCAAGGACCAGCGGTTGTTGGTTCAGCAAAGTCTGAACGAATGTCTCTTCAGCCACTCTGGGCTGCCGTTTCACTTTTCTTCAGGAATGGACTCCATGCTTGCGACTTTGGGAATTGAGCAGATAGAATTGCTGTGGTAGAAGGGAAGTGTTCTTTGTTGCAGGGCACTAATACGTTTCTTGTGAAAGATAACTTAATTTTACATCATAGAGTGGAGACCTTAGCAAATTATTCTAGCAGGTTACATTTACATTTCATTCGTTTTCCAAAATACCCTTTAATTTCTCCTACCGAAATGTTAACAAAATTCTGCTTAGAATATCTAAAGCTCTCTAAAGATTCTATTCTGACTTTTGCTAAGGCTTTTCATTTACCTGATCGTGGACAAATGGCCACACTAGAGGCAGCATCTGATAATATTCAGCCTTCAGCTCATTTAGATCTGACGGCTTTCTTGGTGCAATCTCATCCAGAAAGGCTTCAGACTGCAATGTTGATTGCTCCATTTTCCCAAGAATCAGATCAGCACTTAATTTTAAGATTACCTTTTTGTAAGGAAAACATAAGCTAAGAGAAAAGTGTTTCTTGCAGTGAAGCAGAGAGTGATAGCTCTCAAGGCAAACTTCCTTTAAAAAATTCCCATGCAAATGTGTCATTAAGTTGGAGACAGTCAAATGCATTTTCTATGACCCCTCACAGCTGGAGAATTTCCTGCAAAATAGCAAAAGTGCTCCTGTACGATACCTGTTTGTATAATTTCTGAGTTTTCTAATAGGTTTTATTTTTTTTGGTTCACTCTCCAATAGTGGACTGAATAATCGTGGTTAGGCATTTTTCTCATTGTGCTTTCTTGCTTCTTTTTGTTGATTCTGTATATGTGCCTCCTATGTTTTCTGATGTCAAGATCTCTTGATTATTAATTATTTCAATTTAAACAAAGATAATTATTATAAAAATCAAACAAAAAATATATGTTAAATTGTATGTGAATGCCTGAAGTCTGAATAGTAAGACTGGAGTGTTAGCATGCATGGCCTGTGAAGATAAAGACTTAACTGGGCATGCCCCAAAACTGAGAGATGTGCGTGTGACTAACACATGTGCACAAGTGTCAATGTGCAAATATCTCACCTCAGGGAAAGAAGTGGTGGAATGTGGGCGGGGCATGGGTGTTCCAGGGCGGGGCCACGAGATATTCACGCAAGTAGCTACACGCCTGGGTGCACAAACACAAAATTATTTCTGCTATGGAGGCGGTATAAGTCTTTATAAAACTATTTCCAGGCATTGTTACTAGAGCTTCGGTATATAAAAAAAAAAATGCTAAATAAATAAATAAATAAATCTCTGAAGTGCTCGAGGGGTCTGGATTAACTGGGAGCAGTGTAGGCTAAAGAACCAGGTTGGTTGGGAGGATCTAACTCTAGACTGGGCAAACTGGTGGACAAACTGCTGAAACTGGTTATGGGCTAGACGCTCATCTGTTATAACATTCCCTCACTTGTGTGTCCCAAAGCCAACTTACACTGCTGTTCACGCACAAGCTTAAAATTAGGAGCACACATATGCACACCGGGACTATTTTATAACATACGTGCGTGTGTGCGCACAGGATATAAAATTGCTGCATATCTGGCTGTGCGCCCATTTACACATCTATATGTGCACCTGTTTGAAAGTTAACATCATAATACACATCTCAGAGAGACATGGTGGAAGGAGGATAACAGATGGGACAATGATGATCCCAAATTAAAAATTATATTAACATGACAGCGGAGATCAAACTGGTGGTGCTATATATAAAGGATGATATAGAGTCAAGCAGGTTAAAAGCCCTGCAGGAAACAAAATGCACTGTGGAATCCTAATGGATAGATATTTCAGATGTGATGGGTAGGAGTATAGCAGTGGGTATTTACTACCATCCAACTGGCCAAGACGAATCAACAGGCTGTAAAATGCTAGCTGAAATTAGAAAGGCAAATAAATTTTGGCAACATTGATTGGGTCAATATCTCATCAGGAAATGCTAGAGGTGTTAAGTTTCTAGATGCCATAAGTTACTGTTTCATGGAACAGCCGATCCTAGAACAGACAAGAGAGGCGGCTACTTTAGATGTAGCTCTCAGTGAAATGCAGAGAGTGATGCAAGGAGTTACTGTGATGGTGCCACTTAGCAATAGCAATCAGAATGCAATCATTTTTGACATAATCACTGGAGGGAGGATATTAAGAAAACTTCTGCATATAACTTTAAAAAGAGAAATGAGGAAAATAGAAAAAAACTAAAAGGAGCAGTTGCCAAGTTTAAAAGTTTGCACAAGGCATGAAAATTGTTTAAAAATACCATCTTGAAAGCCCAGATAAAATGTAATCCATGCATTAAACAAGGTTAAAGGAAGCCGAAACGACTGCCATCATGGTTTAATGGTGAGGTGAAAGACAGTTAAATCCAAAAGGACATCTTTTAAAAAAAATACAAAGCAGATCCCAATAAAGAAACTATGCATGAGCATAAGTACTGGTAAGTTACATGCAAAAGACAGACTAAGAATTTGAGAAGAAGCTTGCCACAAAGTCAAAAACTAATGATAAACTTTTTCCAAGTACATTCAAACTAAAAAGCCAGTGAGGGAGTGAGCTGAGCTGCTAGATAACCGAGGGGGTAAAAGGATTGCCCAGAAAATAGCAGTCTTTACTGAGGAGGATGTTTGAAACATACCTGCATCTGAAATATTCTTTAATGATGATGATTTGGAGCAAGTAAGGAAAGCAGAGTTGCTTACCTGTAACAGGTGTTCTCCAAGGACAGCAGGATGTTAGTTGTCATATCAGATGGAGCCATGATATGGAAAAATTATGTCAAAATTTCTAGAACTTTGACTTGGCCACACTGAGCATGCCCAGCATGCCCTATACCACTTGTCAACGTGGGGTCCCTCTTCAGTCTTAACATAGAATTAAAATAAAATAAAAGATAGGAGAAATCCAACTCCGCAGGGTGTCAGGCGGGTTTCGTGAGGACTAACATCCTGCTGTCCTCAGTGAACACCTGTTACCGGTAAGGAACTCTGCTTTTACCAAGGACAAGCAGGATGTTAGGCCTCACTCATGGGAAATCCCTAGCTACAGGCTGTTCCCCAACATTAAAGGGGACCAATAGAGACCCAAACCAGGTGCCACTGGGTACAGCAATAATGGTACTGTTGGTAACAGGCAGGGTGAACAGCCTGAACAGAAACAATGGGCCATAGGCTGGAACAGAGTTGGGTTCTACACCTCAAACAAGTTCTGAAGGACAGACTGGCCAAACCTAGTATCGAGTCAACCATCCCTATCCAAGCAATAGTGAGACGTAAATGTGTGAAGAGAACTCTATGTGTCAACCTTGCAGTTCTCCATAAGAACTGCTTGCAAGTGGACCACCAACATTGCCATAGCTCTAACAGAATGAGCCTTGACATGGCCCTCAAGATGCTGTCCTGCCTGGACATAACAGAAGGAAATGCAGTCTGCCAGCTAATTTGATAGTGTGTTTGACAATGGCAAACCTATTTCTATCAAAAGAAACAAAAAGTTGTGTGGACTGCCTATGAGCTTCTGTTTACTCCAGATAGAAAGCTTATGCTCTCTTGTAGTCCAAACTGTGCAGAGCTTGTTCGCCTTTGTCTGAATGGGGCCTGGTAAAGAATGTTGGCAGAACGATGGACTGGTTAAGATGGAAGTCCGATACCACCTTAGGCAGGAACTTAGGGTGCGTACATAAGACCACCCTTTTATAAAAAAAAAACAAAACGTAGTGTAAGATGAATAAGTCACTAAGGCCTGGAGCTCGCTGACCCTGCATGCTGAAGTGACAGCCACCAAAAATACGACCTTCCAGGTCAGGTACTTCAAGTCACAGGTGTGTAGTGGCTCAAAAGGAGCTTTCATAAGCTGAGTTAACACCACAATGAAGTACCAAAACACAGCAGGAGGCCTTAGGGGAGGCTTCAACTGAAACAGACCCACATGAAATGAACAACTATAGGCTGTACAGAGATGGGTGTACTATCTTCACCATGGTGGTATGCACCAATTGCACTCAGATGAACTCTATCAGAGTTTGTCTTCAAGCCAGCTGTTGATAGGTGTAGAAAGTAATTAAGCAGTTTTTGTGTTTGGGCAGAAGAAAGGATCTAGGGCCTTCAGCTCACATCACATGGAAACCTTCTCTTTTTCAGTCCATATGACTTTCTAGTGGAAGGCTTTCTAGAAGCCATCAGGACCTGAGCACACCCTCTGAAAGACAGAGTGGTTGCAGATTTAATTTTTCAACATCCAGGCTGTAGGCAACAAGGCCTGGAGGTTTGGATGTCTCAGGCTGCCTTGATCTTGCATGATGAGCTCTTGGGAAGTCCCCAGATTGATAGGTCTCCAGATGGTTAACTCCTGCAGAAGTGGAAACCAGACCTGTCTCGGCCAGTAAGGGGCTATGAGAATCATAGTCCCTTTGTCTTTACAAAGCTTCAAGAGAGTCTTCGCTATCAAGGGAATCTGAGGATATGTGTATAGAAGACCTTTGTCCCAGTGTTGGGCAAGGGCATCTGCCAAGGGCATTTTGCCAAGTGTCCTGTACAGGAAGCAGAACTGAGGGACTTTCCTGTTCCAAGGATCTGCGACAAGGTCCACATCTGGGCTTCCCTAGAGGCAGAAGATCAAATCCACAACCCCTTGGTCCAGAGATCATTCATGGGGTTTGAAGACCTGACTCAGTCTGTCCACTAACACATTCTCTGTTCTGGCCAGGTATGTGGCCCTGAACACCATCCCATGGGAGAGTCCAAAACCACAAGTGAACCGCTTCCTGACACAAGAGGTATGAACCTGTACTGCCCTCTTGTTGACATACCACATCGCCACTTGGTTGTCAGTTGCAATCAGGATGACTTTGTTGGCAGCCAATCTCTGAAAACCCCTAGTGCGAATCTGATCACTTGGAGCTCCAGGAAATTGACTTGGCAACAATTTTCCTGGGCAGACCAGAGACCCTGAATGCTGAGCCCATCTATATGAGCTCCCCAACCCAGGGTGGATCCATCCATGGTTAGGACAATTTGAAAAGAGATCCCCCATTCCAGATTTGAATGTACCTGCCACCAGGACAAGGAGTCTCGGAGGGTCGAGGTGAATCAGAAGCAATCCGGGAGATTCTACATGGCCTGACGCCACTGTGACCTCAGAATCCATTGGGTCTTTCGCATGTACAAACGTGCCAAGGGAGTGACATGAACTGTCACGGCCATGTGGCCCAATGATCTCAACATGTGCCAAGCCGACACCTGCTGACTCTGTTGAATCTCTGCCACTATGGTCATCAGATTGATGGCCCTTTGCTGAGTCAGAAAGGCCTTGGCCTGAACCATGTCTAGCAGAGCTCCTATGAAGTCCAATTGAGGTGACGGGCTGAGATGGGACTTTGCTTAGTTGATGACCTTAGTGACTCCAACATCCGGATGGTCAAGCATATGGACCTGATGGCCTCTGCCTGAGAGGTGCTCTTGACCAGCCAATCATCCAGATAGGGAAAATGTACACCCCCATCCTGCAAAGGTAAGCTGCCATCACGGCCAGGCATTTTGTAAAAACATATGGGTTGACGCTAGCCCAAATACAATACGCGATACGGGAAGTGCTGTTTTCCCACCATGAATCTAAGATACTTTCAGTAGATGTATGCATGTAGATGTATGCATCTTTCAGTGCGAGGGAATATAGCCAGTCCCCTTTTTGTAGAAAAGGGATCAAGGTGCCCAGGGAAAACATCTTGAACTTTTCCTTTTCAAGCAATCCATTCAAAGCCCAATATATCTGTATGCTGAACATACATATAGATAAGCATAGTTTAATGTGACAAAGCCAATATGGATTTAGCCAAGGGAAGTCTTGCCTCACAAATTTGCTATATTATTTTGAGAGTGTAAATAAACATGTGGATAAAGATGAGCCAGCTGATACAGTGCATCTGGATTTCCAGAAAGCATTTGACAAAGTCCATCATGAGAGACGTCTTAGGAAACTAGAAAGCCATGGGATAGGTGGCAGTGTCTTATTGTGGATTGCCAACTGGTTAAAAGATAGAAAACGGAGTAGGACTAAATGGTAAATTTTCCCAATAGAAAAAGGTGAATAATGTAGTGCCCCATGGATCTGTTCTGGGACTGATGATTTTTATCTGGAACGTGATTAATAAATGCTAATAAATAAATGACCTGGAAATGGGAACAACATCAAATTTGCTGATGACAAAATTATTCCAAGTTGTCAAATCACAAGAGGATTTGAGAAATTGCATGAGGACCTTGCAACACTGGGAGACTGGGCATGCAAATGGCAAATGAAATTTAATGTGGACAAGGGCAAAGTGATGCACTTAGAGAAGAGAAACCCAAATTATAGCTCCACAATGCAAGGTTCCACATTAGGAGTCACCACTCATGAAAAGATGTCATCAATGTAAATACATTGAAATCTTCTGCTCAGTGTGCAGCAGCAGCAGCCAAGAAAGCAAATAGAGTGCTAGGGATTATTAGGAAAGGAATGGAGAATAAAACAGAGAATATCATAATGCCTCTGTATCACTCCATGGTGCATCCTCATCTTGTGTTCATATATCATACACAAACAGAATGCTGGGGAGTATTAGGAAAGGAATGGAGAATAAAACAGAGAATCTCATAATGTCTCTGTATCACTCCATGGTGCATCCTCATCTTGTGTTCATATATCATACACAAACAGAATGCTGGGGATTATTAGGAAAGGAATGGAGAATAAAACAGAGAATATCATGATGTCTCTGTATCACTCCATGGTGCATCCTCATCTTGTGTTCATATATCATACACAAACAGAATGCTGGGGATTATTAGGAAAGGAATGGAGAATAAAACAGAGAATATCATAATGTCTCTGTATCACTCCATGATGCAACCTCATCTTGTGTTCATATATCATACACAAACAGAATGCTGGGGATTATTAGGAAAGGAATGGAGAATAAAACAGAGAATATCATAATGCCTCTGTATCACTCCATGGTGCATCCTCATCTTGTGTTCATATATCATACACAAACAGAATGCTGGGGATTATTAGGAAAGGAATGGAGAATAAAACAGAGAATATCATAATGCCTCTGTATCACTCCATGATGCAACCTCATCTTGTGTTCATATATCATACACAAACAGAATGCTGGGGATTATTAGGAAAGGAATGGAGAATAAAACAGAGAATATCATAATGCCTCTGTATCACTCCATGGTGCATCCTCATCTTGAGTATTGTGTGCAGCTCTGGTCACCGCATCTCAAGAAAGATAAAGCAGAATTAGAAAAGGTACAGAGAAGGGCGACCAAGATGATAAAGGGGATGGAACAGCTCCCCTATGAGGAAAGACTAAAGAGGTTAGGACTCTTCAACTTGGAGAAGAGACGGCTTAGGGGGGATATGATAGAGGTCTTTAAGATCATGAGAGGTCTAGAACGGGTAGATGTGAATCTGTTATTTACACTTTCGGATAATAGAAGGACTAGGGGGCACTTCATGAAGTTAGCAAGTAACACATTTAAAACTAATCGGACAAAGTTCTTTTTCACTCAACACTCAATAAAGCTCTGAAATTTGTTGCCAGAGGATGTGGTTAGTGCAGTTAGTGTAGCTGGGTTTAAAAAAGGTTTGGATAAGTTCTTGGAGAAGTCCATTAACTGCTATTAATCAAATTTACTTAGGGAATAGCCACTACTATTAATTGCATCAGTAGCATGGGATCTTCTTGGTGTTTGGGTAATTGCCAGGTTCTTGTGGCCTGATTTTGGCCTCTGTTGGAAACAGGATGCTGGGCTTGATAGATCCTTGGTCTGACCCAGCATGGCAAGTTCTTATGTTCTTAAATGTGCTAGCTCTATTGCTGAGGGAGTTTCTGTGGATACAGTGTGTTACAGAAGTGAAGGTGCATGGCTTATATGGAGATTATGCCCCGTCCTGTATGGATTACATATCCAAATGCTATCTCAGCTATAAATTTTATTCCTCTTGTAGGGTTTTTTCAAATGCTATTTTTGATTGGGACTCTCTCGTGTTGCATCTTTTATACCAATGTAAAGGTTGAAAGGAGGAAGTGAAAAGTCTCTCTCTCTCTCACGCTTCAGATTATTAGTAAGCAGTAATTCCCTGCTGCGCTTCTGCCTTTCTTTCTGGTTAATTGTTCACTTCAACTTGGTGTCTTTTGATTAACGGAAGAGGTGGTGCGATGTGTGCAGATGTGGCCCTCCCTGCGTCACTGACTCCCGATCTCCTCAGCAGAACGTGCTCATTAATCGGTAATCTCGGAAGAGCGGTAAGGATTGGGGATTTCAAGCAGCAGCTCAGAATGCTTCATCTTTTTTGCTTTTACCTATGATATGAAAATAGTCTCCTCCGTCAGCCCCCTCTGTGCTGGCAGCAGCTGGGCCTGGGTCCCCCTGCTCACTTTCTGGACTGTACTCCTCTCGGGTGCCAGAATCTGCAGCCTGACAGGTCATGGGGACGTCCGCCTGCCCTTCTCGCTCTGCTGCAGCAGCCTCACCTTCCAGCTCTGGTCTGAAACATTGTAGAAAAGAGGAAGGACATTACATCCAGCACTTGACTTCTACATGTGCACTTTCTAAGACACATCCCAGCCTCCCTGCTCACTCACAGCGCTCCCAACACCGGCCTAGCCCCTCCTCCTTTGGCAATCAACCTTCCCGTTGGTGAGCCCTTTAGCAGGCCACTTAACCAAGGCCATTTTTGGGGGAGGGACGGTGGATGGGACCAGCACGACAGCAGAGCCAATCTTTACTCTTCGGGGAAGATACACCCCTTGGCTCGAAGGCCTGCCACACCAGAACCCTGCAGGGAACTGAGAGCACTGCCTGAGGGAGCTCGAAGGAGCCGGAGACCAGACCTGCTCTCGGGAGATCAAGAGACAATCTGTGGAGCTCCACCTCTGCTGGAGACAGAGAATTACTGGAGCTTGCCTCAGCCACATGAAAATCTGGGGAAGTGTGGTCTTTGTCTCCTTCAGCTGTGGAGAGAGGGATAAGGAAACCATTATTAAGGTGGACTTGGGAAAATGCACTACTTATCCCTGGAATAAGCAGCGTGGAATCTGTCGATCTTCTGGGATCCTGCCAGGTACCTCTGACCTGGCTTGGCCACTGTTGGAAACAGGATACTGGGTTTGATGGACCCTTGGTCTGACCCAGTATGGCAAACCTTATATTTTTAAAAAACTTCCCTGAAAGGTTCTCCTTTTCAAAAAAACAGCTTTTGGAAGTTTCAGGGAAGTTTCTAGAAAGAGGAACACAAGGGAGAGCCTTCTTTACTAACCCTGGGGCTCTGCCTCTTCCCGTCCTCGCGATCAGAACAGGAAAAAGAGAAACCTATGAAACGTCAGGAGTTTTTCCCAGTGCTCGTGTGACCCGCTCTCCGTTTACCTGCAGCACTCAGGGGAGGTGACACTTCTACCTGAGATTGTAATTTTCACTCCTGCAACGGCTGCACCCAAGATTTAACTTCCTGCCCAGGCACTGATGAGCCCTCCCGCGTCCTGGAGGAGAAGCAGCCCCGGCTTCACACAACATTTCAGGGAGAGAAGGCAGCTCACGTCAAAACTGCCTCTTCCCTTGCTCAGTCTTGGAGGAGGACTCTTAATATAGATTAAGGGTAAGAACAAGCGTTTCCAGGGCTGCTCAGTTCTCTCTCGGCTCCGCTTGGCAAAGAGGAGGCAAACATCAGAGTTTCTGGAAGGAGAGCTGCCCTTAAAGAGTTTCACTGGGAGAGATTCATGGCAATTGGAGAGAAAAGAAATTATTTCCAGGGTGTCAGGGAGACGGAGAGCAGCTCCCAGAGAGCCTGCATCCCACAATCATTTACTGCACTTCAGGGAGGCTTCCCTCAGCTTTTGTGGCAGGTAAAATGTGACAACTCATGAAAAACCCTGCCAGTCTCTCTCCTTTTACTTCTCCATAGTGACTCGGACATTAAATCCGAGAGGCTGGCTCTCTGCTTTTATAAGCACAGGGCCACCTTTTTCTGACGACCGTGAAGGTTAAGAGACGGGGCCTCGCCAGTGATGAGGCGGCCTGGGGGGGGTCTCGCCAGTGATGAGGCGGCCTGGGGGGGGTCTCTCCAGT
The DNA here is from genome assembly GCF_901001135.1 of Rhinatrema bivittatum. NCBI lineage: Eukaryota > Metazoa > Chordata > Amphibia > Gymnophiona > Rhinatrematidae > Rhinatrema > Rhinatrema bivittatum. Next base: position 2,591,556 of record NC_042622.1, read on the forward strand.
GATGAGGCGGCCTGGGGGGGTCTCGCCAGCGATGAGGCGGCCTGGGGGGGTCTCACCAGTGATGAGGCGGCCTGGGGGAGGCCTCGCCAGTGATGAGGCGGCCTGGGGGGGGTCTCGCCAGTGATGAGGCGGCCTGGGGGGGCCTCGCCAGTGATGAGGCGGCCCGGGGGGGTCTCGCCAGTGATGAGGCGGCCTGGGGGGGTCTCGCCAGTGATGAGGCGGCCTGGGGGGGTCTCGCCAGCGATGGGGGGTCTCGCCAGTGATGAGGCGGCCTGGGGGGGTCTCGCCAGTGATGAGGCGGCCTGGGGGGGTCTCGCCAGTGATGAGGCGGCCTGGGGGGGCCTCGCCAGTGATGAGGCGGCCTGGGGGGGGTCTCACCAGTGATGAGGCGGCCTGGGGGGGTCTCGCCAGCGATGAGGCGGCCTGGGGGGGGTCTCACCAGTGATGAGGCGGCCGGGGGGGGGCCTCGCCAGCGATGAGGCGGCCTGGGGGGGGGCCTCGCCAGTGATGAGGCGGCCTGGGGGGGGTCTCGCCAGCGATGAGGCGGCCTGGGGGGGGCCTCGCCAGTGATGAGGCGGCCTGGGGGGGTCTCGCCAGTGATGAGGCGGCCTGGGGGGGTCTCGCCAGTGATGAGGCGGCCTGGGGGGGGTCTCACCAGTGATGAGGCGGCCTGGGGGGGGCCTCGCCAGTGATGAGGCGGCCTGGGGGGGTCTCGCCAGTGATGAGGCGGCCTGGGGGGGGGTCTCGCCAGTGATGAGGCGGCCTGGGGGGGGCCTCGCCAGTGATGAGGTGCCTGGGGGGGTCTCGCCAGTGATGAGGCGGCCTGGGGGGGGCCTCACCAGTGATGAGGCGGCCTGGGGGGGCCTCGCCAGTGATGAGGCGGCCTGGGGGGGGTCTCGCCAGCGATGAGGCGGCCTGGGGGGTCTCGCCAGCGATGAGGCGGCCTGGGGGGGTCTCACCAGTGATGAGGCGGCCTGGGGGGGGCCTCGCCAGTGATGAGGCGGCCTGGGGGGGTCTCGCCAGTGATGAGGCGGCCCTGGGGGGGGTCTCACCAGTGATGAGGCGGCCCTGGGGGGGTCTCGCCAGTGATGAGGTGGCCTGGGGGGGGGTCTCGCCAGCGATGAGGCGGCCTGGGGGGGGCCTCGCCAGTGATGAGGCGGCCTGGGGGGGCCTCGCCAGTGATGAGGCGGCCTGGGGGGGGCCTCGCCAGTGATGAGGCGGCCTGGGGGGGGCCTCGCCAGTGATGAGGCGGCCTGGGGGGGGCCTCGCCAGTGATGAGGCGGCCTGGGGGGGGCCTCGCCAGTGATGAGGCGGCCTGGGGGGGGCCTCGCCAGTGATGAGGCGGCCTGGGGGGGGCCTCGCCAGTGATGAGGCGGCCTGGGGGGGGCCTCGCCAGTGATGAGGCGGCCTGGGGGGGTCTCGCCAGTGATGAGGCGGCCTGGGGGGGGTCTCGCCAGTGATGAGGCGGCCTGGGGGGGGGCCTCGCCAGTGATGAGGCGGCCTGGGGGGGTCTCGCCAGTGATGAGGCGGCCTGGGGGGGGCCTCGCCAGTGATGAGGGGGCCTGGGGGGGCCCCGCCAGTGATGAGGCGGCCTGGGGGGGTCTCGCCAGCGATGAGGCGGCCTGGGGGGGTCTCGCCAGCGATGAGGCGGCCTGGGGGGGGGTCTCACCAGTGATGAGGCGGCCTGGGGGGGGTCTCGCCAGTGATGAGGCGGCCTGGGGGGGTCTCGCCAGTGATGAGGCGGCCTGGGGGGGGTCTCACCAGTGATGAGGCGGCCTGGGGGGGTCTCGCCAGTGATGAGGTGGCCTGGGGGGGGGTCTCGCCAGCGATGAGGCGGCCTGGGGGGGGCCTCGCCAGTGATGAGGCGGCCTGGGGGGGCCTCGCCAGTGATGAGGCGGCCTGGGGGGGTCTCGCCAGCGATGAGGCGGCCTGGGGGGGGTCTCGCCAGTGATGAGGCGGCCTGGGGGGGGTCTCACCAGTGATGAGGCGGCCTGGGGGGGGCCTCGCCAGTGATGAGGCGGCCTGGGGGGGTCTCGCCAGTGATGAGGCGGCCTGGGGGGGGTCTCGCCAGTGATGAGGCGGCCTGGGGGGGCCTCGCCAGTGATGAGGTGGCCTGGGGGGGGCCTCGCCAGTGATGAGGTGGCCTGGGGGGGCCTCGCCAGTGATGAGGCGGCCTGGGGGGGGTCTCGCCAGCGATGAGGCGGCCTGGGGGGGTCTCGCCAGTGATGAGGCGGCCTGGGGGGGGTCTCGCCAGTGATGAGGCGGCCTGGGGGGGTCTCGCCAGTGATGAGGCGGCCTGGGGGGGTCTCGCCAGCGATGGGGGGTCTCGCCAGCGATGAGGCGGCCTGGGGGGGCCTCGCCAGTGATGAGGCGGCCTGGGGGGGTCTCGCCAGCGATGAGGCGGCCTGGGGGGGTCTCGCCAGTGATGAGGCGGCCTGGGGGGGTCTCGCCAGCGATGGGGGGTCTCGCCAGCGATGAGGCGGCCTGGGGGGGGGCCTCGCCAGTGATGAGGCGGCCTGGGGGGGGCCTCGCCAGTGATGAGGCGGCCTGGGGGGGGCCTCGCCAGCGATGAGGCGGCCTGGGGGGGGTCTCGCCAGTGATGAGGCGGCCTGGGGGGGGTCTCACCAGTGATGAGGCGGCCTGGGGGGGTCTCACCAGTGATGAGGCGGCCTGGGGGGGGTCTCACCAGTGATGAGGCGGCCTGGGGGGGCCTCGCCAGTGATGAGGCGGCCTGGGGGGGGTCTCGCCAGTGATGAGGCGGCCTGGGGGGGTCTCGCCAGCGATGAGGCGGCCTGGGGGGGTCTCGCCAGTGATGAGGCGGCCTGGGGGGGCCTCGCCAGTGATGAGGCGGCCTGGGGGGGCCTCGCCAGTGATGAGGCGGCCTGGGGGGGGTCTCGCCAGTGATGAGGCGGCCTGGGGGGTCTCGCCAGCGATGAGGCGGCCTGGGGGGGTCTCTCCAGTGATGAGGCGGCCTGGGGGGGTCTCGCCAGTGATGAGGCGGCCTGGGGGGGTCTCGCCAGCGATGAGGCGGCCTGGGGGGGGTCTCGCCAGTGATGAGGCGGCCTGGGGGGGGTCTCGCCAGTGATGAGGCGGCCTGGGGGGGTCTCGCCAGTGATGAGGCGGCCTGGGGGGGGTCTCGCCAGTGATGAGGCGGCCTGGGGGGGGCCTCGCCAGTGATGAGGCGGCCTGGGGGGGGCCTCGCCAGCGATGAGGCGGCCTGGGGGGGGGGGTCTCGCCAGCGATGAGGCGGCCTGGGGGGGGGGCCTCGCCAGCGATGAGGCGGCCGGGGGGGGGGGGTCTCGCCAGTGATGAGGCGGCCTGGGGGGGGGTCTCGCCAGTGATGAGGCGGCCGGGGGGGGTCTCGCCAGCGATGAGGCGGCCTGGGGGGGTCTCGCCAGCGATGAGGCGGCCTGGGGGGGGTCTCGCCAGCGATGAGGCGGCCTGGGGGGGTCTCGCCAGTGATGAGGCGGCCTGGGGGGGTCTCGCCAGTGATGAGGCGGCCTGGGGGGGTCTCGCCAGCGATGAGGCGGGCCTGGGGGGGGGGGGTCTCGCCAGTGATGAGGCGGCCTGGGGGGGGGGCCTCGCCAGCGATGAGGCGGCCTGGGGGGGGGGGGTCTCGCCAGTGATGAGGCGGCCTGGGGGGGGTCTCGCCAGTGATGAGGCGGCCTGGGGGGGTCTCGCCAGCGATGAGGCGGCCTGGGGGGGGCCTCGCCAGCGATGAGGCGGCCTGGGGGGGGTCTCGCCAGCGATGAGGCGGCCTGGGGGGGTCTCGCCAGTGATGAGGCGGCCTGGGGGGGGTCTCGCCAGTGATGAGGCGGCCTGGGGGGTCCGTCTTGCATTATCTTTGCATGTTGAGGCCTCCCCAGCCGTGTGCACTGCCTCCTACCTGTGATCCTGGGGCCCTCACCTGCAGCAAGGCCTCAGCCTAAATACAGCATCGTAAACTTAGAGGACTAGGACCCTTTCTCACATTTTTTGCTACTTTCTCCCCTTTTGAAGAGGAAGAATCCTATTTTAAATTCAGGAGAAAAAAAAAAAGAGCACAAATCATTTGGTAGTATTGAGTGTGTGTCAGATATTGTCAGGAAATGCTGTGCAGTCTCTGCCTGACCCTCAGCCGGGTGTTAGCACCGGCCTGAGATCTGCAGAGCAGAAAGTACCTGTGCAGGACTTGCGAATCCTCGGCTTCAGCTTTGATCTCCTCCAGCCCCACTCCCTTCTCATCCGCTTCCTGATCAGCCGTCGGGCCCGGAGCTGGCCCCTGCACACCAGGCCCCTGCTCAGTGTGAGGACACAGCTCGTTTCCCACGACGCCTTCTGCAGTTTTCACATCGCAGCCTCTTCCGTCCATGTCCTGTGCGCGTGCCCTCTGATCCTCGGGGACATCAGCTGCAGGGTCTCCGGCTTTCCCGTCCTCTTCCTCGGCCTTCAGTGGGGCCCCTACAAAAACAAGAGCAGCTTTAATAGCAGGGAACAGGGCAGCAGCTGGGAGCATGGACTTTGGCAGGGAAAGGTTAAGAGGTGATAGAGCTGCAATCTATAAATAGTGCAAAGGTCAATAGGTGCAGCGGGCCCCACTCATCCACATGAAAGGTATTTAACAACAAGAGCGATACTGACTGGCAGCCACGGGGAATCCTATACCTCTAGCACAGGGGTGGCCAAGAGCCATGGACGTCTCACTCCCACCAATATCTCTCTCCTTCCACCCCCATCCTGTTCCCGCTACTCTCCCTCCCTCATCCCATGCCCACCAGTCTCTCTTTCTCTCAATCTTCCCTCCCATTTCTTGCAGTCTCTCTCCATACCTCACCCTGTTTCCACCACCCTCCCTCTCTCAATCTCCCCACCCATTCCCTTCCATTCTCTCTCACGCTACCCCTCTTCCCTGTGCCACCAATCTCTCTCTCTGCACAGCCCCAGCAAAGCACCCCCATACCCCAATACAATGACAGGGGTTCAGCAATCCCAACACAACCCCTCCAGCATCAGCACTGCCCCCTGCTCCTATCCCCTTCCCACTCGTACCTCTGGCTCTACTGTTATCCTCCTCTCCCTCTTCATGTCCTATATCACCACCCTCCTCCTCCTCCAACAACTGGTGCTCTCTGCCAGCCCCTTCATCATCTCCCACACACCCTCCCCCATCACCACCACTGCTCCACCCCACCATCCTTGCACTTTCACAAACCCCCACTCATCTCCACTAAGTAACATTACTGAACAATTCCTGCAAAGTTAAACTGTAAATATATCACAAAACTGACGTATATTACAAAAACATATAGAAATGAATAAATACCACCTTAATATAAACCATGCTAACACAAAATCCATGTGCATTATACACATCTGATTACGTATGCATCCATGTATACATCTCATTCATACACATCCCACTTAAAGTAAGCAACTACTAATGAAGGAGAAATAAAGGATAGGAGCCCTGCCAATGTTCATTCCAGTAAACCCACATTCATGTCATCTGATTTCCTTGTTTCATCTGTGATCCATTGTTCACACATCCCTTAAGCAATGTTCCTACAACGGGCCCTGTTTCACCTATTTGGTGGCTTCTTCGGAGGGGGAGAAGTGAACCAGAGCCTGTAGTTCACTGACTCTTCTTGCAAAGGTCAGGGCAACTAAGAATAGTCCTTCCAGGTGAGATATCTCAGGTGAGTAGACTCCAGGCGGAAGTGTTAGCTGCTCTAGAACTAGAATGAGATCCCACGGGACTGATGCCTTGTGCATTGGTGGTCGGACATGTAGAATACCCTTCATGAAGTGGGAGACTAGAGGGTGATTGGATATCAGTAGGCCATGGTGGGGGTGATGGCAATCGTGCTGAAATGAACCCTCATCGAAGCCGTCGCCAGTCCTGCCTGATAAAGGGAATTATTAGAAAGGGAGTGGTAAATAAAACGGAAAATGTCATAATGCCTCTGTATCGCTCTATGGTGAGACCACACCTTGAATACTGTGTACAATTCTGGTCGCCGCATCTTAAAAGAGATATAGTTGTGATGGAGAAGGTACAGAGAAGGGCAACCAAAATGATAAGGGGAATGGAACAACTCCCCTATGAGGAAAGACTAAAGAGGTTAGGGCTGTTCAGCTTGGAGAAGAGACGACTGAGGGGGGATATGATAGAGGTGTTTAAAATCATGAGAGGTCTAGAACGGGTAGATGTGAATCGGTTATTTACTCTTTCGGATAATAGAAAGACTAGGGGGCACTCCATGAAGTTAGCATGGGGCACATTTAAAACTAATCGGAGAAAGTTCAACGCACAATTAAACTCTGGAATTTGTTGCCAGAAGATGTGGTTAGTGCAGTTAGTATAGCTGTGTTTAAAAAAGGATTGGATAAGTTCTTGGAGGAAATGTCTATTACCTGCTATTAATTGACTTAGAAAATAGCCACTGCTAATACTAGCAACGGTAACATGGAATAGACTTAGTTTTTGGGTACTTGCCAGGTTCTTATGGCCTGGTTTAGCCTCTGTTGGAAACAGGATGCTGGGCTTGATGGACCCTTGGTCTGAGGCAGCATGGCATGTTTTTATGTTCTTAATGACTGATCAATTTGAATGCCTAGATTATGGACAACTTTGGAAAGTTTGATATATTTATTATATAACAAAAGTTCTGATGGAGCAGAATCGGATGGAAATCTTGATAAATATATTATTTCTGTTTTTTTAATATTGAGTACGAGTTTATTATATGATAACCAATTCTGTATAGTGGAAGGCAAATGGGATAGAATGCATTCAGTTTCAATCCATGTTGTTTTAATTGGGAAAAAAAATTGTATGTCATCAGCATATAGTCTGTAATGAACATTGAAACTTGATAATATACAACATAGTGGTGTTAGGTAAATATTAAATAATACTGCCGATAACACCGATCCGCAGAAGTGATGGATTTCCATATGGAAGTATGGGAATCTACTTTGACTTGTAGTGTATGATTAGAAAGGAATGAGCAGAACCAATTTAGGACATTGCCTGTTAAGTCTATTGCTTTTAAACAACTTCTTAAAATATTATGGTTGATCATAATCCACGAAAGGACATCGCCACCTATCCCATGACTTTTTACTTTTCCTAGAAGCCTCTCATGAGGAACTTTGTCAAATGCCTTCTGAAAATCCAAGTACACTACATCTACCGGTTCACCTTTATCCACATGTTTATTAACTCCTTCAAAAAAATGAAGCAGATTTGTGAGGCAAGACTTGCCCTGGGTAAAGCCATGCTGACTTTGTTCCATTAAACCAAGTCTTTCTATACGTTCTGTGATTCTGATGTAGGTAGAAAGCTTAAATCCAGAACCTCCAGGGTAGCATTCTCTGAAACGCTCCCTGTTCCACGCGCAGGTCACCAGAGGCAGGCAGAGCTCCGGAGTTTCAATGCGTGGATGAGACAATGGTGCAAGGAAGAGGGATTCAGTTTTGTTAGGAACTGGACAACATTTTGGGGCAGGGGGAGACTTTTCCAAAAGGCCAGGCTTCACCTTAACCAGATTGGAACCAAGCTGCTGGCACTAACTTTAAAAAGGAGATAAAGCAGCTCTTAAACTAAAACAAGGGGAAAAGCCAATAGTCACTCAGCAGTGCATGATTTGGAGGAATGTATCATTAAAGGATGCTAATGGAACAGGAGAGTTAGAGAATCCCAACAGAGATGTTCCAATAAAAGCAAAAGTGGTCCATGTGCTTATAAGTAAAGAATCACCTGAGCTAAAGATTTCCATATTATCCCAAACAACTGAAAAGCAGGTTATTAATACAAACAAAAATCACACTTTGAAATGTCTGTATGCCAATGCCAGAAGGCTAAGAAGTAAGATGGGAGAGTTAGAGAGTATAGCAGCAAATGATGAGATTGACCTCATTGGCATCACAAAGACCTGGTGGAAGGAGGATAACCAATGGGACAGTGCTATATCAGGGTACAAATTATATCGCAATGATAGAGAGGATCAACTTGGTGGGGGTGTGGCACTTTGTTTCCGGGATACAGGGCCGGCAGAAGCACTAGGTGAATTAGGTCTGGGCCTAGGGAACTAAGAGGAGTGGGGATTCAAATCTCCACTTCTCTTTGCCGTCACCACTCACAAGAGGTAGGAGTCGGGGCTGCGACCAGGGCTGGGGGGCAGCGCAAGGCAGAAGGTGCCTAGGGTGCATAATCCCCTTAAAGCAGCCCTGCCAGGAGGGCATAAAGTACAGGACTAAATGCACAGAAGAATCTATATGGGTAGAAATCCCATGTGTGATGAGTGAGAGTATAGTAATGGGAATATACTACCATCCACCTGGCCAAAATGATGATGAAATGCTAAGAGAAATTAGGGAAGCTAACCAATTTGGCAGTGCAGTAATAATCAGAGATTTCAATTACCCCAATATTGACTGGGTAAATGAAACTTCAGGACATGCTAGAGATATAAGGTTCCTGGATGGAATAAACGACTGCTTCATGGAGCAATTGGTTCAGGAACTGATCATAGAGGAAGTTATTTTAGATCTAATTCTTAGATTTGGTGAAAAGGTTCACTTGGCAACAGTGATCATAACATGATCAAATTTGAACTAATGACTGGAAGAGGGGGAATATGTAAATCTACAGCTCTAACACTAAATTTTCAAAAGGGAAACGTTGATAAAATGAGGAAAATAAGTTAAGTGTAAAACATTGATAAGACAGGCAAAGAGAGAATTTGAAATGAAGTTGGCCATAGAGGCAAAAGCTCATAATAAAAACTTTATAAAATATATCCAACCAAGAAACCTGTGAGGGAGTCAGTTGGACCATTAGATGACCAAGGGGTTAAAGGGGCTCTTAGGGAAGATAAGGCCATTGCAGAAAGACTAAATGAATTCTTTGCTTCCGTGTCTACTAATGAGGATGTTGGGGAGATACCAGTTCCAGAGATGGTTTTCAGGGGTGATGAGTCAGATGAACTGAACTAAATTACTGTGAACTTGGAAGTTGTAGTAGGCCAGATTAACAAACTAAAGAGTGGGAAATCACCTGGACTGGATGGCATGCATCCTAGGATACTGAAGGAACTAAAAAATAAAAAATGATCCAGGAAACTATAGAACAGTGAGCCTGACTTCAGTGCTGGGAAAAATAGTGGAAACTATTCTAAAGATCAAAATCACAGAGCATATAAAAAGACATGGTCAACATGGATTTACTCAAGGCAACTCTTGCCTCACAAATCTGCTTCCTTTTTTTTTTAAGGATTTAATAAACATGTGGATAAAGATGAACCAGTAGATGTATTGCACACATTAAAAAAAGGTGGAAAGAAGGCAAAACGATTTCCGGCATGGTTAAAAGGGGAGGGGAAAGAAGCTATTTTAGCCAAAAGATCTACATTCAAAAATTGGAAGAAGGATCCAACAGAAGAAAATAGGATAATGCATAAGCGTTGGCAAGTTAAATGTAAGACATTGATAAGACAGGCTAAAAGAGAATTTGAAAAGAAGTTAGCCGTAGAGGCAAAAGCTCACAGTAAAAACTTTTTAAAATATATCCGAAGCAGAAAGCCTGTGAGGGAGTCAGTTGGACTGTTAGATGATTGAGGGGTTAAAGGGGCACTTAGAGAAGATAAGGCCATCGCGGAAAGATTAAATGATTTCTTTGCTTCGGTGTTTACTGAAGAGGATGTTGGGAAGGTACCCGTACTGGAGAAGGTTTTCATGGGTAATGATTCAGATGGACTGAACCAAATCACGGTGAACCTAGGAGATGTGGTAGGCCTGATTGACAAACTGAAGAGTAGTAAATCACCTGGACCGGATGGTATACACCCCAGAGTTCTGAAGGAACTAAATGAAATTTCAGACCTATTAGTAAAGATTTGTAACCTATCATTAAAATCATCCATTGTACCTGAAGACTGGAGGATAGCAAATATAACCCCAATATTTAAAAAGGGCTCCAGGGGCGATCTGGGAAACTACAGACCGGTTAGCCTGACTTCAGTGCCAGGAAAAATAGTGGAAAGTGTTCTAAACATCAAAATCATAGAACATATAGAAAGACCTGGTTTAATGGAACAAAGTCAGCATGGCTTTACCCAGGGCAAGTCTTGCCTCACAAATCTGCTTCACTTTTTTGAAGGAGCTAATAAACATGTGGATAAAGGTGAACCGGTAGATGTAGTATACTTGGATTTTCAGAAGGCATTTGACAAAGTTCCTCATGAGAGGCTTCTAGGAAAAGTAAAAAGTCATGGGATAAGTGGCGATGTCCTTTCGTGGATTGCAAACTGGCTAAAAGACAGGAAACAGAGAGTAGGATTAAATGGACAATTTTCTCAGTGGAAGGGAGTGGACAGTGGAGTGCCTCAGGGATCTGTATTGGGACCCTTACTTTTAAATATATTTATAAATGATCTGGAAAGAAATACGACGAGTGAGGTAATCAAATTTGCAGATGATACAAAATTGTTCAGAGTTGTTAAATCACAAGCAGATTGTGATAAATTGCAGGAAGACCTTGTGAGACTGGAAAAATTGGGCATCCAAATGGCAGATGAAATTTAATGTGGATAAGTGCAAGGTGATGCATATAGGGAAAAATAACCCATGCTATAGTTACACAATGTTGGGTTCCATATTAGATGCTACAACCCAAGAAAGAGATCTAGGTGTCATAGTGGATAACACATTGAAATCGTCGGTTCAGTGTGCTGCGGCAGTCAAAAAAGCAAACAGAATGTTGGGAATTATTAGAAAAGGAATGGTGAATAAAACGGAAAATGTCATAATGCCTCTGTATCGCTCCATGGTGAGACTGCATCTTGAATACTGTGTACAATTCTGGTCGCCGCATCTCAAAAAATATATAATTGCGATGGAGAAGGTACAGAGAAGGGCAACCAAAATGATAAGGGGGATGGAATAGCTCCCCTATGAGGAAAGACTAAAGAGGTTAGGACTTTTCAGCTTGGAGAAGAGACGGCTGAGGGGGATATGATAGAGGTGTTTAAAATCATGAGAGGACTAGAACGGGTAGATGTGAATCGGTTATTTACTCTTTCGGATAGTAGAAAGACTAGGGGGCATTCCATGAAGTTAGCATGGGGCACATTTAAGACTAATCGGAGAAAGTTATTTTTCACTCAACGCACAATAAAGCTCTGGAATTTGTTGCCAGAGGATGTGGTTAGTGCAGTTAGTGTAGCTGGGTTCAAAAAAGCTTTGGATAAGTTCTTGGAGGAGAAGTCCATTAACGGCTATTAATCAAGTTTACTTAGGGAATAGCCACTGCCATTAGCAACAGTAACATGGGATCTTCTTAGTGTTTGGGTAATTGCCAGGTTCTTATGGCCTGGATTGGCCACTGTTGGAAACAGGATGCTGGGCTTGATGGACCCTTGGTCTGACCCAGCATGGCAACTTTTTATGTTTTTATGTTCTTAAAGGCACATTAAAATGTGAAGCATTGTATGTAAGGCATGTAGCTGCAGCTTTTGTGTAACATTATCCGTCCTAGCAGGGCTGCTGATCAGTCTGGCAGCTGCACCTTGTATGTACCATCCAGAGAGCAGGAAGCAAAGAGGGAGCTGCAATAAGCCGCCTACATTTTGATGTTATCTGCCCAGAGCTGCACATGGAGCGGGATATACATTTTATCAGGACATTTGTCAGTACTGAGCCAGCACCTTTTTCCCAGAAAAAAAGCACTAAAGATGGTAAGTAAATAGTTAAAAGCAATGCGTGAATCACTGACGAAAAGTATCTGTTTCTGTATTTTACAGTGGAGGGAGGGAAGCTTTGCCATTACACAGCATAGGAGCATTCCCTGGGAGAGGGGAGAGGGGAGAGGAGAGAGGGGAGGGACCTGTGCAGGTCAGGGAGGAGGGAGGCTTCTTACACATGGAAGAAGCTTCTTTTTATTTATTTAGTGGATAAAACTTCTCCAGGGGCATCTCCCTGGATCTCTTCTAGATGGGATGATCATAGAGTTCAATGGGGATGGGAAATCGCTGATCCAGTCCTGGTTTTACCTCCATGCATGCAAGAAGATATCATTTTAGGGAAATCAGAATCGTGCAACCTGCTACCCAGGCCTGGCTCCGCGGCTCCTCTGTGCTCACCCTACCCAGGCCTGGCTCCGCGGCTCCTCTGTGCTCACCCTACCCAGGCCTGTCTCCGCGGCTCCTCTGTGCTCACCCTACCCTGGCCTGGCTCCGCGGCTCCTCTGTGCTCACCCTACCCTGGCCTGGCTCCGCGGCTCCTCTGTGCTCACCCTACCCTGGCCTGGCTCCGCGGCTCCTCTGTGCTCACCCTACCCTGGCCTGGCTCCGCGGCTCCTCTGTGCTCACCCTACCCTGGCCTGGCTCCGCGGCTCCTCTGTGCTCACCCTACCCAGGCCTGTCTCCGCGGCTCCTCTGTGCTCACCCTACCCTGGCCTGGCTCCGCGGCTCCTCTGTGCTCACCCTACCCTGGCCTGGCTCCGCGGCTCCTCTGTGCTCACCCTACCCAGGCCTGGCTCCGCGGCTCCTCTGTGCTCACCCTACCCAGGCCTGGCTCCGCGGCTCCTCTGTGCTCACCCTACCCAGGCCTGGCTCCGCGGCTCCTCTGTGCTCACCCTACCCTGGCCTGGCTCCGCGGGTCCTCTGTGCTCACCCTACCCTGGCCTGGCTCCGCGGCTCCTCTGTGCTCACCCTACCCTGGCCTGGCTCCGCGGCTCCTCTGTGCTCACCCTACCCTGGCCTGGCTCCGCGGCTCCTCTGTGCTCACCCTACCCTGGCCTGGCTCCGCGGCTCCTCTGTGCTCACCCTACCCAGGCCTGGCTCCGCGGCTCCTCTGTGCTCACCCTACCCAGGCCTGGCTCCGCGGCTCCTCTGTGCTCACCCTACCCTGGCCTGGCTCCGCTGTGCTCACCCTACCCAGGCCTGGCTCCGCGGCTCCTCTGTGCTCACCCTACCCTGGCCTGGCTCCGCGGGTCCTCTGTGCTCACCCTACCCAGGCCTGGCTCCGCGGCTCCTCTGTGCTCACCCTACCCTGGCCTGGCTCCGCGGCTCCTCTGTGCTCACCCTACCCAGAAGCTGCTGGCTACTACTCCTATCCCAGGAACAAGTGTCCCAGATTTGTCTGCCAAAAATCTGGGAAACTTGAGCTGCTGTGACCCCTGCTATATAAATCCACCTGGACAAACCCCTAGACCCCTCTGGCTGCTGGCCCGGCCGTTGCTCTCCCCCCCATCTCCTACCTGTCGCTTCCTCTCTCCGTCCTTGCTCTGCTGGTGCCACCGGAAAGTTGAGCCCTTCTGCTCCTGCATCAGAGCCTTCTCCTGACATCTCTGCTATAAGAAAGAAAGATTACACCTTCCCCCCGGCTGCAAAAGTCTCTGTCCCGCATGTTAGCTCTGATATAGCGCCCAAGTCCGGGGACTGAGACAGGGAAGCGGCAGATGGAGAGAGAGAGGCGTTTAATGGTTGCAGCCGGGAGGGTATGCAGAGGTTGTCAGTGAAAGAGACTGCCTCAGAGGGAGGGACAGATTCACAGACGGAAAGAGAAAAGCAAGCACCTCAAGCAGACAGTGGTGGGTACGTGAGATGGCCAGAGCGACTGCACAAGGTGAGAGCAACAGCAGAGAGAGACTGCACAGAGTGAGTAGATGGAGTGACTGCATGGGGTGAGGGTGAGAGCAAGAGAAACAGACAGAACAGGGTGAGAGCAGTATTACAGACAGAGCCTTCCCGGGATGAGTGGGGGATAGAAACAGGGTGAGGGCAGTAGCAGAGAGAGATCAGAGAGAGACAGAGCGAGTGCACAGGATGAGAGCAGTAGCAGAGAGAGAGAGGGAGGGAGAGCCACGGGGTGAGAGCAGAGAGAGACAGAGCGAGTGCACAGGGTGAGAGCAGTAGCAGAGAGAGAGAGAAAGGGAGAGTGCACGGGGTGAGAGCAGAGAGAGACAGAGAGAGTGCACGGGGTGAGAGCAGTAGCAGAGAGAGAGGGAGAGTGCACGGGGTGAGAGCAGAGAGAGACAGAGAGAGTGCACAGGGTGAGAGCAGTAGCAGAGAGAGAGCGAGTGCACGGGGTGAGGGTGAGAACAGAGAGAGTGCACTGAGTGAGAGCACGAGAGACAAGAGACTGCCGGGAGTGAGTGCACAGGATGAGAGCAGAGAGAGACACAGACTGCCGGTTGCCGGTGTGAGTGCACAGGGTTAACGCAGTAGTAGAGAGAGAGAGTGCACAGGGTGAGGATAGAGAGAGACAGACTGCCCGGGGTGAGGGTGAGAGCAGACAGAGAGACTGCCTGGGGTGAGAGCAGACAGAGAGAGACTGCCCGGGGTGAGTGCACGGGGTGAGAGTAGAGAGAGATAGAGACTGCCCGGGGTAAGTGCACAGGGTGAGAGCAGTAGCAGAGAGAGTGCACGGGGTGAGGGTAGAGAGAGAGAGACTGCCCGGGGTGAGTGCACAGGGTGAGAGCAGTAGCAGAGAGAGAGAGAGTGCACGGGGTGAGGGTAGAGAGAGAGAGAGAGACTGCCCGGGGTGAGTGCGAGCAGTAGCAGAGAGAGAGAGACTGCCCGGGGTGAGTGAGAGAGTGCAGGGGGTGAGGGTGAGAGCAGAGAGGATCAGCGGATTACCTGTTCTTAGTGCTTACAGGTCAGTAATAGTGCCCTGTTTATGCATTTCCCTGCTGCTATAATCGGAGTAACTGAGCTCTTTACCGTGGTGGCTGGGGTATCCTTTACATTTGAAAACAAGGAGTTGTAAGGGTTATATGTTCTGCTCCTAGCAGCACCTGTTAGTGCTGGATCCTGCTCAAGTACAGGGGCTCTGTCGCTGTCAGTGCCACTCTGAGGAAATGGCAGACAGGGAATTGCATTCTCCCTGCAACGACAACCCGTGTGAGAAATGTGCCCTGACCCAGCCGAATTACAATCAAACTTTATCCAAAGGCTCCCTTCCTTATAAATGTAGGAGGAGCTGCCTCTCCCACTGACACAGCTTGTAATCTTGGACCAAGCATTTTATCTCCTGTTGCCTGAGACAGCTACTTAGATTGTAAGCTCTTTGGGGAAGGAACCTCACAACTTTACAGCACCGTGTATAAAAAGCAATGAATGATCAGATGTTCGAGTTAAAGCAGCTCATCTTCACTTTTGGGATCTGAAGCCAGGTTATTTTTGTGGCTCAGGGTTATGTCACAATAGAAGGCTATGAGCAGAATGCATTGCAGGGAGCCACCCAGTAACGTGTCTCAGCAGCTGCCAGCCTCAGGGGACAGGAGCAAGCAGCCACCTTCTGGCCTCCTTTGTAAATGTAATAGTTTGATCAAAATTCAAGAAAATAGATTAAAATGAGAAAGACAACATCCATGTTCTGATGATGATCAGAGGTTTCACCTCGGGCCTGGGGGCAGGATAGTTTGCGGCTGTAGCCCCTCTGTCTCTTTTTCCTCCAGGAATAGAGTGTTTTTCCTGCTTATTCTTTTGGGGGAAGACTTAGATTTTCTCTCTGATCTTTAGGAAATGTGCATCTCTGCTCTCTTTAGATTTTGCACCACACAGGAGGAAAGGCATTGCTATCTCTATTGCTCCATGGTGCAGTACAGGCACAGTTGGACTTCTTGGAGGTTCCAGTTTAGTTTTGTCTGCATCTTTCTATTTCTAAGTTGTGGTCACATTTATTTATTTTAAATCACTTATTTTCCTTCTATCATAAATTCATCCATCCTATGTGGATTACAAAACCACATCCATAACATTAAAATTACACAAATGAAAAAAACATCCCAGCAGCATAAAAAAAAAACAAACCAAAAACACATCTTTATGCAAACAGTTGACCAAATAAGCAACCTTCAGTTTCTTTCAGAATATCTTATTCAGCGCCCAGTCTGGCTTTCCAGCATGGGACACTCATGAGTAGCGTGAGGGAGGGGACCCCCAATACTTGTTTATCAGCTACAGGCCACCCCTAGTTGCTGTAAGTATCTTTGTACTTGCTGAGGGTCTCTCTGTGTTCTGCATGTGCGACTGACGTCAGGGCTGCTGCGTACGTGTAATTTCTGTGGAAGGAGCGTGCTCTCTTTTCCCCATAGGTGGCCCAGAGGTCTGAAGCCTGGAAGTTAGTACTCTTATGGGAGGAGAGAGATTTGCTACAGCAGTGTTTTTTTTTTTATCTATCAATTTTACAAGTTTAATTCAAGAATACTTAAAATTGAAATACATACACTTCACATGTTTTAGCTATTAGGCAATTAGTCATTTACAAAGTGAAAACAATAATATATATTCATTCATCTAACAATGAAATAGTTCAAATTATATTCTATCTCTACAATCTGTGAAGTATATTTTATAGCCCACAATATAGATCCAAGATTCTCACAACCTTAAAGAAAGAAAAATTATTAAACATTAATCTAGCATTAGGGTAAGTTGCTTTCCTTATATAGACCTTTTAATACGCCTCTAGAAGTTTGCATATCAAGTCACAGGAGAGGAGGACACTACAGGACTCTTTCTACTAGTAATAAAAGATATTAGTTGAGAAGGTTGAAAGAACATAAAGGAATTTCCTTGAAATTTAACCAAACATTTACATGGAAACTTTAACAAAAACAACCCTCCCAATTCTAACACTTGTGACTTTAACAAAAGAAATTGTTGACACCGTTTCTGCGTCGTTCTCGCAAAATCAGGAAATATCTGAACTTTAATACCAAAAAAATTTTCATTACGATGGGAGAAGTACTTTTTAAAAACCCATTCTCTATCTGATTGAAGCAAAAAGACCACTATCAGTGTAGATGGTACCGCTGCATTTTCTTCCGCCTGTTCAAGCAGCTCTGAAATATTCATAGTTGGTGTTTCCCTAGGAGCCAATATCTGGAAGTTATCTAAATTACTCTCAATAATTCTCTTTTGTGGAATATAGAAGACCTTAGATATTATAGGAAGAGTCTCCTCCATAATCTTTAAGTTTTCTATCATATACTTCCTCCAGAGATCTTTAGCAGTCATATATGATAATTTTGGGACGTTGATACATCTCAGGTGTCTGGCTCAGATCTGATTGTCCAAATTTTCCACTTTCTTATGTAATATTTGATTCTCTTTAATTAAATCACTTTGAAGATTATTTAAACTTTCCATTTTTACTTCTGTAGATTGTATCTTTCTCGTTTTTTCCCCAAGATCTTTTTCAACAATCAGCATCCTAGTTTCTAAATTTTCCACGGCTTTTGCAGTAGAGAATATCTGACGTTGGATATTATCATTAGTTTCTTTTATCGCTTCCCATATAGTCTGTAAAGTAAAAGTTTGTGGTCTTACCAGCTCGCACACTTGAATCAGATTTTCAGTGGCTTCCCCACTACTTCCAGATATTTCTTCTCTCGAATCTTGTCGAAATCGTTCTGGCATCTCTCCTCTCACCGCTTGTTGCTGCTCCACTTCAAGCGTTTCTCCCATCTCCGAACCCGGATGTAGTAACGTGGGGAGACTTCCCTCCGTCAATGTGGGCTCTAGAGAGGCTTCCCCTGAGGCACCCATTTGCTGTACCTCTGGTTCCTCTCGCTGTTGTTCGGCGTGTCTCTCAGCAGGGTTCCCGGGTGGGCGTCTATCCTCCAGCAAGAATAATAACGACTGCTCAGGGCTGCTCTCGGACTCCTCTTCCCTCCGAGATACAACCAGCGAGCTCCTGCCTAGAGTTTCAACTCCCCGACGAATGTGAGTGTCCATAGGTCCAAGGACCGCGTGGGTCGAGGGGGGCTCTAGAGCAAGCCGCTCCATCGCTCTCTTTTTGCGGCCCATATGTGGCATCAAACAACGGTAAGGAAATTTGGAGAGAGAGACGCTCACACACGTCTTACCTCTCCGCCATCTTGGATCGAAAATTCCAGCGGTGTATTTTTTGTAGGATTTTCTGTCAGAGCAGAGAGGGTAGCACTCTTTCTGAAGTGACACCACAATGTGTATATTGTTGAGATTACTTACCTGATAATCCCCTTTTCCTAAGTGTAGACAGATGGACTCAGAACAAATGGGTATAGTATGCTCGTGCTAGCAGTTGGAGACGGATCTGACGTCAGCATGGGTACATATACCCCCACAGGAAGCGTAACAACTCAGTAATCTTCCTTGCAAAAGCTGTTATGGATGTGTGTACTGACGCTCAGTGAAAAGTGAAAACAGGATTCCCCTGACCGATTGATAGTAGCTGGAGACCGCCAGCATTCACAACCGGAAGGCGTTGACACCTGGTAGAGTGTACGCTCTTATGGAAATAGATGACATGGCTTACCTTGAATCGGTGAAACCCATGTACGCAGGCAGCTGGGCGGGATGCTGAGTCCATCTGTCTACACTAAGGAAAAGGGGATTATCAGGTAAGTAATCCCAACATTTCCTGGCGTGTAGCCAGATGGACTCAGAACAAATGGGATGTACAAAAGCTTTACTCCCAGCCTGGGCGGGAGGCTGCCTGAGGACCATGTAGTACCGCCCTCGCAAATGCTGAGTCCTCCCTGGCCTGGACATCCAGACGGTAGAACCTGGAGAAGGTATGGAGGGAGGACCATGTCACCGCTTTACATATTTCTGCAGGCGACAGCATCCTGGATTCTGCCCAGGATGCCGCTTGTGCTCTGGTAGAATGAGCCTTGACTTGTAGAGGCGGAGACTTCCCGGCCTCCACGTAGGCTGCTCTGATGACTTCTTTAATCCAGCGGGCGATAGTGGGCCGAGAGGCCGCTTCACCTTGTTTCTTTTCGCTGTGCAGGACGAACAGATGGTCCGTCTTTCGTAGTTCTTGTGTCACTTCCAGATATCTGGGCAGGTAGATTGGAAACACGCTCAGCGAGCGTGCAGGCTCTCCAAACCGCTTTGGAGACGGAAATTACTGAGTTGCTACGCTTCCTGTGGGGGTATATATACCCGTGCTGACGTCAGATCAGTCTCCAACTGCTAGCACGAGCATACTATACCCATTTGTTCTGAGTCCATCTGGCTACACGCTAGGAAATCTGTTTTTAAGTGTGAGTGAGCATGGTAGTCCTGCTGCGCCACATCATTGGGAGAGTGATTTCTTCTAGCACTAGCTGAGCTGCTTTCTATTCCATGCAGTGTAGTTTTGAATTAAAAAGGACCCCTAGACTTCACATCCATAGAGCTGAACTATGCTAGCAAAACATTTTAATAGTTTTAGAGGGAGGTTGAAACTGGCCTGGGATTTCTTTACTATATAAAAAGCTCTTTAAGCTTTTGAATGCAGAGGTAAAACTGTTTTAGCTAACTTACATGGGATATTCAGCAGCACAGCAATATCAAGAGCTCAGCTTTATTGCTAGACCTCTTCTTCATATGTCCAACGAGCTTCCTCCTGCAGCTTGAGAGAGAGAGATAGATACACACACACACACACATATATACATACACACACATATACATACACCCGCAGAGAGAGAGAGAGAGACACGGCCCCTCCAGCTACCGCCGACCCCACCCGCAGAGAGAGAGAGAGAGAAAACCTGGAGAGAGAGGGAAGCCGACCCAGATTCAGCACCATCGAGTGAGAGTGAAGAGAAGAAATTAACAATTAAAGAAACTCCAAAAAGTAAGTACCAGCAACCTCTCACTCCGCCCATCCACCCTCCCTGGGCTCCCCAGCCTCCAATCAGGACCTGGGAGCTGCGCACACGTAGGCGCCTGGGAGGAAGGCACAAGCAACCCTTTAAATTAGAGCGCGCATGAAGAAACGCGAACTAAGGGGCCTGCCCTTAGTGCGCCCAATTCGGGCACTCACTGCATGTGCACTATCGGTGCTAACTCGCCTGAACTACATGCCCCAAGTTTGCGGTACTATCATAGGAAAGTGCTCCACGGAGAACATCATTCAACTGCTGCAATTCTGAGAAAGTCTCTCTCGACTACAACCACATTAATTCTATTTCTATAAATATATCCTCTATACAAATACAACCTCTCCGTACCCTTGTCTAGCTCTCACCCAGATCACTCATTCAGTCAACCACATCCTTTCTGGCACTTCAATCCACAATTGCCTACATGTTTCCCAATCCCCATACTCAAACACAGTCTTATCTCCATAGGAAAATAGATTATGCAAGCCCGACATCGCAATGATAAAAACCCTCATCCCCATCTTGATTTCACCGATTCCCCAACTCCTAGGCCTCGCGCTATTTTCCCTTACTCTATTTAATGCTCAATCCCTCACCAAGAAATCGCTAATCCTCAGTGACTACCTCCTAGACGAAAATCTGGACATATGCGCAATAATGGAAACCTGGCTCAAACCCACGGATATAGCAATAATAAATCAATTACCTACTCAGACCTACGACTTTTTTCCCCTCCCCCAACAGAAAAAAAAGGGGTGGGGGCATTCTACTAGCAACCAAAAAAAGACCTGAGATTCTCACAACACCCAGCTAAATCAGACTCTAAACTAGAAATAGGACTTTTTAAATCAGACCAACTACAAATCCTCCTCGTCTATGCCCCACTGGGCCTCCTGGAATCAGATGCCTCCCCCATGGTTGAAATAACTACTACACACATTAATCTGGACTACCCTGCCATAATCCTAGGAGATTTCAACCTGCATGTAGACAACCCTACTCTTTCATCCAGCTGCGAGGCTTTTCTCACCGCCCTCTCAGCTATGGGATTCAAGCAGATTGTCAACAAACCTACCCATAAAGCTGGACACACTTTGGACCTTATATTCGTAAACTCTGGTATCACGCACCCAACCCACCCTATATGCAAGCAGGTCCCGTGGTCAGATCATGCATTAATCTCCACCACTTTCATGCTGATGGAAACCTGTAACTCACACACACCGCAACCCTCATTTCTCTACAGAAGATCCTGTTCCTCCAACGATCTTAGCAAACAGCTGGCTTCACAACTCCCTCTCATAGACCTCGCCAACCCCAACTCTGCCCTCCTCTCCTGGAGCAATATTACAGAGGCCGTAGCAAATAAACTATGCCCTCTATCAACAAAAAGATTCAATTCCAACTCTTCGAAAAGACAACCATGGTTCACTGACGAACTCAGAAAACTAAAACAGAGCTTAAGACAGAAAGAGTAAATGGCGCAGAGCCCCTTGCGCCAGCACACTCTCCATCTACAAACTCGCACTTTACCATTACAGGAACTCCACCTTAAAATCTAAAAGGGACTTCTACGCTCATAAGATCCATGACCTTATCTTCGATGCGAAAGCCCTCTTCGCCTACGTATCCCAACTAACACTAATCAACACACCAGATATACCCAGGTATCAAGCACAATCCAAAGCTGAAGAGTTGGTTCTGTTCTTCCGAAACAAAATCGATAACCTCCTAACACAGCTGCCCTCGAACACTTCCTCTCCTACTAGCGTATTTCAATCTCCCAAACAAAAACATCTCTCTTGAATCATTTGATCCCATTGCCACTTCAGAGATCCAAGCAGTTCTAAAGAAAATGAAACCTGCCTCTCATCCTTTCGACCATATCCCCAAACTGCTCTTGATAATTCCAGACACCATTTCCAAAACATTGGCAGACATCATAAACTGTTCACTAGCTCAGGGAATCTTTCGGACGACCTCAAACAGGCCTCTCTCAAACCACTCCTAAAGAAACCAAATCTGGATCCTAAAGATCCCAATAACTTCCAACCAATTGCCAACCTCCCACTTATAGCAAAGATCATGGAAAAATTAGTTAATACACAATTATCTGATTACATCGAGGATCACAAAATGTTGTTCCCCTCCCAATACGGTTTCCGAAAAGCATTAAGTACAGAATCCCTTCTCATATCCTTGGTAGACCACCTCATCATGGGCCTAGACAAAGGTCAATCTTTCTTACTGATACTCCTGAACCTCTCGGCAGCTTTTGACACAGTTAACCACTCCATCCTCCTAAATCAACTGTCGAACATCGGAATTACAGGAACCGTATTGGCATGGTTCAAATCCTTCCTCAGCAATAGAGGTTCAAGGTGAGAATTCACAATAAAGAATCATCCCGCTATAACTCCTCCGTAGGAGTTCCCCAGGGTTCTTCCTTATCCCCCATGCTTTTCAACATTTACCTTCTTCCTCTATGCCAGCTGCTAACCAAACTGAATCTAAAACACTTTCTATATGCGGACGATGTCCAGATCTTGATCCCCCTCAAAGAATCCATTACTAAAACTCTTGAACATTAGGAAAACTGCCTCCAAGAAATCAACTACCTCCTCGCTAGCCTAAATCTGATACTAAATACATCTAAAACAGAACTCCTTCTCATCTCCCCGGAAAACAGTAATACCTCCTCAAGTTCTCCAGCCAACCTACAAACCATCAAAGGTAGAGACTTAGGAGTAATAATTGACAATTGTCTGAATTTAAAATCATTTATCAACCAAACAACCAAGGACTGTTTCCATAAACTTCAGGTACTGAAGAGAATAAAACCACTCTTTCACTTTCATGATTTCAGAATGATTCTGTAAGCAATAATCTTTTCCAAATTAGACTACTGCAACTCTATCTTACTCTGTCTCCCCTCATCTCATATCAAACCTCTTCAGATGGTACAAAATGCAGCAGCCAGAATTCTGACAAACACCAGGAGAAGAGACCACATATCACCCATCCTCAAAAACTTACACTGGCTCCCAGTTCATTTCAGAATCATTCATAAGTCCATCACCACTATCTACAAAGCCATCCATCACCATGCTCCACTACACCTACATATCCCACTCAGAAAACATACCTCTTCCAGACCCATTCGAGATGCATACAGAGGATCACTACAGGTACCACATACCAAAACCTCTCATCTTAGAGACCGGGCATTCTCAACAGCAGGACCGGCGATATGGAACTCCATCCCACCTGATCTATGACAGGAACCATGCCTTCCAACATTCAGAAAATGACTTAAGACTTGGTTGTTCACACAAGCCTTTCCAGACCCAAACTAATTTGCAATTTCCAATAACCTTAGTCTGTCATCGCAGAACATTGTAAATAATTGCTCATCCTTAAGTTATCTCCTATAGCCTCTTTTTCCTCTCCCAGTTGTGATTAACCCCTGTTTATTGTAACTTCACTATTTCTCGTCACTTGTTCCAGTTTCAAGTTCGGTTTACACACCCTGTTAATTGTAAACCAGCATGAGGTGATTGTATCATGAATGCCGGTATATAAAAACTCTAAATAAATAAATATTAATGTACACTTTGAAAAGAACTTCCATCATTTTCAGGATTTGACTATTGCAACTCACTTTACAGCAGTCTTTCACCAATAACACTCAGGTTACTTCAAATGATGCAAAATGCTGCAGCCCAGCTTCCCACAGGATCCTATCAGCCCTGTTTTATTTATTTAACATTTTTTCTATACCGACATTCGCACGAGACATCACATCGGTTTCCAGACAACAAGAAAATTCAGCCAACCGGGCTTTACATTGTAACTGATATTATAACTAGGGGGGAGGGGAGGGAAGGGGCAGGGCATTAACTTGGAGCTATAGGAATATGCTGGGAACAAAGGAGGGAATAAGGGGGGGTTTATTTACATTGACTTCTACTTTCAGCTTGCACTCAATACAAATTAGCTATTACAATTCACAACAGACTTCCTAGCTTGCAGCAAGATTATTTTCCACCATTGTTAAAAGGAGGAATTATTTGTCCTATGCTTAAGAGAGGGTGTTTGGATGCTGGAGTTCTTGAGAATTATTGTCCTGTATCTAATTCACCTTTTTTGGGCAAAGTCATAGAAGAGGCAGCCTATCCACAGTTAAAGACATTCTCAGAAACTCTTGCATTACACTTCGCTGATCCATAGGTAGAGAGAGTCTGTATTGCTTTCCATGCTCAAAATTCAGAGGCAGGTAGAGATTCATTATTAACCTTGTTGGATATCAACAGCAATATTATTTAACTGCTCTTTACTGTCCTCCCTAAAATTCAGAATGGCTTCCGTCTCCAGAACTGAAATACCGGTCACATCTTAGCATGAGTGGCTGCAAATAAACTTCGTCAGCTTACGGTCACTGCTGAACAAGCTTGTGAAAAACACCCCAGCAGGGAAAATGTGTGTTTTACTGGATTAGATTTTGGTGTCAACCTCAAACTCCTGCAAATTGGAATCTGTGTGCATGAGGGTGAGAAGGATGTAAACTAGAATCCATGTCTTCATCCAAATAACCTGTACTCAAACAGCTTCAGCGCAGAGCAAGGAATGAGCCTTCAACCTTTACAGCAACACTGATTGCCTGCTACATTCACTTTTGAACAGATGAAAAATGTGATGTTTGAGACCCAAAGATGGTGATAAAGGGAAAACCCCCCACAACGAGCATTGCTATGAGAACGTCCATGACAAATGGCTATGCCATAGCAGATTATTAAGTACCAAGAGATGCAATCAGAGAGCGAGAGAACGTGGCAGAAAGATACAGAGAGTCCCCATTGACTTAAGCAGCTCCGAGCGGATTATCTGTAAAAAAGGTTTACTGGAGGGTTCAAGAAAGAAAAGATACATAGACAATTAAAAAACAGAAAACATTCATAAAATTAAGAAAAGTACATTTCAATAAACAGCTGCAAAAAAACAGAAGGAAGCTCTGAAACTGCCTTACAAATAGAAGACTGGAGGGAGCGGGTTAGATGTCAAGCTCGGGCTTAAAGAGAAATGTTTTCAGAGTCTGGAATGTGCAGAGAGTTGCACAGCTTAGAGCCGACCATGGAAAATGCTCTTTCACCTGTTTCTGTCAAGGTGGCTGCGATTGGCAGCCTGGAGAGTACGTGACAGCCAGGCCATGCTCCAAGGGCAGTTAACAATCAAAACTAACCAGGAATTAATTTACACAGTCCCTCCCCTTCATCAATTAATGGACAAAAAATGAAATTCAGCGATTGTAATAGCATTATAATCACTTGTGCCATCATCCAATAATGAAGCAAATGATCTGTCTCTTTTACATGTGGGCCTCGAGATTGCATCCTCTGTCCTGAGAAATTCCCAACTTCCTGACTTGACTCATGGCTGCCGCTCCTTGTATTTTGTGCACCATGAAACCTTTCTTCAAAGAAAATGTAAAATCCTTACGTGATTTCCCTCTGCATACTCTGAAAGAGCTCTGCATTAACTACAGAGAAGTTTATGCTGATGATGTTGAGATAAATTTAATTGATCTATAAAATACTTTTCCTCAGCTGGCTTCAGTGCATCCCTATAATGGGTAGAAAATTCCTTGCAAACTGAAAACATTACCACTGTCTTTTGTTTGCATCATTTTATTTCTGCTTGCCTAGCCGACCATTTTAACAATCACGAGCCTTCATGAACTAATCTCTGCCAACAGGTCTTCTCTGGCGCTAAAGAGCCATAAATCGACTTTAATGAGTCATTCCATTAGGTCATCATTTGATGGGTCCTAGTGAACATCCAGCAATCCCAAGGCTTCCTGAAACTTCTCCGGGATGAAATTACAATTACAGGTAGCTTTACCCAGCTCAAGCTGTAGGTAAACGTAACCAGACACTGAGCAGAGAAGGAAACAGTCAAAGCTGCCATACTCTCCATAGGAATCTCACAGCTTTTGCATTTAAAGACCAAATCCAGCGTATGACCCTTGTTCTAAACATTGATCTTCCAAATGGTTCAAAAAAATCCCCTGATACTCTGTCCATATCCAAATTAAATGCATGTTAAAGTCATCCAGTATCAATAGATTGACAGCAGTAGCATTTAAAGTGAAGGCTGATGGACTTCCAATGTATTCAGGAAGGATTGTGTAGCAAGGAAGAAAAGAGGCGTGGCACCATCTATGTAAATAAATATTAAAGCAACAGCATTGCAAGGCTTACGAGGTAAGGAAGCGGTCCTGTGGCTTCATCTGGAACATTGTTTATGCTGCTGTAATGTTCAGACCTCCATCAAGACAGATTTCATGTAGGATTTTCACTAAATTACTATCAGGTCAATACAGTAAAGTGCGGCCGCGGTTACCCTGCTTCTAACCCACTTTCTACTCACTTTTCGGCCGCGTTAGTCCAACCCACAATACACTATCCTCTTTAACCTACTCTTACCGCCTCTTTAAGTCACTGGGTAACCCCTTCCGCCCGCGGCATGTATATTACATGTAAACGATCAAATTAGCTATTCCCTCCCATACAGTAACGCACGCCCCGACTATCGCTTTTTTACCCTGCTGTTTTGCCGCGCGTTTAACCTGCTAACTTACCGCCTACCCCTACCCCTGCGTTAGAGGCAGGGGTAAGGGTAGACGGCAAACTTTCCCCCAAAATGAAACCTAAAATCCCCTCCTCCCGAAGCGACTTGACATGTTACCAACTTACTTTTTGCTGCTTTCAGCCCCTTCCCTTCTCTGCCGTCCTCCGGAGGGGGCAGCCGGCAGCGAAAGCAGCCTGCAGCGGTCCCCCCCGCGCAAGTCCCGGTTCTCCTGGCTCAGCCCTCATCTGAAGATTGTGAAGTCAGGTAAGAGCCCACTGTTCTGTGCCCTCTCCAGTCACGGCGCGAGCGGAGCGAAGCGTACTTTCATTAGCTTGAGCGCCCGTCAATTTGGGCGCTCAGGCCAATGAAGCACATGGACAGGCAGGTGATGTCACGCCCGCCCGTCCATGTGCTTTCATTGGCTGGAGCACCCAAATTGACGGGCGCTCAAACCAATGTAAGCACATGGACGGGCGGGCGTGATGTCACGGCGTGCGTCACACATGCCTGTCCATGTGCTTTCATTGGCTTGAGCGCCCAAATTGATGGGCGCTCAAGCCAATGAAAGTACGCTTCGCTCGCGCCGTGACTGGAGAGAGCACAGAACAGTGGGCTCTTACTTGACTTCACAATTTTCAGATGAGGGCTGAGCCACGAGAACCGGGACCTGTGCGGGGAGGACCGCTGCAAGCTGCTTTTGCTGCCGGCTGCCCCCTCCAGAGGACGGCAGAGAAGGGAAGGGGCTGAAAGCAACAAAAAGTAAGTTTTCATGGGTTAAAGTTGGGATCCACTTCCTGGTGCCAGTCATTTCAAATGTCATTTGAAATGACTGGCACCATCGCACCCAGGATACTGTATAGGCGTTGTATTGAGCGCCTATACAGTAAAATGGGTTGCGCGGGCCTAACGCATCACAGACGCTTCTTGGACGCGGCTTGCATTTGCAAGCTATTTAAATACAGTATCGAGCGGTAGGTGAGCAGGACTGTGCGTGCGGCAAATGCAGGTGCGCCCGGCACTAACGCAGCTCTTCCTACCGCTCCTTACTGTATCGGCCCATATGAAAGGGGAGATGCTATCGCTAGGAGATTTCAATTTGTCTGAAGTTTTATTTTATTTAAAAGTACTTATATACCGCACCCTCCAAGGTTCAGGGGTTTACAATAAAATACATACATAAAAGTGAGGCTGGTGAATAAAATGAGAAGCTTAGGAGCGAGTGCCGAGGTGGTGGCCTGGACAGCAAACTGGTTGACGGACAGAAGACAATGTGTAGTGGTGAATGAAATTTACTCTGAAGAGAGAGTGATGTTAAGTGGCATGCCACAAGGATCGGTGTTGGGACTGGTCCTGTTCAATATCTTTGTGAGACACATTGCGGACAGGATAGAAGGTAAGGTTTGTCTTTTTGCGGATGACACTAAGATCTGCAGAGTGGACACGCCGGAAGGAGTGGAGAGAATGAGATGGGATTTAAGGAAACTGGAAGAGTGGTCGAAGATATGGCAGCTGAGATTCAATGCCAAGAAGTGCAGAGTCAGGCATATGGGGTGTGGAAATCTGAAAGAACTGTATTTTATGCGGGGTGAAGGGCTGATGTTCACGGAGCAGGAGAGAGACCTTGGGGTGATAGTGTCTAACGATCTGAAGTCGGCGAAACAATGTGACAAGGCGATAGCTAAAGCCAGAAGAATGCTATCCAGGTCACCACCTTGGCCCTCACTCCCAAGCTTCTCGTTTTATTCACTAGCCTCCTGTGCGGGACCATATCAAAAGCTTTGCTAAAATCCAAGTAGATGACATTGAGCACTCTTCCTCGATCCAATTCCTTAGTCACCCAATCAAAAAAGTCTATCAGATTTGTCTGACAGGATCTTCCCCTGGTGAATCCATGCTGCCTCTGGTCCAGCAATTCTTCTGACTGTAGATAGTTCACTATTCTTTCCTTCAGCAGCGACTCCAATACTTTTCCCACCACCGAGGTGAGGCTAACCGGCCTGTAGTTTCCAGCCTCCTCTCTGTTCCCACTCTTGTGAAACGGGACCACCATCACTCTCTTCTCCAATCACTCGGCACCACTCCCGTTTCTAGGGATCTATTGAACAGGTCACATAGCGGAGCTGCCAGCACATCTCTGAGCTCTTTCAGTATCCTGGGATGAACCTCATCAGGCTCCATGGCTTTGTCCACTTTCAATTTTCCTAGTTCTTCCCATACATTCTCTTCCGTAAACGGAATTTCATCCATTCCACTCCCCTCCAGTTTCTTGTTAACTAGCGATAGTCCTTCTCCGGGGTCTTCTTCAGTGAACACCGAACTGAAGTATTCGTTTAATATTTCTGCCATTTCTTCATCTGTCTCTGCCCATTGATCCTTTTCATCTTTCAATTTCACTATACCACTTTGGACTTTTCTCCTCACACTGATGTATCTGAAATTTTGTTTTGTCACCTCGCTTTACCTCTTTGGCAATCCTTTCTTCCACTTGACTTTTCGCTTTCTTGATTTCTTTCTTCATCTCCCTCAGTTTTACCAGATATTCTTCCTTGTGATCCTCCCTTTGGGATCTTTTATATTTCTTGAATGCTGTTCTTTTATCTTTTATTTTATCAGCCACCTCCTTTGTGAACCAGATAGAAAAGTAAAGAAAAGCAAGAAAAGAATGAAACTTAACATATAGATTAGTGGCTTCAGTAATTGCTCCTTTTAGTTTGGCCCACTGTTCCACATCTCTCGCTTTCTTCCATCCTTCTAGTTCTTCCTCCAGGTACTTCCCCATTTCATCAAAGTCCGTGTTTTTGAAATGTAAAACTAGAGTCTTCATGCTACTTCTCCGTATCGTATTAGTGATATGAAACCATACCGTTTGATGATCACTGGTGGTGAGGTGGGCACCCACCCGGACATTATAGACATTATCTCCATTAGTGAGCACTAAATCGAGTTTAGCTCCCTCCCTCGTAGGCTCCATTACCATTTGTTTGAACAGAGCCCCTTGCAGGGCATCCACTATCTCTCTACTATTGTTAGATTCTGCAGAAGGGATTCTCCAGTCTACATCCGGTAGATTAAAATCTCCAACAATCACCACTTCTCCCTTCTTACTCATCTTTTGGATGTCTTCAATCAGATCTCGGTCTAGTACTTCCATTTGATTTGGAGGCCTGTAAACCACGCCAATAAAAACGGATGTCCCATCATCTATTTTTTAGGGCAGCCCATAGTGCTTCTTCTTTGACCCATCTTCCCTGCAGTTCAGATGCTTGGATATTGTTTTTGACAAAGAGCCACACCTCCCTCTTTTCTGTCCTCTCTGTCCTTTCTTAATAAGTTATATGTTTGTTGTCATTCAGAAAAAAACTTAAGACCTGGCTCTTTCAACAAGCCTTCCCCTAACCAAAACTCACATCAGCCATGCCACAGTTAATGTACTTAGGCCTTCTATTTAATGCGCGCCATCTCAGACTTTATAATCGATCTATGCACGCCATTTCAAACATTGTAATTAATCTGCTATAGTTACTAAGTTACCTATCTACTACAACTTCATCTCCCAAGTTCCATTACTCTTGTTTTATTGTAACTTTTGCCTCTTCTTCTAAGTTATGGTTTATGTTAAAAAAAACCTTTGTTCCGTGTAAACCGATTTGATATGATTTGTATCATGCATATTGGTATATAAAAGTACTAAATAAATAAATATCCCGGTATGGTAGTATCCCAATCATGTGAATCCACGAACCACGTCTCCATGACAACAACAATGTCCAAGTCTGCCTCCACCATTATAGAACCTAAAATTGTGTAACTATAGCATGGGCTATTTTTCCCTATAAGCATCACCTTGCACTTAACATTAAATTTCACCTGCCATTTGGATGCCCAATCTTCCAGTCTCACAAGGTCTTCCTGCAATTTATCACAATCTGCTTGTGATTTAACTACTCTGAACAATTTTGTGTCATCTGCAAATTTGATAACCTCACTCATCGTATTCCTTTCCAGATCATTTATAAATATATTGAAAAGTAAGAGTCCCAATACAGATCCCTGAGGCACTCCACTGTCCACTCCCTTCCACTGAGAAAATTGTCCATTTAATCCTACTCTCTGTTTCTTGTCTTTTAGCCAGGTATAGCTGCAAAGGTCACAAATGCTTAACTCCCTTCAAGAACCGGGACAGATATGGATGGGAAGACAAAGGCCCACCACTGACTCACCCCTTTTAACAAGCAAGAGCTGCAACTTGAACCTTCTGTTAAAGACCAAGTCCCCAGAGGGGAGGAGTTAGCAATCTGTTATGAATCTGGCTGCTGGATACTCCCGTTGAAGGAGTTAGCAATCTGTTAGCGATCCCTCGCCAGGGGGGCAGAGTTAGCACTCTGTACGGATCTTGCTAAGGAGTAGCAATCTGTTAGTGCTCTGCTCCCCCAGAGGGAAGGAGTAGCAACTGTTATGCTTGTTCCTGTAGAAAGATGAGCCAGCAACCTGTATGATCCCCACGGGGAGATAGCTATCTGATATGGATCAGCTTCCACAGAGAGAGGAGTAATGGTCTGATGTGGGTTGGCTCCCACAGAGTGGCAGATGATAATACCGCTCTATTAGTGTAAGGAGTAACACTTAGTAGAAATAGTGAATCCCTGGGCCGATGGCAGATAACAGCGCCCCCAGGAGGATATCCTGAGAGGGACCACCGGCTAGGCTGGAGTATGGAGACAAACACAGATAGTTCTTTATTAGACTGGAAGTAGAACCACCAGAGGTGGCAGTAGTTAGTTGATATGCCCGGCAGGGCTGAAGTCCCTCAGATACTGGAACAACGATCTCTGAGTTGCTGAGCTGTAAGGAGAGACTATAGTTAGTGAGTAGACAGGGTATGCTGGGCATAACCAGTGGTAAATGATACACTCACAATTATAGATATCTGTAATGTCTTCTTATGCAGCAGAGAGTCTTCAGTATTCAGTAACAGGAGCCACAGGCGAGAGCTTGTTCCTATAGGCAGTCTGAAATAGAACTCACAATAACTGTGTATGGGATGGCTTCTGGAATAGAAGAGAGGTTAGGAGAGGTTTAGGAACATAGGCCCTCATGGAGCGAGTACCGGCTCCTATCTGTCAATCTGTAATAGTAATCCATAAGATACAGGTATGCGATATCTTCTGAGGAAGTAGAGAGTCTGAGGAAGGTATTAGGAACATAGGCCCTCGTGAAGTGAGTACCGGTTCCAATCTGCAGACTCCAGTGGTAACTCACGATCTCCATACCTGCGATAACGCCTTAGACTGAAGGGAACCTTAGAGATTAGGAACAAGGGCCCTCGTGGAGCGAGTACCGGTTCCTGTCTGTAAAAGGACTCACTGTGTTCACGTCTGCGATCACCTCCAGACAATAGGAGTCTTCTGAGTCTTCGGAAACGTAGGCCCTCGAGGAGCGAGTACCGGATCCCGTCCAACAATCTGAAATCAAGAATAGAGAGAGCGGAGCCCCCGAGGAGCGGGTACTCCTAGTAAGTTTGAAAAGGCCGAGCAGTGGAGAAGAATTCCCCTTGCTGACTCGGAACGTAGTTGCAAGTAGCGTGGACTGCCGAAGCAAGTCCCGTTTGAGTTCCTTGCTAACTCGCTAGAAGTTAGCAAGCAAAGACCTTTTAAATTGAAAACGGATGACGTCATTATGGGAGGACGCCCCCGAGGTTCGCACCCTTGCTAGTGCAAAGTCTGGAGCACGCGCCCTTACGTCATCAGGAACATGTTGGATTCGTAGCGTCAAGCCAGCCCGAGGATACCGGGACCAAGAGGCGGGGGAGAAGCCACGGCTGCATCTGCCCATCTGAGCTGCAGGGAGTCGCCACAAAGGAAGAGAGGGTGGAGCGAGGGTGAAAATAGACACGAACGCAACACCTTCAAGGTGTTACGGGCCAAGCCTTCTTGTAAAAATTCCAAAATATAGTTGCACTGGAGAAGGTACAGAGAAGGGAGACCAAAATGATAAAGGGGATGGAACAGCTGCCTATGAGGAAAGGCTGAAGAGGTTAGGGCTGTTCAGCTTGGAGAAGAGATGGCTGAGGGGGATATGATAGAGGTGTTTAAAATCAAGAGAGGTCTAGAACGGGTAGATGTGAATCGGTTATTTACACTTTCAGATAAAAGAAGGACTAGGGGGCACTCCATGAAGTTAGCATGTGGCACATTTAAAACTAATCAGAGAAAATTCTTTTTCACTCAACGCACAATTAAGTTCTGGAATTTGTTGCCAGGGGATGTGGTTAGTGCAGTTAGTGTAGCTGGGTTTAAAAAAGGTTTGGATAAGTTCTTCAAGGAGAAGTCCATTAACTGTTATTAATATTCTGACAGAGTTTTGCCACTGCTATTACTGGCATCAGTAGCATGGGATCTTCTCAGTGTTTGGGTAATTGCCAGGTTCCTGTGGCCTGGATTGGCCTCTGTTGGAAACAGGATGCTGGTCTTGATGAACCCTTGATCTGACCCAGCATGGCAATTTCTTATGTTCTAATGGAATTTTCACTTTGAGAGGCTGAGAACCTCACTCCTCATACTAAGTCTCAAAAACTCTCCAAGCTCTAATGTAAGCCAGAGATGTAGAAAAATTTCTGGCCTAAAGCAAAGTAGAAATCACTGCAGCAGAATAACCACGCTTTAACAACCGAGCCCTGTCAAGAGTCAAACTAAGATAAAATCAACCCAGATCATCATGTAGAATGCGTCCCTGCTACAATTATCTATTTATTTAAACCATTTCTATACTGTCTTTAACAATACAGGATTGACCAAAACGGTTTACAATAATTTCAAAAAATAAACAGAAATTATAAATATGGTATAAAAATAAAATAAAATATAAATAAAACAGAATAAAACTGTAAATTAACAAAATCAGTAGGAGAGAAATACAGTTTATATATTTTATTCCCTATACTTGTATAGTACTATAATCTATATTCCCTGTACTTAAAATACCAAAAATCAAGAACCAGCCAGAAAAATCGAAGAATACGAAAGACCTAAATAAGAGATATCTAGAGTAATTTCAGAGGTTGAACTGTAAATTAAGTTATTGGCTCATAGCTGCGAATGCTTTTGAACAAATGGGTTTTTAGAGATTTCTTAAATTCTTTTACGTCCGAGATTTGCCTTAGGATGTTTGGGAGGGAATTCCATAAAATGGGCCCTGCTATGGAAAACGCCCTTTCTCTTGTGACGTTTAATCTGGTGACTCGTACTGTTGGGACTTCTAGGAGAGTCAGTCTGAGGAGAGTGCCCACCAGCAGTCTCTGAAGATCGGCATTCCATGACCTGTGGGGCCAATCCGTAGCCATAAAAAGTACAATTTCAGCCTGACTTGCAATCTTACAAATGATCCTGCCTATCAGTGGCCAGGGCGGGAAGGCATATATCACCCTGCTTCTTGGCCACACCTGAACGAAGGCATCGATACCCAGTGCTTTTGGATCCCTTCTTTTTTTTTTTTTTTTTTTTTTTTAGTTTTAAATATTTTATTGCTCAATTTTGCATCAATACAAAATGTGTAAGATGTTGACATAGCATATTGTATGTAAATAACAGCATTTAACACCGATATGTGTACAGCAATAAAAACTTATGAAAACATCAAATATCAGTACTGTGTTGTGTATAAGGTCTCCGTATTAAACACCGGAATACTCAGTACCAAACTAGGGACCTAAATCCCTCCCCTCCCCCCCCCCCCCCCTACCACTAATAAGATATAGGTGATAAGATATAGGTGATATTGAACCGCCATCTAATAGATCCTAGGGTGTCCCAGAACAAGGAAAAGGGTACATGAAGCTAAACCTCCCGAGTGATTGGTGAAATTAAAGAAGCAGCAGATATAGTCGCTGGACAGTACCCACAACAGCATTTAAACGTTATCAAGACTTCCCAGCCCCTTCTTCCACTCACAGTATTTATGCCAAACACGCCTAAAAACGCCCACTGTGTGGCGGAGATGAGCCGTAATTTCTGCAAGCCTGTATATTTGTTCCACTTTGCTTTGAATCTCCCCTAGCGTGGGGACCAGCGGGGATTTCCATTTTCTGGCAATTTCTGTTCTAGTCGCCGAAAATATATAATGAGCCATAGTATCGGGTTGGTCCTTCCCCAGGGACAAGGGAAACCCCAGCAAGGCTTGTTGAGGCAGGAGGCAAATATGGACCCGATAAATCTTGGTCAACCAAGTTTCCAATTGAGACCACAAGGGGTGCAATGCTGCACAGTCCCACCACATATGGAAAAAACTACCGATGGCCGAACATCCCCTCCAACATTGTGGGGGAAATGAAGGGTACATGCGATGTAACCGCTCTGGAGAGTAATACCATCGCAACACCATCTTCCAAGCATTTTCAACAATATGGGATGCAATTAAACCTTTGCCCGTCTGTAAAAAGAGCGTCTCCCATGCCCCCTGCTCAAAGGTGCGATGTAAGTCGGCTTCCCAGGCTTTAACGTAAGTGGGTTTCTGGAAGGTTTCCCTGCCCAGAAATGCATATATATTCGAAAGTAATTTAGTTGTTTGAGTATTTAAGCACAAACGTTCAAAATCAGATTTCCCTTGCGCCAAATGTCCCTGCAAGTGGTGAGACTGAGCAAAATGACGTAGCTGGAGATATAAATGTACATCAGAGGCCGCTAAATCAAATTTTTGTTGTAACTCCCGGAAGCTTAATAAATTCTGTGTGCCCCAGAGCTGCCCCCAATATTGAATTCCCTTCTTAGCCCATCCCTGAAAGGCCTGACTTTCGAAACCGGGAGTAAATAGGGTATTGGCATACAAATATGTGCTATGATGAAATTCCTGATGTCCTACCAACCCAGATTTTTTATCTTTCCATAGCTGTAAAGGGAGCAGCATGGAGGGTGGTAGAATATCTCGGGGCTGAAGAACCCAAGTCTTTTTAGGCTGCCAGAGCAGACTACACAACGGTACGGAAGCCAGTAATTGTTGACTAAATGTTATCCAGGGCTTCTGTAGGAAGCTCCTATGCCAATCCACCAGCGTCTTAAATCTAGCTGCCGTATAATATCTTTCTAAATTTGGTACACCCAAGCCTCCCTGTGATTTATTTCTGTAAAGAACCTTACGGGCCACTCTAGGTCTGCGGCCCCCCCAAATGTAGAATAACAAGCGTTTTTGCCAAATAGTAAGGCTTCGCCTAGGTATGGCTAAGGGAAGCGTTTGAAACAAATATAAAAATTTGGGCAAAATCATCATTTTCACAGCTATCCTCCCAAACCAAGAAATCCTGTATCGATTCCACTCTTCCAAATCTTTAGTGATCTGAGCCCATAATTTATCATAGTTGAGCGTGGTCATATCCTGAGAAGCACTGATATAGACCCCTAAATATTTAAAGCTAGTGGATGCCCATCGAAATCTAAATTTCCCCCTCAAAGACTGCTCCATATCAGCGGGAACATTTACATTAAGAATTTCTGATTTTTCCCAATTAATTCGAAATCCAGAAACCTTGCCAAAAGCCTGAAGAATTTGGGAAACTAGTGGAAGTGAGTGCTCCGGTTCAGTAACCAAAAGCAGAATATCGTCCGCGAAGAGTGATATCTTCGTGGAGAAAGCGCCCACCTGTACCCCAGAAATTCCTGGGTGCTGCCGAATGATATTGGCCAAAGGTTCTAGAAAAATAGCAAATAACAATGGTGACAGAGGGCAACCCTGTCGTGTGCCTCTCTGAACCTGAAAGGTGGGCGAATACCCCCCATTAACCTTTACGCACGCCAAGGGATTCTGGTAAAGTTGATGTAACCACTGCAAAAAGTTTGGCCCAAAATTCAAGCGGCGTAATAAAGTAAATAGATAGGGCCAATGAACTACATCAAAGGCTTTCTCGGCA
Source organism: Rhinatrema bivittatum (assembly GCF_901001135.1). NCBI lineage: Eukaryota > Metazoa > Chordata > Amphibia > Gymnophiona > Rhinatrematidae > Rhinatrema > Rhinatrema bivittatum. Next base: position 2,627,705 of record NC_042622.1, read on the forward strand.
TCAACCGAGAGAGCCACGGCTGGTATCCTACGTTGTTTCACCCACCAGATCATATCCAATATCTTATGCACATTAATCACTAGCCTGCCGGCCCGGTATAAAGCCAGCCTGGTCTGGATGAATTATCTGGGGCAAAAACCCATTTAGCCGGTTTGCTAATATCTTGGCAAGGATCTTTAAATCAATATTAATGAGAGATATCGGTCGATAAGACCCGCATACCGCGGGATCCCTGCCAGGTTTAGTCAAGATCGTTATACCGGCCGTATTCGCCGATGCTGAGAGTGACTGCCCGTCCTTCAAGGACTTGAAAAATTTAGCTAAGATAGGGGCAAGTTGTGGAGCAAACTGCTTATAGAACCGCCCCGTAAACCCATCCAGGCCAGGTGATTTGCCAGGTTTGAGGTTTTGAATAACCTTTTGAATCTCGAGTTCGGAAATATCCTTTTCCAGGATAGACCGCTGCGCAGGCTCTAAGGTAAGCAGGTCTGTATTCTCCAGATATTCGTCTATGGCACTCTGTGGTATCTGACCATCAGCAGAGTACAATTCGGAATAAAATTGCTGAAAGCGCTGCCTGATCTCCATACCAGTGGTTAACATGGTACCCGCTTGACTTTTAATTTTAACAATGGTCGCCTGCTCCTGTCGGCGTTTTAATTTGCGAGCCAGTAGTTTCCCCGCTTTATTGCCGCCTTCAAAATATTTTTGTTGAGTCCGTTCAAGCTGAAACGCAATAGCAGCAGCATCTAGGGACGCTATGCGCGTGCGCACAGCCTCAAGGGACGCAAGAATATCCTCTCTCGTTGGGTCCCTTTTATGAGTATTCTCTACCGCCTGCAATCGTCGCAATAATCTCTCCCGTTCTGCTATTCTTTGCCGTTTAAGATAAGAAGCTCTAGCTATAAATTTCCCTCGTAAAACTGCTTTTAGGCATTCCCAAATTGTTCCAGCACCCATCTCCCCAGTATCATTAAATGCTAAATAATCTTGAATTTCTTGTTCTATGTGTGTAATAAAATCCGGATCGTTGAGAAGAGAATCATTCAATTTCCAATAGTGTACCCCTCGGTCATAATCTTTAAGTTGTAAGGAAAACCAAATGGGGGCATGATCTGACCACACAATGGCCTCTATGTCTACTTTCGTCACCCGGGGTAAGAGGCTTCTGCTACCCAAGAACATGTCAATCCTGGAATAGCTATTATGTGGGGTTGAGTAAAACGTATAGTTTCTGGATTTTGGGAATCGAGTGCGCCAAATATCCAAAAGGCCCATCTCGGCCATCAGACCCTTAAGGGCCCCGCGAGCCAGCTTGGGGTCCGCACTGTGTCCGGTAGAGGTGTCCTTGCCCGGGTCCAGGGTCAGATTAAAGTCCCCACCAATAATGAGAGTTCCTTCTACTTGAGAAGCCAAAGTGTGATTCAGGGATCTAAAAAAATCTGCCTTCTGGGTAGTAGGCCCATATACAGAGACTAAAGAGAAGATTTCTCCCCCAATGAAAGCTTTACCAAGACCATGCGGCCGGATGGGTCTGTTATAAGATCCTTAAATTCAAAGTGAACATCTTTGTGTAGTAAAATTCCCACCCCCGAATACCTTGAGGAGGGAGTTGCAGCCGCCCAATATTGATGAGGGAATTTAGGATGTTTCATAAGGCCCAGATATCGTTTGCGGAGGTGGGTTTCCTGGATGAAAACCACCTCGGCCTTCATCCGGTCTAATTCCTTAAACAATAATTTACGCTTGCCTGGGCTATTCAGCCCTTTAGTGTTAAGAGAAAAAAAGTTCAGAGTAATCATGAGAGGACAGCCTCCCCCCTACCCTGCCACCTTCCTCCAGGGAACCCCCACCCAGGATCCATTTGCTTATAGAGATCAACCTTATCACCTTCATTATCAGTAGCCATTACCCCGATCCCCAACCCCCCCCCCCCCATCAAACCCAGAAGCAGAAACCCTGTGCTCCAAATGAACATGGAGGAAATCGTCGTCACTCCTCATGGCACCTATACGGGCTGCGAATTGAACTTAAAGTAACCGCCTATTGTCCTACCAAGGAGCAGAACAAAGGTCCAGCATGCATTGCAACCAAACTCAGGCATTCCACAGTGTCTGCCGCAGGACCTCAGGGCCCCTAGACGGGCAGCGAATGAAACTTAAAAGAACCGCCTATGTCCCTGCAAACGAGCAGAGCAAAGGTCCAGCATGCATTGCAACCAAACTCAGGCATTCCACAGTGTCTGCCGCAGGACCTCAGGGCCCCTAGACGGGCAGCGAATGAAACTTAAAATAACCGCCTATGTCCCTGCAAACGAGCAGAACAAAGGTCCAGCAGGCATTGCAACCAAACTCAGGCATTCCACAGTGTCTGCCGCAGGACCTCAGGGCCCCTAGACGGGCAGCGAATGAAACTTAAAGTAACCGCCTATGTCCCTGCAAACGAGCAGAACAAAGGTCCAGCAGGCATTGCAACCACACTCAGTTAGTCCACAGTGTCCGCCGTAGGATCGGTCAAAGAAGAATTCCTCTGTAGCCGTCTTCGCCCCTTGGACACGCGCTGCCAGCGAGGCTGTGAGTTGATTGTAGTCGCAATTTGGGTCAGAGTAGAACCAGCTCCTTTCGCCACGGGTGGGACTGCAATAATGATACCTGCCTCCTTCAGAATCGCGCTGGCCTCCAGAACTGTCTTGACTCTGTGTGTAGTACCCTGAATCATAAAGGACACTCCTCCAGGATAAAGCCAGCGGTACCGGATGTTAGCCTCCTGTAGCTTAGTAGTAACACAGCGAAATTCCTGACGCTTTTTTAAAGTGGCTGAGGACAAATCAGCAAAGATAGCAATATCCTGATCCTCCCAACGCCACATGCGCTTGCTTCGGGAAATAGTAAAAAGCTGCTCTTTTAAAGGAAAGGAGTGGAAACAAACCACTATGTCTCTAGGTCGATTGGCAAGTTTCGGTCCCAGCGCTCGATGCGCCCTATCCAGGAGAATATAAGGCATGGCGGTGTCCTTCAGGGTTTCATCACTTTCCCAGAGAAAAGCTGCTATTCTGTTCACCACATCAAAGCAGTCCCCATACTCCTCCGTTTCCGGTACCCCTCGTATCCGAAGATTATTTCTCCGGCTCCGGTTCTCCATATCTTCCACTTTTTCTGCTAAAGTCTGGCAGATCGCTTGCAAATTCTGATGGCAGAGTTGCATCTGAGTCCAGCCCTCCCCCTGAGTATCTAGCCGGAGCTCAGCCTCATCCACCCTTCTGCCTAGCTCTGCATGGTCTTCTTTCATGTCAGCAATTAAAGTGGTGATTTCAGCTTTATAATTTTTAATGTCCTGCCTCAGTTCTATAAACCAACCTCTGATTTCATCTCGGAATGGTTCTGTAATTTCTGGAGTCAGCAGTGCAGGTGCCCCCTCTTCACCCTCCGAGAGCGTGTGCTCCGCCGCCATTTTAGAATTTTCGCCGCTGTTTTCGCCGGCTTCCCTGGTGTAGGAGAACTTTTTGAGATCGCTGATTTTGCGTTTGGTCGTCATTCCGTTTAAGGCAGAATCCCTTCGACTGCCAATCGCCCGCGTTGGAGGGAGAAAAAAAAATCGAAAAAATCGCGCGGTTGCAGCGATTTGGCCCGCAGTGCTCACGGAGCAGCAGAGTTAAGCTGCTCGCATGAGGGGTGACGTCACTTCCTCCGCTTTTGGATCCCTTCTGCAACTGAAGAACCACAGAGCTTTCATGCTGCCGGAAGTCCCATGCAAATCTAGATACAGGCAACCCCAGCACTCCACTATGAGCTGGAAGACTTTGTTTGCAAACTCCCATTTTCCTGGGTCCAAGTTCTTCCTGCTGAGAAAGTCGGCCATTACATTGTCCTTTCCAGCAATGTGGGAGGCAGAGATGTCTAGAAGTTGTTGCTCTGCACATACCAAGAGCACATCTATCTCTTCCAACAGCTGTTGACTTCTGGTTCACCCTGATTGATGTAGGCCACTGTTGTCACATTGTCCAATATTTTCCTGACCACCTGAACCTCTAAATGCTTGGCATTCTTCAAGCATGCCAAGCGAACTGCCTGTGCTTCCAATCGATTGATGCTCCATTGCTGTTCCTCAGCATTCCAGTGGCCCTGGAACAGGAACTCCTGACAGTGAGCCCCCCAACCCAAAAGGCTCGCATCTGTCTCCACGTAACCTCTCTTACTAACATAATCCACCTATACCCACCACTGCAATTGGATGCTCACCTCCAATAGTTATCAAAGCCTCACTATGTAATCTTACAACTGCAGACTCCATCAGGAAAGCAACATGCATTGAAGAGGCCTTATATTTATTTATTTATTTTTAACTTTTATATACCGACATTCTTGCATTAAATGCAAATCATATGCTGGTTTACAGTGAAACAGAAAAAGCAGGAAAAAATTCCTTAGTCGAATACAATGAAACAGCTTAGTTAAAGGAAACATAAAAATACATTTTTACATATACACAAAGGTTTGCACGAAGGGGTGCACAAAGGGGAGAGCCCCTTCGGCGCGCGACGCCTGGTGTTGAGGCTGTCTTAACTGTCCAATGTTAGTGATGTCATGGGGGGGCGGGTCTAATGATCGCAGCACTTACATCGCTGCTTCTTTCCAGTTCCAGGTGAAGATCAAGCTGTTTCCTTCACTTCCCCTCCCATGACTGTGGGATGAGAAGCGCTGCAGGGTGCCCCTTGATGTTATCTGGCTTCCCACATGCACTCTTGTCCAGGGGATAACCTGCAACGTGGCTGCCATTAAACCCAGGACCTGGAGATGAGACCACACTGTCAGGCAAATAGTGCTTCTCGGGGTTTGAACTTGAGCAATCAACTTCTGAATGCAACTCTCTGGCAGAAAACTCTTCCCTGCTTCTTATTGAAATGAACCCCAAGATTCTCCAGCGTCTGAGATGACTGTAAGCTGCTCTTGGCCAAATTCAACAACCAGCCTAGATCCTGCGGTAAGGAGACCACCTTGCAAGAAGCCAGGTGACTCTCCTCCATACTCTTGGCTTGAATCAACCAGTCACCCAGATATGGGTGAATCAGGGTGCCATCCTTGTGCAAGGATGCTGCTACCTCCACCATGACCCTATAAGGATGAAAATGCCTGTAGTCTCAAAAGAGGTCACTTGCTTGAAAAGGACACAAAGCTGGCTTCTTATCATCCGGTAAACAAGGGACTTGGGCTTCACCCGATCTATTTGCCATCTTCTCCAACTCACTGCCAAATAAAAGAGAACCCTTAAAGGGTAATCTTACATTAACTAGCCAACAATTGGAAACGTTAAACTTACCTTTTTCATAAATGTGATACAAAGTCTGCATAATCTTAAAACTCCCAGGCCTGATGGACTCAATGCTACTTTCTATAATACACTACAGTCTGATTTAGGTGATACACTATCAACACTCTTTAACTACATGGTGAGAGAGTCAGATGCCGCACACTATGCATGAAACTATTTATTTATTTAACAGTTTTATCTACCGACCTTCATAGTAAATAACCATATCGGACCGGTTTACAATAAACAAAGAATATAACTGGGGTAACAATTCAAGTAAACAAAAGTAAACAGTAGGTAGGAATGAGTCAAAAGTTACAATTAACAGGGTAAGCGAACTTGGAAGCTTGCAATAAGCTGGAAAGAAGATAAGGCAGGAAATAAATATGAAGTTATATCATAGGGCGCACGGGTTGAAGCTTAATGGTGCTTTAACCTGGAAGAATCAGAGTCCATTCGTGAAGTGTAATCACCATAACGGGTAAGCGTGAGGACAACTAGTGATTGTCTGGTGGGTCGGCGAAGGCTTGGTGAAAGAGCCAGGTTTTGAGTCTTTTTCTAAAAGTTAACAGGCAAGGCTCCACTCTAAGACTTGAAGGGATGCTATTCCATATGGATGGGCCAGCTATCGAAAAAGCTCTGTCTTTGGTCATCGAGAGGCGTGATGCTTTAGTAGGGGGAAATTTCAGGGTGCCTTTTAGAATATCTCTAGTTGGTCTGTTAGAGGAGTGGAGTTTGAATGGGATTTCCAGGTCGAGTTGAAGATAATGATGGATAGATTTATGTATTACGGTGATTGATTTATATAGGATTCTGAAATTAACTAATATTATAGAGTTACCAAAGCCAGGAAAGGACCTTTTGTATCCCTCACCATATAGTCTGATTTCCTTATTAAACCTAGATGTAAAGATTTATGCCAAATTGATAGCTAACAGACTGATTTAGATCATGCCTGATTTAATTTCCCCAGAACAATCAGGTTTGGTTTTTGGGAAGACACCAAATACAAATATTCATCAACTGTTATTGGCTATGGAGTCTAGCATTTATTCAAAACCCATAGACCCTTTAGTGGTCAGTTTCAATGCTGAAAATGTATTCGATAGCACAAAAATTGTTATGCCCGGTCACAGATGGCTGCGACCACCAATGCTCACCTCTTTCTTTGCTGCATTGACACCACTGGGGAGAATGGCGGCCTCCACCAGCTACTGCCGACATGCCTGGTGTCCCCGGGATGGCATGGGCGCTACCGACCGTCATATTGCCTTTGGGATCACTTAGGCATGCGCGCGGGCCAGTCTTAAGCACAATATGGCGGGAACCTCGGGGGCATGCCCTCTGGATGACGTCTTCACTCCACGATACTTAAGCTGGCTGGCCCTGCCTACTGACGACTTGGCAATGAGTTCCCTCATTGCTGAATCCTCTTCGCTCACTACGGACTTCCCATTCCAGTACCTGCACATTGGCGTGAGACTCTCTTGGTACCCGCTCCTTAGGGGCCCTTCCTCGTCTCTAGTTATCTGATACTCAGAGGGCCTTTTTGCCATGGACTTCTGCCTATCCCCATTCCCCGGGGCTTCTACTGGAACATTCGTCACTGTGAGTACCTTGACTCTACGGACCACTACTGTACCATCTCTAGTGTGGAATCCTCTCCGGTGTACCTCACGCTGCAGGCCACTACCGTACCATTTCTAGTAGGAGACCTCATCGGTGTACCTCGCGCTGCGGGCCACTACTGTACCATCTCTAGTGTGGAATCCTCTCCGATGTACCCTGCACTGCGGGCCACTACCATACCATCTCTAATAGGAGACCTCATCGGTGTACCTCGCACTGCGGGCCACTACCGTACCATCTCTAAGTGAGGAACCCCTTTGATGTACTCTGCGCTGCAGGCCACTACCAAATCATCGCTACAGAGGAACCTCATCAGTGTACCTCGCTCTGCAGACCATTGCCGGATCTCCATTACTGAGGTATCCCCTCTGGGCATGCCCCACCGTACAGACTCTGTGACTTTCTCCTGCACTCCCCGCTCCTCGGGCAGTGCCTCTCTCTCTAATAAAGTCTCTATTCCACAGCTGTGTCTGATGTCGGCTGAGACCTTGCCTCCTGATGGTGAGGCTCACAGGGCTCCTCCCTGTGGGCGGTACCATCTCTTACCTCGGCCCAGGGCCCACATACCTACAAATCCTAACAAAAATTTCCAATATACCCTATGTCCTGACTGCAGATGGCTTTGTGGGGTTTATTTTTGAGGCTTTCACTATATTATTTTCTAAGCAGACTGCATTTATAAATATTAATGGCATAAATTCACTCCCATTTACTTTATCCTGGGGAACGAGACAAGGGTGCCCTCTTATTTATATTAACTTTAGAGCCATTTGTTAGGAATTTAAAGGCAGATAAGAGATTGCAGGGGATGAGCATAGGCATAGAATCCTTGAAGACTTTAATATTCGCAGATGATATGCTGATGACCCTGACGAAGGCACGATCCTCTTTGCCAATTGTATTACATATAATTAAAGATTTTGGAAGTTTTTCGGCGTTACAATTAAATCTGGATAAATCAGAGAGATTAGATATTAGTGGCCAATTACAATCCCGATGGCCTTCTTTTCCCCTAACTTGGGCTAAAACATCCCTTTGTTACCCAGGCATTACTATTCATTCCGGCCCTGCAAAATGGTACACACGTAATGTTATGCCAATAAGGAGCGAATTTAGGCGGAAATTGAATTCATGGCTGCATTTTCTTCCCATCTCTCTTATGGGCTGGGTAGCTCTGCTGAAAATGATTTTGGTGCCAAAGCTCCTTACATATTTCATATGGCCCCTCTACTAATGCTATGGAAAGACCAACATCTGATTTTTCAATTATTCACTACATTTTTCTGGAAAAGTTGCAAACCTAGACTGGCACTGTCTAAATTAATGGCCCCAAGAGACAAAGGGAGATTGGGAGTTTCCAATTTGAAATATTATAACATTGCATGTAATTTGCTATCTGTGGGGGAGTGGATTGGAAGGAAACCTAGATTCCTTTTGCTTACACTCGAGCCGATGCAGTAAAGTGTGTGGGAGAGCCGGTGCTCCGAGTCTAGCGCCCGCTCTCCCGACGCGCACACAGGCCACTCTTCTGGGCGCGCGATTCACTATGCAAATGAGGGCCCGCGGTAGTAAGGAGGAACTAGGGACACTAGCGCGTCCCTAGTGCCTCCGTATTGGCAGAAGTAGCAGCTGTCAGTGGGTTTGACAGCCAACGCTTAATTTTACCATTTTCCAACCCGCCGCAGATTTAAGATTTATTTTTTTTTGAGGGCCTCAGACTTAATATCGCTATGATATTAAGGCGGAGGATGTACAGAAAAGCAGTTTTTATCTACTCCTGGGAGAAACGGGGAAACTTCCCAAGAAAGACTCAAACAGCCTCTCACGAATTTCCAAGAAGCTCTTAGTTTGTACTAAAAGACAATGCTCTTTGCATGTAAAATAAAACTAGTATCAAGAGGCTTAACAAAGCTTTTCTCATAGTTGGGCCGATGCAGTATGGTGAGCTCGGCAGAGCGCACCGTTAGCCCCTGTTTGGCCGCGTGTTTTTGACGCGCTATTATTACCCCTTATACAGTAAGGGGTAATAATAGCGTGTGGAAAATGCGCGTCCAACACCCCCCCCCCCCCTGAAACTAATAGCGCCCGCAACATGAAAATGCACGTTGATGGCCCTATTAGGTATTCCCATGCGATTCAGTAAGTAAAATGTGCAGCCAAGCCACACGTTTTACTCTCAGAAATCAGCGCTTACCCAAAGGCAGGAGTTAATTTTGGCCGGCACTGGGAAACTGTACAGAAAAGCAGAAATTTAGATTTTATACCAGGTAATATGTATACTTTATTCACTAAACTGCAAGACAATGGTACAGGTGTTTTGACATTTTATTGATAATACCACAGTCAAAATGTATTCTTTTCCTTACCTGGTTTTGCCTAATCTATGATGAATCAAACAAACAAAAAATGGAACAGCCCAAAATAAGTAAATGCAACTAACTTACCCTTTATTCAATCACTTTATTCCCCACACTTCCCTACATCCAGATCGGATCATCCCCGCACTTCCACGCATAAACACGCACCATCATTCACACAAACACTCATTAAAAACCAACTAAAAACCATATACAGAGAATACCGTGAACAATTTCAAAAAGCACTCCTGGAGCAAACAAGGTTCTTAGCTTATAATCATCTCCATTGGAAGGTGCAACAAGCTTCCAGGTGTAATATTCCAAGATAGTGTTCCTAAAAAAGTTTTTGTAATCATCAAACAGTCTAATAAGACAAAAAGTCAGCATCAGATGACCAACTTCCAAATATTTTATATATCTGATGAAAGGATGAAAAGCTGTAAAACAACCCGATGCAGTGGAAGAAATATATGGCTCATCTGATTTGAGGTATTATAACAGTTAAATCTAAAAACACGGTGTAGAAGCGTAGAACAACCCACTTGTGCTCCCGTCTATCTGTGAGTGAGCGTTGCAGGAGCACAGAGTAGCCAAAATGTTCTCACCATGAGGCAGAAGGCTCCTGTTACCATCTATCGTTGAATTTTAAATTGCAGGAGCGTGAGAACACCAAGGTATACTCCCTTCTCTTCAGTCTATGAATTTATACTTCGGGAGCACCCAACGCATGTATTCTCCCGAATATATATTCCAGGAACTCCGAGCAAATATATTCTCCCAATGTTCCATTTCGGCACCCTAGGGTCTGCGTCAGGGCATTCCCAAAACATCTGAAAAAGATAAAAACACAAACAAAAGCTATGTAAAAAAATATATAAAACCAACAAAACTGAACACACTCATCTGCATTAAAAGCATTTACACAAAGAGAAGCCCGAAGCAAATGTGAACCATTCAGAACAGCCCCCAATCACCTCAGAGTTTAAATACCCCCATGACCAATAAGGAGGCACGTGGGTACTGCCCAATCAACCTGAGGAAACATTACTCCCTTTGGTTAAAGACGCAAATGGGCATGAAAGAAGACACCTAAAACCTAATATAGAAAAGAGGAGCTGATAGAAAATTGATACAACATGGTCAATTAGAAGAAACAGACCTGAAGGAAAACCATTATAGAAGACCTCAAGGAAAGAGGCAGAGAAACACTGCCATCTACTCTACTCCCATTGGTTAAGGACATAAACAGACTTGAAAGAGAATTACAAGAACCTGGGTAATTGCCAGGTACTTGTGACTTGGATTGGCCTCTGTTGGAAACAGGATGCTGGGCTTGATGGACCCTTGGTCTGACCCAGCATGGCAATTTGTTCTTATGTTCTTAACAAAATGTAGAAAAGGGGGACCTGTTAGAAAACAGACTAAACAAGGATAATTAGAAAAAACAGACCTAAAGGAAAACACTATAGACGACCTCAAGGAAAGGGTCAGAAAAACATTCTCCAATCCACTTCCTTATTTAGACCGGCAGGGGCTACCGTGTTCCAATTAAAGATGTAAGATTGTTCTGTGTCAGATACTTGTTAAAATCTCCACCTCCGTCAAATGGAAAAAATCTTTCTAGGACTACACATCTTAAGTCAGTAATTTGATGTTGCAATGCTTGCCAATGTTGTACTAAGGGATCATCAGCTCTTTCTCTGTGGATGCAACTAAGATGTTGCTGTATTCTAAGTCTGACAGAACGAGTCGTTTTCCCAATATATAACAAATTGCAGGGGCACCAAATTAAATACTCCTGCAGTCTTGCAAGACGAAAGGAACAATAGCCGAAAAGGTCAGCAAACAGGAAAACATAGGGCATCACCATTAAATGATAATTGACAAACAGTGCAGTGTTCACACTTAAAGTGGCCCCTGTGGTTGTCCCTATCAACAAGATGTCTAATTGGAATGAACAAGTTTCTCTCAAATTCTGTGCCCGTTTCAAAGCAGATAGGACCCTCGTCAAAAACTTGATGTAACTGCAGAGTGTCCCAGTGGGTTCTGATACTCCATTGGATTATCAGGGGAAAAGGGGAGAGCACATACCAACTTTGTAGTATTGGATGGGGGAGAGGATTGTATTAAAACATTGGTCGGGTAACCCCTCATTTTAAATCTATCAAACATTTCAGATGCTCTCTCTTGATATTCTTCTGCAGTAGAGCATAATTTTCTTAATCTTAAGAATTGCCCAGTGGGTAAATTCTGTCTAAGTTTAATTGGATGGCAGCTTTTATAATGAAGTAGTGTATTATGATCCGTGTTTTTGCTAAAGATTGAAAAATGAAAACCATTTTCAGTATAGTTAATAGAAATATCTAAAAATCTGTTAACATGAACACACACTGAAAGTTACATTTGTCCAATTGCTGTTAAGAAGTGTATATTAAAAGTATGGCTGGACAAATCAGGCCTATTACTGATTGTTTGGAAATAGGCTCTGCTGGACTTACTATTTTTGGAATATCGTTCTGTAGATTCTCTTACTGGTTTTTGTGCCATTTCGAAGCCATCATTCTCTTTGTAGCAAACCTAGATAATTGGCATACCAGCGTATTATTAGCTAAAACGTATTCAAAATGCATCCTATTTGTGGTTTTGACTGTCACTCATTTGCAGAAATGGGGGTGGGGGAAGGGTAGAGTTTGGGGATGCCGTTACGCAGGGACGTCTGTACCATTACCTCATGTCCACCTTTTATCTGTTATGTTTCTCATATCTGTTGTTGTTACTTATTCAGTATTGATGCCTATTAGTTTACAGAGCTATAGATCTGTAAGTTTGTCACATATTGCTGTGGACAGAAACAGAAAATCCAGTAAAGATTACTACACACACACACACAAAAGGAATTTGGGGAGACTGGATTTAGAAACGGTGTCCGCTGACCAATAGCTGCTATCATGGAAGCCACCCCTCTGGTGGCAGTGCGAAGTAGATCACAGCTCCCGCTATCATTACCGCTCTGCAATCTGCCCTCAGTCTCCTGAGAGAGATGTAAATGAGCCCGAGCCACCAGGGAGCAACAGGAAGCAATCTGCAAATTCATCGCCATGGCCTCAAAGACCTGCTTAAGGATAGCTTCAGTCCTTTAGAGCTGCCCCCTCCACTGGAAGGAGACACCAGCGCATCCACCTTTGGGAAACAACTGCTCTCGTGCCTTCAGGTCCGAGGGATACAAACCCACCAAGGCCCCCCCCTTTAAAGCTTGCCTCTGACGCACTCCATTCAAGGTCAATCAACTTTCAAATCGCATCCAGGAGGGGAACGAAACATGACGCTTTCCGTAGGGTCACCAATATGGGGTCCTTCTGCACACTCAGAGTCACCCCCAGCATCTTCAGAGTCTGAGGTAACAGACCCAGCAACTCATCTCTAGAAAGGAAACAGAGCTTTAAAGCCAGGAGAATTTCCTCTTTTTCAAGACAGGAGAAACCCAAATCATCATCAGTGTCATCTTGAGCCACATCCTCCCGAACATCAGGGACTGCTGCACTGTGGTGTTTTCATGCGGTGGCGGACAAGTGGGGACCCCAAGTATGCCACCTTGATTTAGGAGGTAATACGATCACTGATGGATGCCCCTACAGAAAAGTTTGTAGCCCTGGAAAAATTTCACACAAGAAAAAGGAGGATGGGTGCATACTAGGCCCCATAGGCCCAAATCTGACATCCTTCTGAGTGAGTATCTCCTGACGTCTCTGTCATTGTATGAACCGAAAAAGAGGACATTTTCATTGGCTCGCCTACAGCCCGACAACCCTCTGACTGAGAGGATGGACCAGTGTCAGCAAGTCACCTTGAGCATCCAGGCAGCAGTGACACAGACTCGCAGAAAACCCTGGCTGTAATGCTGTATACGGCAAGCAGCACAAATTGCTAAGCACTTAGACTTCTTTGACACCAGCACCATGCCTATAGCAGTTTGTTGCTTGCCCAAATTAAGATACACGCTCAGCTCCATGCACAAACAAGGCAGTGGACTTGGGTGCGTCAATGTCACTACACCTTGAGAAGTATGCCTGAACCAAAATGGAGAAGGAAATCCCCAGAACCCTCTGCGTGTCTTTGGCCTGCCTGGGCTGAATGGACTCTGAGTGACTTACAGAATGTCCCTGGATATCTGTGGAGGCAAGCTGGCACCAGACAGGTGATGTCTATTCATAGAGTCACCACAGGGGAGCTTCAGGCACTATTCTCAGGAGTTTGTAATCCACACAGTTACAGACGTGTTGATTGTCTTGACCAGTAAGAGTTTAACCAGAGTTTAACCATGGGAAATGGGCTACACATCCTGGGAAGCCAATCAGGATAGTTAGCGATGATTTAATCATGCAGTTGACATCACAACTTATGTAAATGATCCTTTGGGCAGTCATGCAAGTCTCTAGAACCTTCTACCCTGTATTTGAATGTTATCCATAAAACAAGGATAACTTTCTGTATACGATGAGATGCTGGTCAGATTGTAAGACGAAGGGCACCCAGTACCCAGCATCTCCCGAGAACACTTATATTGACTAATAAAAATACATTATACTTTTACTGAGTCTAAGTGTTCTTGTGTCCCTGGCCATAAGCATAGAGGAAGCTTTAACAACCTCCACATGGTGAGAAGGCACTCATGAAAACATGGGGAAAAAACAGCACTGCAGCCTACCAGGCAGCCAGAAGAGACCAAGCCTGGGAGCGGGGCCTAACCAAAGGCTGCTCAACCCGCCGAGCCTCCGTGGCCTCCGCACCTGGGAAGATTCTGACCACCAAACCAGAGGGAGGAAGACCCGGTAAGGATGAGATAGGGAAAAGAAAACCTTCCTAGTCTCTCTTTTACTTTTTTTTTCTTCTTACTACAAACCTGAGCACATCCCTCCCTGGCTGAAAGCAGTAAGAAGCTCCGGCTACAGGGGGAGAAGGCAAAAGACTTCACTGCCAAGCCTCGTTCAACCTTCAACAGCAATTTTTTTTTTTTGTCTATGCCTGAAAAGGGGAGGGACCCACCGTTATCACCTCGGGAGGTGCGTGCTGCTATCCATCTTCTCGCTTTCTTCTGAATTTCTCCACGTTTTCACTACCAACAATCCTCAGTAGGGAGATGCATATGCAGCAGCTGCTGGAGACGGAGAATACTGGCGGGCTGATGTCTGGGCAGGGATATATGTCCGGGTCGTCAGCTTTTACTCCGTCTCCATCTGCTGTGGATTAGCCTGCATGAGTGCAGAGGAAAGCTAGTTAGTGTGGATGAGGCCATACGGTCTTTTTCAATCTTCATCTTTCCATGTAAGTAGTCAGCCAAATAATTTAGCCCATCACCCATTAATACCAACCATAAAGCATTGTCACGGGATTTTACCAGCAGTCAGATCTGTGTAGGTGAATTCTATTCTAATAAAAGACCAGACTGAAAAATAAACACATCTCCTCCACTTCCCCCAATAACCTGAGGTATATGGAAATAAGAATATTCTTCAGGACAAATCTGTTATAAAGAAACCCAAGACGCAGTAAGTGCTAGAACCTGAAACCAAATCTGTAACGATGGAGCAATGTTACATGCTTATCAAACATTGAGAAGTCCTGACAGTAGCCTATGATTACTTAGCAAACTTACCTTTGGTATATAGGCACAGCAGGATCCTTATATTGAAAAAAAGTCTTCCTTTCCAGATTACCAGTCTCACCCCAACACATAATAATGGAAACACAACTGCCATCCTAAAATAGAGCAATCACTCAGTTTGGATTTTGTGACAATAGCCTACAACTTCCAACATATAACTCCCAAAGTAGTCATCAGGACGTGCGCAAAGGGGCATGTCCCATGGGATGCGCTTCTTCAAAGGTCAATATCAATGCTTGTAAATGACATCACACGCAGGGGGTGGGATCAGCAGAATGCCAGTGGGGTTAGGTTTAGGAGTGGGTCCGTTATGATATCACCCGCAGGGGGGTGGGATCAGCAGAATGCCAGTGGGGTTAGGTTTAGGAGTGTGTCCGTTTGATATCACCCGCAGGGGGCGGGATCAGCAGAATGCCAGTGGGGTTAGGTTTAGGAGTGTGTCCGTTATGATATCACCCGCAGGGGGGTGGGATCAGCAGAATGCCAGTGGGGTTAGGTTTAGGAGTGTGTCCGTTATGATATCACCCGCAGGGGGCGGGATCAGCAGAATGCCAGTGGGGTTAGGTTTAGGAGTGTGTCCGTTTGATATCACCCGCAGGGGGCGGGATCAGCAGAATGCCAGTGGGGTTAGGTTTAGGAGTGTGTCCGTTATGATATCACCCGCAGGGGGGTGGGATCAGCAGAATGCCAGTGGGGATAGGTTTAGGAGTGTGTCCGTTATGATATCACACGCAGGGGGCGGGATCAGCAGAATGCCAGTGGGGTTAGGTTTAGGAGTGTGTCCGTTATGATATCACCCGCAGGGGGGTGGGATCAGCAGAATGCCAGTGGGGATAGGTTTAGGAGTGTGTCCGTTATGATATCACCCGCAGGGGGGTGGGATCAGCAGAATGCCAGTGGGGTTAGGTTTAGGAGTGTGTCCGTTATGATATCACACGCAGGGGGCGGGATCAGCAGAATGCCAGTGGGGATAGGTTTAGGAGTGTGTCCATTATGATATCACCCGCAGGGGGCGGGATCAGCAGAATGCCAGTGGGGTTAGGTATAGGAGTGTGTCCGTTATGATATCACCCGCAGGGGGCGGGATCAGCAGAATGCCAGTGGGGTTAGGTTTAGGAGTGTGTCCGTTATGATAACACCCGCAGGGGGCGGGATCAGCAGAATGCCAGTGGGGTTAGGTTTAGGAGTGTGTCCGTTATGATATCACCCGCAGGGGGCGGGATCAGCAGAATGCCAGTGGGGTTAGGTTTAGGAGTGTGTCCGTTTGATATCACCCGCAGGGGGCGGGATCAGCAGAATGCCAGTGGGGTTAGGTTTAGGAGTGTGTCCGTTATGATATCACCCGCAGGGGGGTGGGATCAGCAGAATGCCAGTGGGGATAGGTTTAGGAGTGTGTCCGTTATGATATCACACGCAGGGGGCGGGATCAGCAGAATGCCAGTGGGGTTAGGTTTAGGAGTGTGTCCGTTATGATATCACCCGCAGGGGGGTGGGATCAGCAGAATGCCAGTGGGGATAGGTTTAGGAGTGTGTCCGTTATGATATCACCCGCAGGGGGGTGGGATCAGCAGAATGCCAGTGGGGTTAGGTTTAGGAGTGTGTCCGTTATGATATCACACGCAGGGGGCGGGATCAGCAGAATGCCAGTGGGGATAGGTTTAGGAGTGTGTCCGTTATGATATCACACGCAGGGGGCGGGATCAGCAGAATGCCAGTGGGGTTAGGTATAGGAGTGTGTCCGTTATGATATCACCCGCAGGGGGCGGGATCAGCAGAATGCCAGTGGGGTTAGGTTTAGGAGTGTGTCCGTTATGATAACACCCGCAGGGGGCGGGATCAGCAGAATGCCAGTGGGGTTAGGTTTAGGAGTGTGTCCGTTATGATATCACCCGCAGGGGGCGGGATCAGCAGAATGCCAGTGGGGTTAGGTTTAGGAGTGTGTCCGTTTGATATCACCCGCAGGGGGCGGGATCAGCAGAATGCCAGTGGGGTTAGGTTTAGGAGTGTGTCCGTTATGATATCACCCGCAGGGGGGGTGGGATCAGCAGAATGCCAGTGGGGTTAGGTTTAGGAGTGTGTCCGTTATGATATCACACGCAGGGGGCGGGATCAGCAGAATGCCAGTGGGGATAGGTTTAGGAGTGTGTCCGTTATGATATCACCCGCAGGGGGGTGGGATCAGCAGAATGCCAGTGGGGTTAGGTTTAGGAGTGTGTCCGTTATGATATCACACGCAGGGGGCAGGATCAGCAGAATGCCAGTGGGGTTAGGTTTAGGAGTGTGTCCGTTATGATATCACCCGCAGGGGGCGGGATCAGCAGAATGCCAGTGGGGTTAGGTTTAGGAGTGTGTCCGTTATGATATCACCCGCAGGGGGCGGGATCAGCAGAATGCCAGTGGGGTTAGGTTTAGGAGTGTGTCCGTTATGATATCACCCGCAGGGGGCGGGATCAGCAGAATGCCAGTGGGGTTAGGTTTAGGAGTGTGTCCGTTTGATATCACCCGCAGGGGGCGGGATCAGCAGAATGCCAGTGGGGTTAGGTTTAGGAGTGTGTCCGTTATGATATCACACGCAGGGGGCGGGATCAGCAGAATGCCAGTGGGGATAGGTTTAGGAGTGTGTCCGTTATGATATCACCCGCAGGGGGCGGGATCAGCAGAATGCCAGTGGGGTTAGGTTTAGGAGTGGGTCCGTTATGATATCACCCGCAGGGGGCGGGATCAGCAGGACAGCAATGGGGATAGCTGTAGGAGTATTTGTTTTGTAGTAGTTTAGAGGTAATTTTCAAACATTCACCATAGATGCAAGCTCCGCAGGTCCTTTTAACCCATGCACCTTAACATATCAGATACTATTTGCATTATGTTTTTTGAAAATTACCAAGTGCCATTTGTATACAGTGCAGCTGCTGTCTCATCTCCCACCTAATCTCATGCACAGGGAAAGCACCACACCTCATGGCACCCACCCCTGGGTCTGAAGTTGTCCTGTTTTATGGATATTCAGCACTGCTCTTGTTGCTGGGTGCCTTGATGCTGTTTTTTCAGGGCATGTTCTCTATCAGGTCCATGCTCTCATCACAGATGTATAGATCGACTGTGCTGCTGTGTTCCTGTATGGGGTGAAAGGGAAGGAGAGTTTTCTTGGTGTTAGACCTGGGGTGTCAAACTGCATTCCTGGAGAGCCACTCCCCCCATCCGCACTTCAGGCTCTCCCTGATGTAATATCTTATGGACAATTTGTCTCCACTGCGTACAGATCACTCGTGCATATTTGTGAGGGATATGGGGAAAACCAAATTGGTTTGTAGCCTTCAGGAGTGCAGTTTGGATAAATCACACCACACGACTGCATCTTTGCAGGATTTTTAGAAGCCCTCTGCTTGCCCTGCTGCTATTCAGATGCTCTTGGTCATAGAATTACTCAGTGCTGCTGCTTGCAAGCGCCTTATTTACTAATCTTGATATACCACATGTAAGAGGGGCAACTGTAGATTACATAGGTCAGGACCTGCGCCACAGTGAGAAGTAAAAGGAAATGACTGTAGAGCGGGTGGAGGTTGGGCTCCTGCCTCTGTGTATTTTATTTATTTTTAGCACTTTGCCGCCTCCTTTCTCCCTGAAATATCTGAGATATTCTGCAAATACTATAGAACAAATGTGACTATAAAATAGGGAATAAATGAATATTACAATACTATGGAGCTGATAGGAAGAGGGCCCTGTCTAAGTGTGGCGTCCTTCTCAATTCAGTTCCTTCTCCAGTGCTCATCAGCTGGCTCTTTATGCTCATTACCTTTTGTATAAAGCACGGGCTGTAAGGAATGTTAAATATAAAGACATTTGGGTACATGAGAAAAGTTACAAAGCAGCTCTCCACGCAGTATAGGATCGTCACACAAAGCGTGAAGCGCTACAACCCGCTCAGATTTTTAGGTTATCCTTAATGAATGTGCATGAGATATTTGCATGCAAAGATAGGTCAGACATATTCATTAGGGAGATGCATTTGCAGTTTCAGGCTAGAGCTCGGCTGTTTGAGTTCCTTTAAGCAGTCCTGCACCCGCTCTCTGCTCAGGAAGGTGATTGCTCCCCTGCCCGGGTAGATCCTGCTTCACTGCCGTCACCCACTGCAGCCATGAGGCCTGTACAGAAGCAGAGGAAAGAGAGCAGCAAAGCTCTAAGGGACTGAACTTCTGCTGTGCCCTTTTCAGACCCTTCAGATAGTGGGCTCAGTCTCTCTCAGCAGGCAGCAACCCCAGGGCACCATGCACCCCCCACTACTGGCACTGACATTGCTTTCAACAATTGCAATGCATGAAATTAGCAGAGCGGGGCTGTACCAGTATGCAGGAGGGCAGGCAAGCAAAAGCAGGATTTTGTCAGAGTTCACCTTCCTCTCCCACCTCCCAAAACGATAACAGAGTTTTCACATAGTGCAAGACAGACAAGCACCAAGCTGTGGTCTATTTTCATGACCAGATTATCCATCTGACCACCACCACCACTGCCCTCTTCACCAATCCCAGGGAAGAATCTGTACCTCCTGTACATGAAGAGTTAAAACGTTTAGTATAACACACAGCATACATCCCAGGTACAATGTCAAGCACAGTCAGAAAGCTCAAGGCCCAGGTGTACAGCAGGATCAAGAGCAAATGGTGTCAATAGGGTGAGAAAGCAGGGCCTAGGTTTTCATGAATTCCACTGACGTTCTCATCTGCAATGGAAAACTAGAGCTATTGAGGAATGACCTTTTGAATTCCACTGGTATCAGCCAAACTCTTCCCCAGAACCAAATATAGAAGAGACACCATTAGTAGACACTGATAAATAACCCTGCAACCAGTGTTTGCAAAGCCGCTTTCTGTTGGCAGCAGTCCACACTTGATTAAAAGCTGTCATTCATTCACAAGAGCCTTTCCATGCGTAGGCAACAGCATTCAAAAAAGCTCAGAGCTTTGCAAGTTTCCTAGGATCAAGCCTAGATATCCCTTAACGTAGAGCTCAGGAAGTATCAAGTCTGACCCCCTCTTTTCCCTATGCCAGTACTATCAGCTCTGCCACCGCAGCTCCGTCTTTCCGCTATTCCAAGAGAGAGACCCATATATACAGCTCCACTAACGTACCTTAAATCCTGCCCTGAATCTGAGAACATTGTCAATGAAAAGGCAAAAATAGAGGACTTAGGGAACAGCGCTTTACTATAATAATTCTACTCATTTCATAAAGGTGGGCCACGCTCTAATACAAGTAATCGCCTCATCAATACCTCACATGATATTGCCCTGGTCTGACCCCCAATTAATAAAAGCAGATATAGCCTTCACCAACCAAACCCATAATAGTATAGATAATAAGCTTACCTTTACCTTCAGGAAAAAGACTGAGATGGAAGTACTTCCTGAAGCAATAGAAAATAAGATCCATGAAATAAACTCAAACCAATTCCACATCGCCATTTGATTCCTGGGAAAAAAATAGTCAGTGCCATAGCTGAACACCTTATTCCTGTCCAGACGAAAACTATTAACAAAGAAAGGAGCACCCGCAAACATTGAAGCCCTGGTACAATGTTGGGATTACTACCTGATAATCCCCTTTTCCTAAGTGTAGACAGATGGACTCAGAACAAATGGGATAGTATCCGCGTGCTAGCAGTTGGAGACGGCTCTGACGTCAGCACGGGGGCGTATATATCCCTACAGGAAGCGTAGCTATTCAGTAATCTTCCTTGCAAAAGCTGTTATGGTTGTGTGTACTGACGCTCAGTGAAATAGTGAAACAGGATTCCCCTGACCGATTGATAGTAGCTGGAGACCGCCAGCATTCCCAACCGGAAGGCGTGGACACCTGGTAGAGTGTACGCTCTTATGGAAACAGATGACATGGCTTACCTTGAATCGATGAAACCCATGTACGCAGGCAGCTGGGCGGGATGCTGAGTCCATCTGTCTACACTAAGGAAAAGGGGATTATCAGGTAAGTAATCCCAACATTTCCTGGCGTGTAGCCAGATGGACTCAGAACAAATGGGATGTACAAAAGCTTTACTCCCAGCCTGGGCGGGAGGCTGCCTGAGGCCCATGTAGTACCGCCCTCGCAAATGCCGAGTCCTCCCTGGCCTGGACATCCAGACGGTAGAATCTGGAAAAGGTATGGAGGGAGGACCATGTTGCCGCTTTACAGATTTCTGCAGGCGACAGCATCCTGGATTCCGCCCAGGATGCCGCTTGAGCTCTGGTAGAATGAGCCTTGACATGTAGAGGCGGGGACTTTCCAGCCTCAACGTAAGCTGCCCTGATAAGTTCTTTAATCCAGCGGGCGATGGTGGGCCGCGAGGCCGCTTCACCTAGCTTCTTCCCGCTGTACAGGACGAACAGATGGTCCGTCTTTCGTAGGCCTTGTGTAAGTTCCAAATATCTGGGCAGCAATCTGCCAATGTCGAGATGGCGTAACAAACGCCCTTCTTCAGATTTCTTCAGACCCACCGTGGTAGGCAAGGATATGGTTTGATTAAGATGAAACTGTGAAACCACCTTAGGTAGAAAGGAGGGAACCGTACGAAGATGGATAGCCTCTGGAGTGATTCTGAGAAAGGGATCACGGCAGGACAATGCTTGTAGTTCTGAGATGCGGCGAGCTGAACATACAGCCAGCAAGAATACCATCTTCAAAGTGAGGGGACGAAGAGACAGGCCCCGAAGGGGTCTGAAGGTGGATCCCGCAAGGAAATCCAAAACAAGGTTGAGGTTCCACAAAGGTACAGGCCACTTCAGTGGCGGACGAATATGCTTGACTCCCTGCAGGAAGCAAGAAACATCCTGGTGCTTGGCGATGGTCTTGCCATCCCTCCTGGGACCATAGCAAGACAGCGCAGCCACCTGAACCTTGATGGAGCTGAGGGAGAGACCCTTCTGAAGGCCATCCTGCAGGAAATCCAACACAATAGGGATTGTGGTTGCATGAGGATTGGTGCCGTGAGTGTCGCACCAGGCTTCAAATACTCTCCAGATCCGGATGTATGTGAGGGATGTGGAAAACTTGCGAGCTCGGAGGAGGGTATCACTCACGGGCTCCGAGTAACCCCTCTTCCTCAATCTAGCCCTCTCAAGGGCCATACCGTAAGAGAGAATTGAGCCGGATCCTCGTGAAGAATGGGACCTTGATGTAGAAGGTCCCGGAGAGGAGGCAGGGGAAGGGGCTCCCCTGCCAGAAGTCTTCTCATGTCCGCGTACCAGGGTCTTCTTGGCCAGTCTGGCGCCACTAGAAGGACTAGGCCCCGGTGTCTCTGAATCTTGCGGATGACAGCGCCTAGCAGAGGCCATGGAGGAAAGGCGTACAGTAGAGTCCCTGGAGGCCATGGCCGAACCAGGGCATCGATTCCGTGTGAGCACGGGTCGCGCTTGCGGCTGAAGCATCTGGGTACTTGAGCATTGGACTTGTCCTCCAGTAAATCCATGTCCGGAAACCCCCAATGATCCATGATCATCTGGAAGGCCGTGGGTGAGAGCTGCCACTCTCCCGGATTTAGGCTTTCCCTGCTGAGGAAGTCTGCTGTGGTATTGTCCTTCCCAGCGATGTGGACGGCGGAGATGTCCTGAAGATTCACCTCTGCCCAAGTCATCAGAGGGGCGATCTCCAGAGAGACCTGTCGGCTTCTGGTTCCACCCTGACGATTGATGTATGCCACCGTGGTGGCGTTGTCGGACATCACTCTGACTGCTCTGTTCTGCAGTCTGTGGGCAAATTGAAGGCATGCCAATCGGACAGCCCGGGCCTCTAGACGGTTGATGTTCCACCGCCCTTGTGCGGTGAGTTCTTCGCAGTGTGCGCCCCAGCCGCTTAGGCTGGCATCTGTGGTGAGCAAAATCCACGTGGGTGAGGACATCCTCGATCCCCTGCTCATGTGGTTGGACTGCAACCACCACCGTAACTGGGTCCGCACTCGGGCTGGTAGAGGTAGGTGTGTGGAGTAGGTCCGTAGACGGGGGCTCCAGCGAGAGAGCAGGGCGTGTTGTAGAGGTCTCATATGGGCCCTCGCCCAGGGCACCACTGCCAGGGTGGATGCCAGGAGACCAAGAACCTGCAGATAATCCCAGGCGATGGGTCGACTGGCTCCCATCAAATACTGGATACGCTGCTGAAGTTTCAACGTTCTCCTGGTAGTGAGACTGACTGTGTCTGCCCGGGTGTCGAACAGTACTCCCAGGTATTCCAGTGACTGGGAAGGCTGTAGGCAGCTCTTGCTGAGGTTGATAACCCAGCCCAGGCTTTCCAGAAGGGCGATCACGTGTCGGTGGTCCGAAGGCTCTCCTCTCGAGACTTCGCCCTGATCAGCCAGTCGTCTAGGTAGGGATGGACCAGAATTCCTTCCCGCCTGAGCGCCGCCGCTACTACTACTACCACCTTGGTGAATGTCCGTGGTGACGTCGCCAACCCAAAGGGCAGAGCCCGAAACTGGAAGTGGCGGCCTAGAACCATGAAGCGTAGGTAGCGCTGATGATCCGGATGGATCGGGATATGCAGGCATGCCTCTGACAGGTCTAATGCCGTGAGGAATTCCCCTGGCTGTACTGCGGCCTGGACAGAGCGTAGAGGTTCCATGCGAAACCTCGGGACCCGCAAGCATCGATAGACTGACTTGAGATCCAGCACAGGCCGAAAGGTGCCCCCTTTCTCGGGTACCAGGAATAAATGGAATAGTGTCCAGAATTTACTTCCCCTGCAGGTACTGGAATGATGGCCACTAAGGACAGGACGATTCCAGAAATGACGAATAAAAACGTGTCACCACTGTGCAGCAAGTTGCGATCCGCAAAGATAGAGTTGCCACCTCGCAAGGTCTGCTGCAGAACGGCGTCCAATCGCCGGTCATGAGGCTCCATGAGGGCCGTCCCCCCTTCAACTGGAATGGAAGTGCGCTGGAGCACAGCGCTAAGCAAGGCATCCACCGGAGGGTACGCCAGCAGGGCCTGGATAGCCGGTGCCAATGAGTACATGCCCGTCAGGGCCCGGCCCCCTGGGAATGTAGCCGCTGGTGCCACCCATGCGAAATCCATCAGTTGTTGCGCCGCTTGCAAGAATGGGAAATGGTGGGCCGTGGGACGAAGACTCCAACTCCGCCAGACACCGAGACACCAGGTCGGAGAGATCCACCCTAGGAAGAACCTCTTCAGGGCCTATATGGCTCAATTCCCGGGGGAGGTTCCCCTCGTCCGGGAGTCCCGACCCGTCCGGTGAAACCTCCTGGTCTGCATGTTCCGGACTGTCCAGCGGCGGGAGACCCGCTCATGATAAGGGCGTGAAGATCCCGGAACAGGAACCATAGAAGCCGCCACCGCAGGAACCGCAGAAACCGCAGGAACGGCAGGCACTGGCTGGGAAGCCGTCTGCATCTGTATAAAGGCAGGAATCCCCTTCCCGGGGACCGGTCAGCAAATCGTGGCTGAGACCGGCCCTGGTCCAAGGGTCTCCCAGCCTCCTCACATTGGGCACATAGGGAGTCCGGCTCTTCACTGTGCGAGGCTCTAAGCTGGCATGCAGAGCAGAGGCCAAGAGCTCCAATGCCTGAGGCAAGCGGCGCTGCTGTTGAAGATGCTGCAGCGGTCTGAGCCATTAATAAGCATGCGCGGAATGCTAACCAGAACAGGCGCACAATAAGAAGAATATGCGGTAGCAATAGGCGCTTAAGACAACAGGCGCACAATAATAATAATATGCGGCAGCAAGAGGTGCAGAATACCACAGGCGCATAATAACAAGAATAAGCGGCAGCAATAGGCGCTTAAGACAACGGGCGCTCAATAATAAGAATAATATGCGGCAGCAATAGGCGCTTAATACAACAAGCGCACAATAATAAGAATATGCGGCAGCAATAGGCGCTTAAGACAGCAGGCGCACAATAATAATAATAATAATATGCGGCAGCAATAGGTGCCTAGTACCACAGGCGCACAACAATAGGAATATGCGGCAGCAATAGGCGCTGAAAACCACAGGCGCACAATAAGAAGAATATGCGGCAGCAATAGGTGCGTAATACACCAAGTGCACAATACTTATAACATGCGGCAGCAAACATGCGCTAAGTACAACAGGCGCACAATATGTCCTCAGCAATAGGCGGCCATGAACACCTCAATTATATGCAATATGCGCTCAGCAATATGCAGTTAGCAAGACACGCCCTATAGTGTACAATAGGCCTTCAGCTATAGGCGGTGAGCGATACACGCTCAATGTCATACAAAAGGCACTTAGTAATATGCAGTTAGTAATACACGCTGAATAGCATTCAATAGGCTGGCAATAAAATGCGAGTAGCAATACACGCTTAATGGCCGTCAATATGCTCACAGTAATATGCGATAAATAATATACGCACAATGGCATTCAACAGGCATCCAGCAATATGCAACTAGCAAGAGACACACAATAGTGTTCAATAGGCAGTCAGCAATATGCAATCAGTAATAGACACGCAATAGCATTTAATAGGCAGTCAGCAATATGCAATCAGCAAGATAGGCTCTATAGCTTTCAATAGGCAGTCAGCAATATGCCGGTAGCAATACACGCTCAATTTGCATTCAAGAGGCTTACAGCAATAAGCGGGCATCAATATATAGATATATATGCGCAATTGGTATTCAATAGGCTTGTCAGCAATAAGCAGTCAACAAGAGACGCGCAATGTGCATTCAATAAGCATTCAGTAATAAGCGCTCAGTAACATGCTCTCAATGTGCAGGCAATAAGCATTCAGTAAGAAGCGGTCAGCAATATGCTCTTAATAGGCATTCAATAAGCTTTCAGTAATAAGCGGCCAGCAATATGCTCTTAATAGGCATTCAATAAGCTTTCAGTAATAAGCGGTCAGCAATATGCTCTTAATAGGCATTCAATAAGCATTCAGGAAGAAGCGGTCAGCAATATGCTCTTAATAGGCATTCAAAAAGCTTTCAGTAATAAGCGGTCAGCAATATGCTCTCAAAAGGCATTCAATAAACTTTCAGTAATAAGCGGTCAGCAATATGCTCACAATAAGCTTTCAGTAATAAGCGGCCAGCAATATGCTCTCAATAGGCATTCAATAAGCTTTCAGTAATAAGCGGTCAGCAATATGCTCACAATAAGCTTTCAGTAATAAGCGGTCAGCAATATGCACTCAATAGGCATTCAATAAGCTTTCAGTAATAAGCGGTCAGCAATATGCTCGCAATAGGCATACAATAAGCTTTCAGTAATAAGCGGCCAGCAATATGCTCTCAATAGGCATTCAATAAGCTTTCAGTAAGAAGCGGTCAGCAAAGCCAAGGAGGAAGAAAGCTGCGCCTATTACGGGCGCGGAGTACCTGAGCAAGGCCCAACCAGGGAGTCCTCCACGTCATGCCACGCCGCCGATCCTCTGCGCTTCGGAGACCCGCAGGAAGAGACGTACTCCTTACCAGCTGCGGCGCTTCCCGGCTGGAACACAGGCGGTCTCCGGCTGTGGGGGAAGGGAGCACCTCACCTCCGCAATTTGAGGAAATACACCCGCTACCTCGTCCACGCCGGGACCGAGGGCCTCGTATACCTCACGCGGACTGCGTCCGGGGACTACGTCACTGCCGCGCTTCGGCAGGACCGAGGACTTTCCCACCGGGGGAGCACGGTAATCACCCCGGGAGCTCGCTGGGGGAGGAACCCGTGGGTATCTACCGCAGGAGCGCGGGGCTCTAAGTCGAATAGACAGGAAAAACGAATCTAGAATGATAAGAAAAGAGAAAAATTAAAGTAGATTGGAAAGCACGCTCAACAAGCGTGTAGGCACTCCAAACTGCTTTGGAGACGGAAATTACTGAATAGCTACGCTTCCTGTGGGGATATATACGCCCCCGTGCTGACGTCAGATCCGTCTCCAACTGCTAGCACGCGGATACTATCCCATTTGTTCTGAGTCCATCTGGCTACACGCCAGGAAATGATGAATTAAGAAGCATGAAACAGAACCTGAGAAATTCAGAGATACAATGGCGGAAATGCCCATCTGCGGAATCCCTAGGAAAATATAAATCTTTCCTCACAAAATACAGTACACTAACCAATAAAACCAAAAAGGAGTACTATGCAAAACAGATTCACGGAATTATATTTAATTCTAAACTGCTCTTTGAGGTTGATAAAAATGTAATTAAAGACCCGACGTCTTTAGTCTCGATAAACTATAATGTCACAAAGGCCTCTTGCAATGAATAATCCACCACATTCTTAAACAAAATCAATAAGTTGAAAAAACAATTCACTATCAGTTCTCCAACAAAAACACCTGAAGACTCAAATGACAGTTAAGTGGTCCTCATTTGACAGAATATCAAAACTGGAAATCAGTCAAATCATTGCTAAAATGAAACCTGCTACTCACCCACAAGACCCAATACCAGCCAGTTAAGAACAAAAGAACATAAGAAATTGCCATGCTGGGTCAAGACCAAGGGTACATCAAGCCCAGCATCCTGATTCCAACAGAGGCCAATCCAGGCCACAAGAACCTGGCAATTACCCAAACACTAAGGAGATCCCATGCTACTGATGCAATTAATAGCAGTGGCTATTCCCTAAGTAAACTTGATTAATAGCAGTTAATGGACTTCTCCTCCAAGAACTTATCCAAACCTTTTTTGAACCCAGCTACACTAACTGCACTAACCACATCCTCTGGCAACAAATTCCAGAGTTTAATTGTGCGTTGAGTGAAAAAGAATTTTCTCCAATTAGTCTTAAATGTGCTACTTGCTAACTTCATGGAATGCCCCCTAGTCCTCCTATTATTCAAAAGTGTAAATAACCGAATCACATCTACTCATTCAAGACCTCTCATGATTTTAAACACCTCTATCATATCCCACCTCAGCCATCTCTTCTCCAAGCTGAACAGCCCTAATCTCTTTAGTCTTTCCTCATAGGGGAGCTGTTCCATCCCCTTTAGCATTTTGGTCGCCCTTCTCTGTACCTTCTCCATCGCAATTATATCTTTTTTGAGATGTTGCGACCAGAACTGTACACAGTATTCAAGGTGCGGTCTCACCATGGAGCGATACAGAGGCATTATGACATTTTCTGTTCTATTAACCATTCCCTTCCTAATAATTCCTAACATTCTGTTTGCTTTTTTGACTGCCGCAGCACACTGAACTGATGATTTCAATGTGTTATCCACTATGACGCCTAGATCTTTTTCCTGGGTTGTAGCTCCTAATATGGAACTTAAAATTGTGTAACTATAGCATGGGTTATTTTTCCCTATGTGCAACACCTTGCACTTGTCCACATTAAATTTCATCTGCCATTTGGATGCCCAATCTTCCAGTCTTGCAAGGTCCTCCTGTAATGTATCACAGTCTGCTTGTGATTTAACTACTCTGAATAATTTTGTATCATCCGCAAATTTGATAACCTCCCTCGTCGTATTCCTTTCCAGATCATATATATATATATATATATATTGAAAAGCACCGGTCCAAGTACAGATCCCTGAGGCACTCCATTGTTTACCCTTTTCCACTGAGAAAATTGACCATTTAATCCTACTCTGTTTCCTGTCTTTTAACCAGTTTGTAATCCACGGAAGGACATCGCCTCCTATCCCATGACCTTTTAGTTTTCTTAGAAGCCTCTCATGAGGGGCTTTGTCAAACACCTTCTGAAAATCCAAATACACTACATCTACCGTTCACCTTTATCCATATGTTTATTAACCCCTTCAAAAAAATGAAGATTTGTTAGGCAAGACTTCCCTTGGGTAAATCCATGTTGACTGTGTTCCATTAAACCATGTCTTTCTATATGCTCTACTATTTTCATCTTGAAAATAGTTTCCATTATTTTTCCCGGCATTGAAGTCCGGCTCACTGGTCTATAGTAACCCGGATCACCCCTGGTGCCTTTTTTAAATATTGGGGTTACATTAGCTATCCTCCAGTCTTCAGGTACATGGATGATTTTAATGATAGGTTACAAATTTTAGCTAATAGATCAGAAATTTCATTTTTGAGTTCCTTCAGAACCCTAGATGCATGCCATCCGGTCCAGGTGATTTCCCACTCTTTAGTTTGTCAATCTGGTCTACTACATCTTCCATGTTCACAGTGTTTTTGTTCAGTTCGTCTGACTCATCACCCCTGAAAACCATCTCCGGAACTGGTATCTCCCCAACATCCTAATTAGTAAACATGGAAGCAAAGAATTCATTTAGTCTTTCGGCAATGGCCTTATCTTCCCTAAGAGCCCCTTTAATCCCTCGGTCATCTAATGGTCCAACCGACTCCCTCACAGGTTTCTTGCTTCGAATATATTTTTTAAAGTTTTTATTATGAGTTTTTGCCTCTATGGCCAACTTCAATTCAAATTCTCTCTTCGCCTGTCTTATCAATGTTTTCACTTAACTTGACAATGCTTATGTTTTATCCTATTTTCTTCAGATGGATCCTTCTTCCAATTTTTGAAGGATGTTTTTTTTGGTTAAAATAGCCTCCTTCACCTCACCTTTTAACCATGACTGTAATCGTTTTGCCTTCCTCCCACCTTTCTTAATGTGTGGAATACATATAGACTGCGCCTCTCGGATTGTATTTTTAAACAATGTCCATGCAATGAACACTTAACTTTTGCAGCTGCACCTTTCATTTTTTTCTACTTTCCTCATTTTATCAAAGTTTTCCTTTTGAAAGTTTAGTGTTAGAGCTGCAGATTTACTTATTGTCCCCCTTCCAGTTATTAGTTTAAATTTGATCATGTTATGATCACTGTTGCCAAGTGGCCCCACCACCGTTACCTCTCTCACCAAATCCTGTGTTCCACTAAGAATTAAATCTAAAATAGCTCCCTCTCTTGTTGGTTCCTGAACCAATTGCTCCATGAAGCAGTCATTTATTACATCCAGGAACTTTATATCTCTAGCAAGTCCTGATGTTACATTTACCCAGTCAATATTGGGGTAATTGAATTTTGGTGGAACTTTAAGTTTTATCCTTGCACGTTCTGTTTTGGGTAATTGAAATCTCCCATTATTATTGCACTGCCAAATTGGTTTGCTTTCCTGATTTCTCTTAGCATTTCATCATCTGTCTGATCATTTTGTCCAGGTGGACGGTAGTATACTCCTATCACTATACTCTTACCCAACACATATGGAATTTCTATACATATAGATTCTACTGAGCATTTAGTCTCTTGTATGATCTTTATCCTGTTCCTTCAAACAAATCCACGAAATTATCACTGCAACATTCACAACTTTAATCATTCACTATCAGAAGGAATTATACCACATGGATTAAAACAAGCGGTGATAAAGTCGATCCAAAAAAATACAACTAGTAGAACTGATGACTGAGACAACTATCATCCAATATCCAACTTGCTTTTTCTAGCAAAAGTTATTCATAAAGCTGTGTTATCACCTGGAAGATCAAAATATTCTCTACCCAAATCAATTTAGAATTAGGAAACATCACTCAACTGAGACATTACTCATAAGAACATAAGAACATAAGAAAATGCCATACTGGGTCAGACCAAGGGTCCATCAAGCCCAGCATCCTGTTTCCAACAGTGGCCAATCCAGGCCATAAGAACCTGGCAAGTACCCAAAAACTAAGTCTATTCCATGTTACCATTGCTAATGGCAGTGGCTATTCTCTAAGTGAACTTAACTCATTAATGGATTCAGTTTAACGAGGGCTTGAAGCAGACAAATCTTATTGCTGTAGGGAGGTAACCCATGTTTGACCCCTGAAAGCAGTGAATATGAATCATAATAGCCAAAGAAATATGCAGACCAAATACTGACAGGTAAGAGTCTCAGAGGAAAAACAAGAGGCCTTGCCCCCTTGCCCTGATGAGAACTTTACATTGAAGGATACATTATCTAGATCTGCTCATTTGTAATTGCCTGTTTAAATAAAAAAAAAAGAAGACAGAAGGACAATACAACAGCTAAGCCCCTAAGCAGGAGTCATGTATCAGCCGACAAGTCCAGAGGTTAGAAAGACCTCCACCCTTGAAAGAAAGGGGGGGGGGGGGCAGTCTGAGATGGAGATGCACAGCTTGGCAAACAGATGTGGCAGCTCTCCCCCCCGAAGAAATGGGGAGGGGGAAAAAGACCCACCATGTGATTATGTATATTCATCAGCTGAAAAGTATAAGACCCGGGGGGTTTAAAATAAAACTGGGAGAGCAAAGGACCCCCTGGGAGAGCAAACCCTGAGAGTGAACCGAAGCAGCCCACACCCCCAGCTAAGAACATAAGAACATGCCATGCTGGGTCAGACCAAGGGTCCATCAAGCCCAGCATCCTGTTTCCAACAGAGGCCAAACCAGGACACAAGAACCTGGCAATTACCCAAACACTAAGAAGATCCCGTGCTACTGATGCAATTAATAGCAGTGGCTATTCCCTAAGTAAACTTGATTAATAGAAGTTAATGGACTTCTCCTCCAAGAACTTGTCCAAACCTTTTTTAAACCCAGCTACACTAACCACATCCTCTGGCAACAAGGAGACAACTAGGTGTGGCCAGGAGACCGGAGAGAGTTGATGCCCTGACAAGAGACAGTGGAGAGCAGACCGACAGCTCCTCCCATACAGGAAGGAACCCAGAAGCAAGCCCAGACAGCCGATAACTCTGCCAGAACCCATCCCAGAGTCAAGTCTCCTCACCTGCCCACACTCTCCAGCACTCTAGTCAGAGTCTGCTTCAGAGGTAAACAGGGGAGATCACCTGAAGCTACACCATGCATCAGTAAGATAGGCATAAGTTAATATATTAGGCAGGATAAGGTTTATGCCATGGGACAGAACTTTCTTTAGGATAAACTGGTGCTTAGTGGCCAGGATGTTAGAGACAGAAATTATCTTCTAAATGCTTGTTGGCTATTGCCAGCCGGGGAGTGGACCCTACCTAGGCCGAGGCGAGGTTAGTACTACCTACGAGAATGATTCACAGGTCCTTGCCGTTGGAAGGTAGAACTGGGTATGCAGGAACCGGAAAGGCCATCACCTGAATCGATGGTGTCCAATCACGTCCGAGGTCAGGAGTGAGCAGCGGACAGGCAAAATCCAGGTGCAATCCAAGTTCGGAGACAGGCAGTAGGCAGGCAGAGTCTGGGGCATGCATTTTTCATTACAGCCTACCCGCTTTCCCACTGAAGACGACCTACATCCTGTCATTCCCAGAAGGACAAGCCCTGGCCTGGGCTTCACCGTTATGGGAACATGAAAATCCTATCCTGAATGACCTACCAGGATTTCTAAAACTTTTTAAGTCTGTGTTTGATGACCCAGCTTGCCAGATCATCGCTGGATCTTCCTTGCTCAACCTTCAGCAAGGTAACAAGCCACTTACAGACTTTGCTATTGAATTTAAGATTCTAGCATCCGAACTACATAGGGACACTGGATGCTTACGTGCCATATTCATGGAGGGTCTCAACTCTCGCTTAAATGACGAATTAGTGGCTCGTGATTTGCCTGATACCCATGAGTCCCTGATGGAACTGGCTGGGAGAATTGACCGCCGTATCCGTGACCGAACTCAGGAGGCTAAGAGTCCACAAAAGTCTATGGAACTGTCCTAAACCTGTGCCTATTGCTTCCAGCCTACTGTCTGCACCCCTAGAAGAGGAAGAGCTTATGCAACTAGGCCGAAGCCATTTGACCTCCAAGGAGAGACGTTATTGCAAGCGCATGGGGTTGTGCATGTACTGTGGCCAATCGGGCCATACATTCCAAACCTGTCCCATTTGTCCGGGAAACTGACGGGTCTGGGATCTTCAGGAGGACTTCTCCTGGGCCTCACCTCTCCTACTCCTCCATTATCATTACCAGTATCTCTGCTTTGCGGAGGTCTTGAATTTCAGACTCTCGCTCTCATTGACTCCGGTGCTGGAGGTAATTTTATTCTGAAGCACTTAGTTGAACATCTATGGATTCCTACCACACCAATAGCTAAGCCTCTGCTATTGTCCTCTATCCATGGAGAACCACTTCCTGTAGAAGTTTCATTGACCTCCCAGGCCACTGGCCTGTGTACTGGAGCTCTACATTCAGAATCCATTTCATTTCTAGTATTGGAAAAAGCCATGCATCCGGTGGTATTGGGGCTGCCGTGGCTTCAAGACCATATACCACAATTTAATTGGTCTACCTTGGAACTGTCCCAGTGGGGACCAGACCACCATGGTCGGTGTCTTGCGGAAGTTTCACCGCTCATCTGTACGCCCACTACCCCAATCATTACCTGGCTTACCTGCACAATATGCCTCCTCTTCCAGGATGCTTTCTCAAAAGCAAGCAGCTGATGTCCATCCACCACACAGAGAGTTCGACTGCCATAAATCTGAAGCCAAATTCAGAACCTCCCAAAGGAAGAGTTTACCCTCTTTCAGTAGTTGAGACTAAAGCTATGTCTACCTACATACAAGAAAATCTACAAAAGGGATTTATCAGACCTTCCAAATCTCCTGCTGGTGCAGGCTTCTTTTTCATAGGGAAGAAGGATGGATGGCACCTTACGCCCCTGCATCGACTACAGGGGTCTGAATGAGATTACAATCAAGGACAGGTACCCCCTTGCCCTTAATTTCTGAACTGTTCAATAGGCTCCAAGGAGCCAAAATATTCTCCAAATTAGACCTTAAGGGAGCTTACAACTTGGTGTGTATTCGGGAAGGAGATGAATGGAAGACTGCTTTTAACACCCGCGATGGACACTTTAAATATCTAGTCATGCCCTTCGGCTTAAGTAACGTACCTGTAGTCTTTCAAAATATGATTAATGACATCTTACGGGACTTACTTTATCAATACGTAGTAGTATATCTCGATGATATACTGATCTTTTCTCAAGATCTGCAAAGTCATCAGGAGGATGTTAAGAAAGTCCTAAGACGCCTGCATGAGTACCACCTTTACGCAAAGCTTGAAAAGTGTGAATTCCACAAAGAAGCTGTACCCTTCCTGGGATACATTGTTTCTAAGAACGGTTTTCAAATGGACCCCAAGAAACTTGAGTATCCGGGACTGGCCTCAACTCACAGGCCTGAAGGCATTGCATCACTTCTTGGGCTTCACCAATTACTACCGATCCGTTATTAAAAACTACTCATCATTGACAGTCCCTCTAACTACTATGACCAAGAATGGAGCCAACCTTGCCAATTGGTCTCCAGAAGCCATCTCAGCCTTCCTGACACTCAAAGAGGTTTTTCAGAAGAAGCCATATCTCCGCCAACCTGATCCACACCGTCCTTTCATCATTGAGGTCGACACATCAGACGTTGTGTGGGGGCAGTTCTAAGTCAGTACAGTGAATCCAATGTGCTCCATCCTTGCTCCTTCTTTTCTAGGTGATTCTTGCCTGCTGAGAGAAATTATGGGATCGGAGACAAAGAGTTACTCGCAATGAAGCTGGCCTTTGAAGAGTGACGTCTTTGGCTGGTAGGCGCACAACACCAAATAGTAGTGTACACCGATCACAAGAATCTAGAGTACCTTCGACATGCTCAATGACTCAACCACCGTCAAACAAGATGGTCTCTGTTTTCAACAGATTTGACTTCCTTCTGAAGTATCGCCTGAGAGAGAAGAACACTCGGGCTGATGCCCTATCACGAACTTTCTCACCTCAGGATTTGCTGGATGAACCCTGTCATATCATTGATCCCGAAAGAGTGGTTCTCGCAGCCACCCACACGGTATCTGCCGGGAAGATGGCGGTGGCCAGGAGTTTAAGGAAGAAACTGTTGAAGTGGGCACACGATTCCTGTCTGACAGGTCATCCAGGACAGAGTCGTACTCTAGCTATGTTGCAAAGATACTATTGGTGGCCAACCATGAAGAAGGACGTACAAGATTTGTGGGCAAAAACCTTCTCTTCTTCAACTATACCTCTCAACAATAAAAACATGCCTCTCTCATAATAGATTAAAATTAAATACTACCAAAACAGAACTTATCTACTTATCCACAGTTCCTGACTCAATTCATCAACGACCACAATCGTTCACTTTTGAAAATAAATTGATTCCTATCAAATCACATGCTAAAAATTTAGGTATGATCATAGATTCGCGATTGACACTATCCAAAAACATATCTGAAGTAGTTAAGAAATCCTTTTATAAAATACATATGTTGAAGAAGATAAAGCCTTTACTGTCAAACGATTTTCGTCAAGTAACCCAAACATTAATACTAACTACATTAGATTACTGTAAAAGAAAATTAGGTTCTTACCTTTGATAATTTTCGTTCCTGTAATACCACGGATCAGTCCAGACTCCTGGGTTTGGCCCCCCCTCTAGCAGATGGAGACAGAAGTTTACAAACAAAAACTCTGCCTATATCTAGGCTGGTGCCACCTACAGTCTCGGCAGTATTACTTAATGTCAAAGCAGAATAACGCAAAGCAAACTGGCTAACGAACCACATAACCAGGACCAACAACACCGGTCCAACAGAATCATCATTACCGGTTCTCAACCCCCAACTGGGAAATCGAACCCGAGATACCGATAACGGAACAGAGAAAGCATGATATAGAACAGACAGTAGCTCACTTACAACATGGCCTCTCCCGGTAGCAGCACTCAACCGGGCGGGACTCTGGACTGATCCGTGGTACTACAGGAACGAAAATTATCAAAGGTAAGAACCTAATTTTCTTTTCCCTGTACGTACCCGGATCAGTCCAGACTCCTGGGATGGGATCCGGAGAGGCCAGCTCTAAGCACACCGTCTCCAAACTCTCCCGCGCCGGGAGCCTTGACATCAAAACGGTAGTGTCGGGAAAAAGTATGCAAAGATTTCCACATGGCCGCCCTGCAGATCTCTTCCGCCGAGATATGCTGACATTCCGCCCAGGAAGTGGGCTGGGAGAGAATAGAATGGGCACGCAGCCCCAACGGCAGAGACTGATCCTGCAGCATATATGCCGAATTGATGGCCTCTTAAACCCCACGCAATGGTAGTCTTGGATGCCGCATTGCCCCTTCGAGGACCACGCCACAGCACAAAGAGATGATCAGAAACTCGAAACACATTAGTTACCTCCAGGTAACGTAGCAGAACTTGCCGCACATCCAATTTACGGGGGTCCTTAGCCAAGGGATCCGAATCCTTGAGTTGTAAGAACAACGGTAACTCAACCGTCTGGTTGACATGGAAGGAAGAAACCACCTTGGGTAAAAAGGAGGGAACCATACGCAAGGATACTCCTGACTGATATCCTCAAAAAAGGCTCCCTGCACGATAAAGCTTGAAGCTCGAAAATTCGACGCGCCGAAACAATGGCCACTAAGAACACCACCTTCAGCGTCAAATCCTTCAAGGTGGTTTTGCGAATAGGCTCAAATGGAGCACCACACAAGGCCCGAAGGACAAGATTCAAATTCCAGGACGGGCAAGGCTGACGAACCGGAGGCCGCAGATGTTTCGCCCCCCGCAGAAAACGCGTTACGTCGGGATGAGCCGCCACTGGCTTCCCCTGGATCAAACCACGTAAGAAACCCAGTGCCGCCACCTGGACCTGCAGGGAACTACATGAAAGACCCTTAGACAAACTATCCTGCAGAAACAGAAGAATATCCGGCACGGCTGCTCGCGTAGGAATCAGATCCCGGTCCAGGCACCATGATTCAAACAACTTCCAGACCCTTACATAGGATAACGAAGTAGACGTCTTCCGGGAACGTAAGAGAGTGGAGACCACCGGTTCCACGTAGCCCTTGGACCTCAGCCTTTACCTCTCAAAAGCCAGGCCGCTAGACAAAAGCGGTCGACCTGGTGGAAACACATGGGTCCTTGGTGCAGGAGATCCAGAACATACGGGAAACGAAGAGGCTCCTCTATCGCCAAGTTCAGAAGGTTTGCGAACCACGGATGTCGTGGCCACTCGGGCGCCACCAGTACAACGTCCGCCGAGTGTGCCTCGATCCACCGCAACACCTTTTCTATGAGTGGCCACGGTGGAAACACACCAATTCCAGTGTCGACGTCATGGACCCCAACACCTGCAAATAGTCCCAGACAATGGGCACCTGCTTGGATAACAATCTGCGAATGCGCGCTTGCAATTTGAACATCCGGTCTCGCGTGAGAGAAACCATTCCCTGACGCGTGTCGAACAATGCTCCCATAAACTCCAGTGACTGCAACGGCTTCAGCTGACTCTTGGAGACATTGACTATCCAACCTAGTTTGTCCAACAATTGGAGTACCCGCTGGATCGCCGCTTGGTAGAGCGTCTCCGACTTGGCACGAATCAGCCAATCGTCCAAGTACGGGTGCACCAACAGACCTTCCCTTCGGAGGTGCGCTGCCACTACCACCATAATCTTGGTGAACATTCGAGGAGCTGTGGCCAGGCCGAACAGGAGCGCCTGGAATTGAAAATGCTGCCCCAGCACTGCAAACCAAAGAAACTGTTGATGCTCCGCCCAAATTCCGATGTGGAGATACACCTCCATGAGGTCCAGGGAGGCTAGAAACTCCCCCTGATGCATGGAAGCGATCACGGAACGTAAAGTTTCCATTCGAAATCGAGGAACCCGCAGACATTTGTTGACCCCCCTTCAGGTCCAGGATAGGCCGAAACGTTCCTTCCTTCTTTGGTACCACGAAGGAAATGGAATACCGGCCCCTGCGAAGCTCGTTGTCCGGAACGGGAACAATCGTGCCGAGTTCCCTGAGGTGAGCCAGTGTGGACCGTACCGTCCGGCCCTTCGCTGAGAACCCGCAAGGGGATACCAGAAAAACGGGAAAGGCCGGCGTGAAAAATCTAACTCGTAACCATGTTTTATCACATCTAGGACCCACTGGTCCAATGTGATCCTGGTCCATTCCTCGTAAAATCGGCTGAGACTCCCCCCAATTCTGGAAACGGAGGAATGGACCGGCCGCCCATCTCTGTGTAGGCTTGCCCCCCTGCACAGACGGACCAGCGCCCGATCGACCGAAACGGCGCCCGCGAAAGGACTGCGAATAAGATTGTTGGCGCTGGGCACTGTGACAAAAAGAAGAAACTGATCCCCGGAAGCCTTGAGGCCAGCGACCACCGCGAAACTGCGACTGGGTAGGGGCAGCCCCCCTAGACCGCGGTCTGTCCTCCGGTAAACGGTGAACCTTATTCTCCCCCCAGGGACTCAATCAAATCTTCCAATTCTTTGCCAAATAAGTTTCCCCCGGAAGGTCAAGGAGCCTAGCTGGGCTTTAGAAGTCACGTCCACCGACCAATGTCGTAGCCACAACAGCCTCCGCGTGGCCACCGCCAAAACCATCGTTCTGGCCGAAGTGCGAAGATGATCATAAAAAGCATCCGCACTATAAGCGATCACTGCTTCCAAGCGTCCCGCTTGGCATGCTTCTTCCGGCGACAGAGACTCATTGGCCAAGAGTTGCTGTGCCCAGCGTAGACCTGCCCGAAGGGAAAAATTACTACAAATCGCCGCACGAATTCCTAACGCTGAGACCTCGAAGATCTTTTTCAGCTGAACCTCCAGCTTCCTGTCCTGTAAATCCTTAAGAGCAGTACCTCCGGTGACCGGAATGGTGGTCTTCTTTGTGACCACCGCTACTGCAGAGTCTATCTTCGGCATGCGCAACATCTCCAGGGCTTCCTCCGGTAAGGGATAAAGCTTATCCATCGCTTTTGCCACCTTCAGCCCCAAGTCCGGAGTATCCCACTCCTTAAACAGTAAGTCAGAGGCAGAAAAATGCAATGGGAAGGCTGAAGGAGGCCCTTGGAGTCCCAAAACGACCGGGTCCGTTACTCCGACCCGTGACTCCTCCTGCGGCACCTGGATCCCTAATTCCCCCAGAATTTCCGGGATAAGAGGCC
Organism: Rhinatrema bivittatum; assembly: GCF_901001135.1. Lineage (NCBI taxonomy): Eukaryota > Metazoa > Chordata > Amphibia > Gymnophiona > Rhinatrematidae > Rhinatrema > Rhinatrema bivittatum. The sequence goes on from NC_042622.1 coordinate 2,666,542, forward strand.
CCAGTTCATCCTTCCTAAACAATCGGATCACCTTCGGGTGATCCGATTGTTTAGGAAGGATCACCCGAAGGTGATCCTGAGGCCCCCTGGTCTCCGTCCCCATCAATCCCCCCGCGGAGGCTGGGACGGGAGATCCGGATCCCTGGATGGCTCCTCTGGCTCCTCCGTGTCCGATTCAAGGTCCCCCCTGGGAGCCGAGGGCCGGAGTGGTCGAGCCCTTCTCTGGCCCTCTGACCCCGGTCCTGTTTTGGACCTTCTCTCTGCCCGAGGCCGGAGTGGGGGTCTCCAATGCCCTCTTCTTGGCCAAACGACGGGCCTTGAAAGCCTTATGCATGAGGAGCACGAACGCGGACCCAAATGAAGAGTCCGAGTCCGTATCCTCCTCGTCCTCCCCCTCAGAGATGTAGAGGCAAGGGCCCAATGGCAGTAGCGAGACTGTCCCCCTTGGGAACCCCCCGCTACGGGATAACATCGGCGGAGGGTCGTCCTCCCCCTCACACGCTGGCATCGCGCCTGCCGCGGCTTCCCGCGGTACTAAAATGGCCGCTGTTCCCGCCGAAACCGCCGGTGAGGAAAACAAAATGGCGCCCGGAGTCGGCTTCCCCAAAGCCGGCCCGGCACTAATCGCCGGCCTGCCAGCCTCTGGTCCGGCGCACAACTGCCTGCTGCCCCGGGTCCCTGCCGGCGCCGCGGATCCTCCCTCCCCGCCGGAAATGCACGCGGAGCACAGGCTGTCCCGACAGCCGCGTTGCCGCGGACCCGCAGGCCCGACATGCAGCCCTCCGCGGTCCCCTCAGGACCTCGCTACCCTCTGGGAGGCAGGCTCGGTGACCAGCAGGCAAGCCTCTGCGGTCCGAGCCCTAATCCGTTTTCTTCCTTCTCTTGCTGATTTTTTTTTTTTTTAAACTATCTACCACCTAAATCTAGGCCTCAGCACAGACTGTAGGTTTTACACCTTCTCCACCTGCTAGGAGACAGAAGAATACTACCGGACTGTAGGTGGCACCAGCCTAGATATAGGCGGAGTTTTTGTTTGTAAACTTCTGTCTCCATCTCTGCTAGAAGGGGGGCCAAACCCAGGAGTCTGGACTGATCTGGGTACGTACAGGGAATGCACTTAATCTTGGCTTACAGTTATCAATTCACCCACTACAGCTTGTTCAAAACGCAACAGCGCGAATGTTATGTAATGTTTCACGTAGAGATCATATTACGCCCATATTGTACAAATTGCATTGGCTTCCAATTTCCTTCCATATTACCTACAAGATACTGACCACAATCCATAATTTGCTATATAATTCTAACTCAATCTGGTTGTGCTCAATCCTAAGATTATATAAACCAAACAGACAGCTTAGGTCTATGGAAAAATGTATATTAGAAGTTCCAACAATAAAATCAGCAAGCTTAGCTTTAACAAGAAAGCGAACTCTCTCAGTAGCAGGTCCCATACTGTGGAACACAATGCCAGAATATATACGACTTACAGCAAACCGTAATGAATTTAAGAAAGCTCTGAAAACATACCTCTTCACATGAACATTAAACTGTGTTGTAAGCACAAGATTAAGTTTATACTAAACTGGTTCAAAATTTTAGTTTGAATGTATTTTTATTTGCTTTTATTTTAGTCGTATTGTCATGAAATTATGTATGTTTTATACTATGTACACCGCCTAGACTGTCAGATTTCTGTCCCTTGGCGCAGTATATAAAAAAACTTTAAATAAATAAGCAAGCGTATGTGGGTTCCTGCGCTGTCAGTGCTAAGCAAAAACCACCACCCGGGCATCCTTGGGACCTATTACAGCCTCTACCATCACCGGATGAACCATGGACCCATATCGCTATCGATTTCGTAGTGGACCTGCCATCATCCAACGGTAACAACATCATATGAGTCACAGTCGACAGTTTCTCTAAAATGGCACATTTTGTAGCACTACCAGGATTATCCTCTGCTACTGAGTTAGCAAAACTCTTAATTAAACACATCTTCCATCTTCATGGGATGCCTAAACATATCCTATCCGACAGGGGAGTACAATTTACTGCAAAGTTTTGGAGATCATTATGTAAACAAATTGACATCGCCTTAGACTTAACCTCTGCCTACCATCCTCAGTCTATCGGTCAGACTGAGAGGATGAATAGAACGCTGAAACAATTTCTGCGATATGTCAACTCTAGACAGAACGTCTGGGCTGAATTAGCCATCAATTCGCATCCTGCTTCTTCGACGGGGGTCTTCCCCTTTCCAGCTTGTCTATGGAAGACAACCATTACCTCCTCTGCCAATTCCATTGTCAGTAGCTTCTCCTGCTGCCCAGGCTACGGCAGCAGAGTTATCCCAACTTTGGAGACAGACGAAGGAGCTTCTCCTCAAAGCAGGACAAAAGGCAACGAGAACCTATGATGCTCATCATCAAAAAGCACCCCAGTTTCAGCCTGGAGACAAAGTTTGGTTATTTATTTAAACAGTTTTATATACCGTTGCATGGATGAATCCATCTCAGCGGTTTACAATTAATCACAGTGTTCGGAATAAACAGGAAAATAGAGAATTACAAATAATATCATAAATATATATCTACTCTAAATATATCTAAAATCTAAAACTATTAAATACAAAAGGTAAAAAGCAATAAAAGTAAGAGATAAAAGACCTAACTAAAAAATATATCGGCTCCTGTGCTTAACTCTCATTCGCATACGCTTGCTGGAACAGCCATGTTAAGCACCAAGTACCTTCGACTTAAGCTTCCTTCAGCAAGATTTGCACCTCGCTTTGTGGGACCCTTTGCCATTCTTCGGCGATTAGGAAATCTGATGTACAGTCTAAAACTGCCTCCCATCAATGAAGATACACAATGCATTTCATGTATCTTTACTAAAGCCAGTGATACTCTCAGAGTTCTCCAGGAAAGACCCAGAACCTACCAGCCTGGATTCAGATGACGACATTGAATATGCCGTGGATGACATCCTTGAAGTACGTAAAAGAGGCAAGACATGGGAGTAACTCATATATTGGGAGAATTATGGCCCAGAGGAAAATTCCTGGGAACTACTGACCAATATTACAGATAAAGAGATAGTACGTCAATTCCACCTGGCACACCCACACAAGCCCAGACCACCTGGAAGAGGTCTTGGAGGGAGCCCTTTGAAGGGAGGTACTGTTGCGTCCGGTCGCAGACGGCTGCGACTGCTCTGCCTTACCTCTTTTCTCCCTTTTTCTCTCTCCTTAGGCAAGATGGCTGCCTCCGGTGCAGAGTGCCTCTGTGTCTCCAACCTAGCATGGGTGTTCCATTCCGCCATGCTCACTCCCGTGGCCTCCTATGGCGCGAGCCCGCACATCTCCTACGCTTGAATACACGTCATGGTGGGAACCTCGGGGGCGGCCCCACCGCTTGATGTCAATACCTCTGGGTATATCAAGCCTCCGTTTCGCTACCACCTTTGAGTTAGCAAAGGACTTCGGTTTAGCTACTCTGACCGCTCTAAGCTGCACGCTTAGACGCCGCTTTCACTCCAAGGGCCTCGCTCCTCTAGAAGCTCTAGACACCTGCTCCTTGGGGGTCTCTTGCTTCCAACTACCCTTTAGGGCCTCTACTAACTAAGACAACCGCTCCTCAGGGGTCTCTCTCTCTCTTCTCCATTTCAGGATATCGGACTATCAGGAACTCGCTCCTCGAGGGCCTACCAGCCTATATACCCTGCACCACAGACCGTCGGTCCCACTAGGGAGAAATCAGCCTACATTCCTGTGAGTACCTCTACGATCCGGTGCTCCAGCTCAACCCACCAGCCGCAGCGTTACCTGCACTGCGGGCTCCCGCCTATCGTGAACATCTGGGTGAGATTATACATCCAAAGCCTGTTGAACGTATTGGCACCTCGTGGATCTCAGTGCCTAACCTTCCTGCCTACATCATCTATCTACAGCAGTACAATAAAGCCCTCCATCCATACTGTGTCTGCTATCTGAGTTCAGCCTATCGCTGTGGTTCCCCATGGGGCCCTCCCCATGGGCGGAGTCATCTCCACAGCGACCAAGGATCCACAATGCCACAAACACAACAGAAGGTGGGAGGGCAACTGAAAGTGTCTTTATTTACTGATTTAATATACCGTCATTCGGTGTAGCCATCATAACGGTTTACAACAGTAGTAAAATTACAAAAAAATTGACTTAATATAAAACATAAAGTAAAATTTACAATAAAATGACATAACATGATATTAATACAATAAAAATAGAAATACATTGAAATTATAATTGGGAACTTAAGACAAGGCATGGATGTGAATGGCATGTTTAGAAACTAAAATGAATCTTACATTGCCTTGTGCTAATTGACTTAACAGCCGCCTTTGACACTGTGGACCATAACCTGTTATGTCAGATTGTTATATTTTGTAATGTTTGGGTAGACCCTTGGACACTGTGGCAGCTGACCATGCCTCCGGGGTGGGGAAGTCCCATGAGGAGCCACAGGTCAGGCTCAGCTCTGGACACACAAACACAGATAGTTCTTTATTTAGAGTTTGAGAAGCCGCCAGAGGTGGCAGTAGTGAGTAGAAGATGTAGCCTGGCTGGACTAGTATTCCCCAGGGCGCTGGAACAGCGGTTCCTCCGGTAGCAGTGCTATAGTGCGCGACACCCTAGTGCGACACACCCGGTGTGTCGCGACACCCTAGTGCGACACACTAGGGTGTCGCCAAGCACCGGCTGCTGTGTTGCGTGTTCCCGGTCTCTCCCGCTGCTCTTTCTTCCCTGCTGCCGTTGCCGCTGGGCTATCAGCACGTTCAAGCCCAGCGGGAACGGCAGCGGCGCTAAAAGAAGCTGTGGCACTTGTGGCTGGGCCTTTTCTTCTTCCCGAGCCCCCCCCCCCCCCCCCGTGACCCGGAACAGGAAGTGATACGCGGTGCGCGGGAAGGAGAAAGAGCCGGCCCGTGCCGCGTGATAAAGTAGCAGCGGCAGCAGCATCATCGCCCCCGGGCAATCGAAGCAGCCGGTAATCAAGAAAGGAGAGAGCAGCAGGAGCCTCCCGCAGTCGATGGAATTCTACTTTCTTGGCTTGCGGGGGCTGGAGGAGACGGCTGCTGCAGCTACCATTTGTGCTCAGGGAGGGGCGGGGAAGAGGAAGTGAGTGAGAGAAAGAAGCAGCCAGCCTGCGTGTGATTGAGAGCATGTGTGTGAGTGAGAGAAACTGGTCAGAGAGCTGATGTGTGTGTAAATGTGAGAGACAATGAAAGTGACTGCTCAAGGAGATGACTAATGTGTATGTGAGAGTGTGAGACATTAGTCAGGGAGGTGACTGATGTGTGTGTGTGTGAGAGAAAAAAAGCATTGAAGTGAGAAATCTGGGTATGTGAGAAAGCATGGATGTAAGAAGCCTGCTGTTGGGGGAGGGGGGTGTGTGTGTGAAAAAAAGCATGGGAGTGAGAAGCCTGATTATGTGAGAGCATGGGAGTGGGAAGCCTGTGTGTGCATGCATGAGAGCGAGAGACTGGTTGGTAAGGTGACGGGGTGTGTGAGAGAAAGAGACTGGTGTGTGTGAATATGAGAGAAAGAATGTGATTCAGGGAATGAGAAGCCTGTGCAGTGGAGAGCGAGCATGGAAATGAGAGAGAGACTGGTGTGTGTGTGTATATGTATGTGTGTATGTATGTGTGTATGTATGTGTGTGTAACAGAGAAAGTGATTATGGGAATGAGAAGCCTGTGCATGTGAAGAGAGTGAGCATGGGAGTGAGAAACCTGGGTGTGTGTGAGACAGCATGGGAGTGAGAAGCCTGTATATCTGAAAGAGAACATGGGAGTGGGAAGCCTGTGTGTATGCATGAGAGAGATCAGGTGACTGGTGTGTGTGTGTGTGAGAGAAAGAAAGTGATTATGGGAATGAGAAGCCTGTGCATGTGGAGAGAACAAGCATGGGAGTGAGAGACTGGTGAGTGTGTGTGAGACAGAGAAAATGATTATGAGAGTGAGAAGCCCGTATATCCAAGTAGAACACGGGAGTGGGAAGCCTGTGTGTGTATGGCATGAGAGAAACTGTTCAGGAAGGTGACTGGTGTGTGTGTCAAAGACTGGGAGATGATTAGTGTGTGAGAGACAGAAACGGGTCATGGGGGCATGACTGGTATGGTGTGTGTGTGTGAGAGACATGGGCATTAAGGAAGAGGACCATGAGTATACAGCTTAGCCTCTACTGCTGCTTCTGCTGTGTGTTACGGCCTGCATGGAAGAGGAGTAGGAGAGCTGCTGGAGGGGTAAGTAAAGGTGGCTTTTTAAGTTTATTTTTCTTGATTGACTGCCATTTTAATTATTTAATATTATGTGATGTGTCTGCTTTTTTTGAAATATTTTATTGGTGTTTGGAGAATTTTTTAATAGTTTTTATGAGTTTTTAATTGTTGGATGTTATTCTGTTCATAGCTGTTTAGAAACATTTATTCTGCTTATTAGTATAGTTTTATAATTATTTCTGTGTGGGGATCTATAGCTGCTTGCTAGTTCTGTTTTCCTAATAAGAGGTGTATTGGTTTTTAGGGCCTGATTTAATATTTATAGTGTTGCCTTTTCATAGATAGGGTTGCTCCTATTTGAGTGTATTCCATAATACAGGTGTAAATGTGTGCGGATTCGTTTATGTGCATTACTACATATCCTGGGAGTATGTTAGGTCGGTTCTGTGTCTGTTACCGAGATGAAATATTTTACTAGCATGTAAGAGTTTTATCAGTCTTATTTGTTGTGTTTTCTCAAGAGAACATGCATTGGTGGTAAACTGCTGTCTTTTCATAAGTAGGGCTATTGAGCCTGGAAGTAGAAGGAGTTTGAGTTGCTGTTACTGAGATGACACCAGAACCAGAATATCTTTTTTGTAGGGTGAGTTGTATGGGGAATGTCATAATTCTGCTTTACATCCATTATTGTGGGTCAGGGGGGTTCCCGTGGATGCAAACTGTACTTTTACATCTAGCCCCGTGACGATCATGGGTCAGTGTGTCACGCATGTGAGAACCATCTGTCAGGTGTGTCCCGACAGAAAAAAGGTTGAGAACCACTGCTATAGTGTACAAAAAGACATTCACAGAGTCTCAAATATGGAGAAACCCCGAGATAGGGAGAGCTGGCCCTCGAGGAGCGAGTACCAGATCCCTGGGAGCAGAGACTCGTTGGCAAGTACTCAAGCAGCAGTTCCACGTAGGAGATGGCACTGGTGCTGGAACGGAGGCAGGCCCTCGAGAAGCAAGTACCTGGTTCCAGGGAAACAGCTCTGAGGAGTAGATGGTAGTAATACTCAGAGATGGTGTCTGTATCAAATTCTTCCAAGTAGAAGAGGAGATGGACACAGGCAGCGAGTCAGGGAACATGACTCCATTGCTGGTCCTACCCTCTGGAACTCACTACCCACGAACCTCCGTCTTGAGCCTTGCACCATCAAATTCAGATCTAAATTAAAGACTTGGCTCTTTAAACAGGCCTACCCTGAATAGACCTCACACTCTTATTCCTTGCTGCAACAATACTTGACCAAAGCCTATGTATAAAGTTAGATTACATTGTTTACCAGATTGTGTCACTTATTACATTGTTTACCTATTTTTGCACTTGTTTGCTAGCTCCTCGCTATCACTCTTGTTCCTTCTAGTCCCATATCCTGCACCTTTTAATGTAATTTCAACCTGCAGTTATGATAACATGCGCGCGCCAAAGGTGCGCGACAAAGGGGCCTGCCCCTTTGTGCGCCCCTTTGTGCACCCCCGGAGGGCACACCCGCTGAATATAAGAGATACACCGAACTTGAACTGGACTAGACCTGAGCTAATAGCCTGACGCAGGGATTTCTACTTCCAACATTTCTCCCCTCAACCACAAGTATCACAACTGCTTACTTAAGCCCATCCTCTTATTGAAATGAACTCCTTTCACATTCCTATCCTTAAATACACAAACTTTGCACACAATACCCTAAGAACTAAGCTCAATATACCATACGACAAATCCCTTATTCCTATCATGACTTCACCCCTATCTCAAATCCTAGGACTGATGACCTTCTCCATCTTACTGATAAATATACAATCCATCCAAAAAAAGTTACACTTTTAAACATCCTTACAGACGAATCCCCTGATATCTGTGCTTTAACAGAAACATGGCTAAAAAACACAGACACTGCCATTATCAATCAACTATCTACAAACACTTATAATATTTTCTCCATACCGAGACCGAAAAAGAAAGGAGGCGGACTTCTTCTGGCTACCAAAAAGAAATTCAATCTCATTCTGCAAACCATCACCTCACCGCCCAAAATTGAGATTGCTCTACTTAAATCAAAAGCCCTACAGATATGCCTTATATATGCTCCTCCAGGCACACTTGAAAATAACCCTTCTTTACTCACCGAATATATCTCAAAATACATCAACGTCGACACCCCAGCAGTCATCCTAGGAGACTTTAACCTCCATTTTGACCGCTCTCCACCTACTTCAGCCTGTGAAGCTATCCTTACCATTCTTAATGCACTTGGATATAAACAAATGGTCTCAGGCCCTACTCACAAAGCAGGTCACACTTTAGATGCCATATTCACTAACTCTCTTGTTGACTCCAACTTACCTAAATGCACACCCATACCTTGGTCAGACCATTACCGGATCGATATTTGCTGCTCTATTACATGCAACCACATCTCTCCTCACACCAAAAACAGATCCATCACCTTCAGAAAACAATGCAAAACCGAAGACATCGCTGAAGCACTTTCAGAAGAACTCATCAAATTAGACCTCTCTGATGCCAACTCGGCCTGCTCTTCTTGGTATCACATCACTAGTAACGTAGCAATGTTGAGATTACTTACCTGATAATCTCCTTTTCCTTAGTGTAGACAGATGGACTCAGAACGAATGGGATAGTATCCGCGTGCTAGCAGTTGGAGACGGATCTGACGTCAGCACGGGGTATATATATCCCCACAGGAAGCGTAGCAACTTAGTAATCTTCCTTGCAAAAGCTGTTATGGATGTGTGTACTGACGCTCAGTGAAAAGTGAAACAGGATTCCCCTGACCGATTGACAGTGGCTGGAGACCGCCAGCATTCACAACCGGAAGGCGTTGACACCTGGTAGAGTGTACGCTCTTATGGAAACAAATGCCATGGCTTACCTTGAATCGGTGAAACCCATGTACACAGGCAGCTGGGCGGGATACTGAGTCCATCTGTCTACACTAAGGAAAAGGAGATTATCAGGTAAGTAATCTCAACATTTCCTGGCGTGTAGCCAGATGGACTCAGAACGAATGGGATGTACAAAAGCTTTACTCCCAGCCTGGGCGGGAGGCTGCCTGAGGCCCATGTAGGACCGCCCTCGCAAATGCTGAGTCCTCCCTGGCCTGGACATCCAGACGGTAGAACCTGGAGAAGGTATGGAGGGAGGACCACGTCACCGCTTTACAGATTTCTGCAGGTGACAGCATCCTGGATTCTGCCCATGATGCCGCTTGTGCTCTGGTAGAATGAGCCGTGACTTGTAGAGGCGGAGACTTCCCGGCCTCCACGTAAGCTGCTCTGATAACTTCTTTAATCCAGCGGGCGATGGTGGGCCGCGAGGCCGCTTCAACCTTGCTTCCTCCCGCTGTGCAGATGGTCCGTCCTTCGTAGTTCTTGTGTCGCTTCCAGATATCTGGGCAGCAATCTGCCAATGTCGAGATGGCGTAATAAACACCCTTCTTCAGATTTCTTCAAACCCGCCGTGGTAGGCAAGGATATGGTTTGGTTAAGATGAAACTGTGAAACCACGTTAGGTAGAAAGGAGGGAACCGTACGAAGATGGATAGCCTCTGGAGTGATTCTGAGAAAGGGATCACGGCAGGACAGTGCTTGTAGCTCTGAGATGCGGCGTGCCGAACAGACTGCCAATAGGAACACCATCTTCAAGGTTAGAGAACAGAGAGACAGTCCCCGAAGGGGTCTGAAGGTGGATCCCGCGAGGAAATCCAAAACAAGATTGAGGTTCCATAAGGGCACAGGCCACTTTAGTGGCGGACTAATATGCTTGACTCCCTGCAGGAAGCGAGAAACATCTGGGTGCTTGGCGATGGTCTTGCCATCCCTCCTGGGACCATAGCAAGACAGCGCAGCCACCTGAACTTTGATGGAGCTGAGGGAGAGACCCTTCTGAAGTCCATCCTGCAGGAAATCCAACACAATAGGGATTGTGGTCGCATGTGGATTGGTGCCGTGAGTGTCGCACCATGCTTCAAATACTCTCCAGATCCTTACGTAGGTGAGGGACGTGGAAAACTTACGAGCTCGGAGGAGTGTATCTATCACGGGCTCCGAGTAACCTCTTTTCTTCAGTCTAGCCCTCTCAATGGCCAGACCGTAAGAGAGAATGGAGCTGGATCCTCGTGGAGGATGGGACCTTGACGTAGAAGGTCCCGGAGAGGAGGCAGGGGAAGAGGCTCCCCTGCCAGTAGTCTTCTCATGTCCGCGTACCAGGGTCTTCTTGGCCAGTCTGGTGCCACTAGAAGAACTAGGCCCCGGTGTTTCCGAATCTTGTGGATGATGGCGCCCAGCAGAGGCCACGGAGGAAAGGCGTATAGCAGAGTCCCTGGAGGCCATGGCTGGACCAGGGCATCGATTCCGTGTGAAAACGGGTCGCGCTTGCGGCTGAAGTATCTGGGTACTTGAGCATTGGACTTGACCGCCAGTAAATCCATGTCCGGAATCCCCCAGTGATCCACAATCATCTGGAAGGCTGTGGGTGACAGCTGCCACTCTCCCGGATTTAGGCTTTCTCTGCTGAGGAAGTCTGCTGTGGTATTGTCCTTCCCGGCAATGTGGACGGCGGAGATGTCCTGCAGATTCGCCTCTGCCCAAGCCATCAGTGGGGCGATCTCCAGAGATACTTGCCGGCTTCTGGTTCTGCCCTGACGGTTGATGTATGCCACCGTGGTGGCGTTGTCGGACATCACTCTGACTGCTCTGTTCTTCAGTCTGTGAGCAAACCGAAGGCATGCCAATCGGACTGCCCGGGCCTCTAGACGGTTGATGTTCCACGCTGACTCTTCCCTGTTCCACAGCCCTTGTGCGGTGACTTCTTCGCAGTGTGCTCCACAGCCGCTCAGGCTGGCATCTGTGGTGAGCAAGGTCCATGTGGGTGATGACATCTTCGACCCCCTGCTCATGTGGTTGGACTGCAACCACCACCGCAAGTGGGTCCGCACTCTGGCTGGCAGATGAAGGCGCGTGGAATAGTTCCATAGACGGGGGCTCCAGCGAGAGAGCAGGGAGTGTTGTAGAGGCCTCATATGGGCCCTCGCCCAAGGTACCACTTCCAGGGTGGATGCCATGAGACCAAGAACCTGCAGATAATCCCAGGCTATGGGCCGACTGGCTCCCATCAAGTACTGGATACGCTGCTGAAGTTTCAACTTTCTCTTGGTAGTGAGACTGACTGTGTCTGCCCGGGTGTCGAACTGTACTCTCAGGTATTCCAGTGATTGGGAAGGCTGTAGGCAGCTCTTGCTGAGGTTGATTACCCAGCCCAAGCTTTCCAGAAGGGCGATTACTCTGTTGGTTGTCCGAAGGCTCTCCTCTCGAGATTTCGCCCTGATCAGCCAGTCGTCTAGGTAGGGATGGACCAGAATTTCTTCCCGCCTGAGTGCCGCTGCTACCACTACTACCACCTTGGTGAATGTCCGTGGTGACATGGCCAACCCAAAGGGCAGAGCCCGAAACTGGAAGTGGCGGCCTAGAACCTTGAAGCGTAGGTAGCGCTGATGATCCGGATGGATCGGGATATGCAGGTATGCCTCTGACAGGTCTAATGCCGTGAGGAATTCTCCTGGCTGTACTGCGGCCTTGACGGAGCGCAGAGTCTCCATGCGAAACCTCGGTACCCGTAAGTATTGAGTTATTTATTTATTTGTTTATGAACTTTTAATATACCGATATTCGTGGGTCACATCATACCGGTTCACAATAAACTCATGGAGAGAAAGGAAATAGAAATTACAAATAACCGGGAGAGGGGAAGGGGAGCAGCGGAGGAAAAGGGAGAGAGAGGGGGTAGGTAGAAAGCAAGTGCCAGAGGGGGCGTGAAAAGCAAGTGTAGGAGAGAAGGAGATAGAAGTGGATAGGAACTGAAGTAACAGTTTTAACAATATTCTTACTGGAATAACAGCATCAACAAAAATCTATACTGATTGACTGACTTGACTGACTTGAGGTCCAGCACGGGCCGAAAGGTGCCCCCTTTCTTGGGTACCATGAAATAAATGAAATAGTGTCCAGAATTCACTTCCCAGGCAGGCACTGGGATGATGGCTTTCAAGGACAGGAGTCTCGCCAGGGTAGCTTCCAATGCTGCCTTCTTGTGTATGGGACATGAAGATTCCACAAGCTTGTCTGGAGGGAGATGATGAAAGTCCAGATAATATCCCTCCCGGATAATGGCGAGGACCCACTGGTCCGACGTGATCTCGACCCATCTGGGGTAGAAGAGGGTTAACCTGCCCCCTATGGCTCCGTCCCCCAGATGAATCGGCAGATTCTCATTGTGAGGCGCGGCCGGGACCCGAGCCCGGGCCTGCTCCCCTCTTGCACTGCTTGGTCCGAAAGGACTGATTCCTGGCCTGAGGACGTGGTGCCTGGTAGCGACCCCTGTAAGGAACAAAGCGCTGTGAACTCCTGCCCCTGGAGGGCCTTGGAAAGGCGTGCTGGCCCCTTCTGACCCGATCTTCCGGCAATCTAGGCACTGGAGAGGCACCCCATGTACTGGCCAGTTTATCAAGGTCGCTGCCAAATAGGAAAGAGCCCTTAAAGGGCAATCTGGTGAGGCGTGTCTTTGAAGGCGCATCAGCTGACCATCTCCGGATCCAGAGCTGCCTCCTGGCAGCTACGGAGAATGAAATCCCCTTAGCTGTTGTCCGGACCAGGTCAGATGCAGCACCCGTGAGGAACGAAAGAGCTGACTCCATGTCTGCTGCTGGAGCGTTGTTCCTAACCTGTGACAAACAGGTACGCGTCACCACTGTGCAGCAGGTCGCGATCCGCAAAGATAGAGCTGCCACCTCAAAGGTCTGCTTCAGAATGGCGTCCAGTCGCCGGTCATGAGGCTCCTTGAGGGCCGTCCCCCCTTCAACCGGAATGGTAGTGTGCTTGACCACAGCGCTAATCAAGGCGTCCACCTGAGGGCTCGCCAGCAAGTCCTGGATAGCCGGTGCCAATGGGTACATGCCCGTCAGGGCCCGGCCCCCTTTGAAGGAAGCCGCTGGTGCCGCCCATTCTAAATCTATCAGTTGCTGAGCTGCTTGCAAGAATGGAAAATGGCGGGCTGTAGAACGAAGACCTTCCAGCAGGGGGTTCTGCGCAGAGGGCACCGTAGCGCTGGGACATGTAATATCCAACTCCGCCAGACACTGAGACACGAGGTCGGAGAGATCCTCCTTGGGGAAGAACCGCCTCATGGTTCTATATGGCTCAATCCCTGGGGGAAGCTCCCCCTCGTCCGGGAGTTCGGACTCGTCCGGTGAAACCTCCTGGTCCGATTGATCTGGACTGTCCAGCGGCGGGAGGTCCCACTCACGATATGGGCGTGAGGGTCCAGGAACAGGATCCGCAGGAGCCGCCACCGCAGCGGCAGCCGCCGCAGTTGCAGCCACCGCAGGAACAACAGGAACGGCAGGAACCGCAGGGCCGGGACGGGAAGCCGTTTGCATCTGTACAAAGGCATGAATCCCCTTAAAGAGATCCACCCAGGAAATTGAAGCAGCCTCTAATCGCCGGGGTACAAGATCCCCCGGGATCCCCGATTGGTCGAGACTGCCCGCTAAATCCGGGGTAGCCCCTGGGGAACTATCAACAAATCGCGGCTGAGACCAGTCCTGGCCCGAGGGTCCCACGGCCTCCTCACATTGGGCACATAGGGAGTCCGGCTCTTCACTGTGCGTGGCTCTAAGCTGGCATGCAGAGCAGAGGCCAAGGGCTTTAATGCCTGAAGCAGGCGGCGCCGAAGACGCTGCGGCGTTCTGATCCATGGAAAGTATGCACTGAATGCTGAACAGAACAGGCGCACAATTAGTGTAGTATGTGGCAGCAATAGGCGCTTAATACAATAGGCGTACAATAATAACAATATGCGGCAACAATATGCGCTGAATACAACAGGCGCACCACAATAATAATAATATGCGGCAGAAATAGGCGCTTAATACAACAGGCACACAATAATAATAATATGCGGCAGAAATAGGCGCTTAATACAATAGGCGCACAATAACAACAATATGCGGCAACAATATGCGCTGAATACAACAGGCGCACAATAATAATAATATGCGGCAGCAATATGCGCAATATGTGCTCAGCAATAGGCGGCCAAGAAAACGGCTCAATTGTATGCAATATGCACTCAGCAATATGCAGTTAGCAATACACGCTCTATGGCTTTCAATAGGCTCTCAGCAATAAGCGATCAGTAATACACGCTCTATGGCTTTCAATAGGCTCTCAGCAATAAGCGGTCAGTAATACACGCTCTATGGCTTTCAATAGGCTCTCAGCAATAAGCGGTCAGTAATACACGCTCAATGGCATTCAATAGGCTCTCAGCAATATGCGGTTAGCAATACACGCTTAATGGCATTCAGTAGGCTCTCAACAATAAGCTGTTAGCAATACACGCTCAGTGGCATTCAATATGCTCTCAGCAACAGGCGGTTAGCAATACACGCTCAGTGGCATTCAATATGCTTTCATTAACAGGCGGTTAGTAATACACGCACGGTGGCCTATGCTCACAGCAATAAGTCAATATACGCACAAGGAGGAATAGAGCCGCGCCAATTACGGGCGCTCAATACCTGAACAAGGTCCCAAAATGGCGTCCTCCACGGCGTGCCACGGCGCCGATCCTCTGCTCCTCGGAGACCAGAAATAAGAAATGTACGCCTTACCTGATCCTCGGCGCTTCCCGGCTGGAACCCGGGCGGTCTCCGGCTGCGGGGGGAGAGGGCAAGTACCTTCACCGCCGCGTTTGAGGATATGCACCCGCTGCCTCGTCCACGCCGGGACCGAGGCGCCTCGAAAGCCTCACCCGAACCTCGCCCGGGGCTGTGCCCCTGCCGCGATTCGGCCGGACCGAGGACTTACACCTCCGGGGTGATCACAGAAATCACCCCGGGAAACTCTACTGGGGGAGGGACCTTAGGGTATCACCGCAGGAGTGTGGGGCTCGATGCTATAGAAGTTTTAGTAAGTAGAAAAAGAAAAGAAAAGTAGATTTGGAAAACACGCTCAGCTAGCGTGCAGGCTCTCCAAACTGCTTTGGAGACGGAAATTACTAAGTTGCTACGCTTCCTGTGGGGATATATATACCCCATGCTGACGTCAGATCCGTCTCCAACTGCTAGCACGCGGATACTATCCCATTCGTTCTGAGTCCATCTGGCTACACGCCAGGAAATAACCCATGCTATAATTACACAATGTTGGGTTCCATATTAGGTGCTACAACCCAAGAAAGAGATCTAGGTGTCATAGTGGATAACACATTGAAATAGTCGGCTCAGTGTGCTGCGGCAGTCAAAAAAGCAAACAGAATGTTGGGAATTATTAGAAAGGGAATGGTGAATAAAATGGAAAATGTCATAATGCCTCTGTATCGCTCCATGGTGAGACCGCAGCTTGAATATTGTGTACAATTCTGGTCGCCGCATCTCAAAAAAGATATAATTGCGATGGAGAAGGTACAGAGAAGGGCTACCAAAATAAGGGGAGTGGAACAACTCCCCTATGAGGAAAGACTAAAGAGGTTAGGACTTTTCAGCTTGGAGAAGAGACGACTGAGGGGGGGATATGATAGAGGTGTTTAAAATCATGAGAGGTCTAGAACGGGTAGATGTGAATCGGTTATTTACTTTTTCGGATAGTAGAAAGACTAGGGGGCACATTTAAAACTAATCGGAGAAAGTTCTTTTTAACTCAACGCACAATTAAACTCTGGAATTTGTTGCCAGAGGATGTGGTTAGTGCAATTAGTATAGCTGTGTTTAAAAAAGGATTGGATAAGTTCTTGGAGGAGAAGTCCATTACCTGCTATTAAGTTCACCTAGAGAATAGCCACTGCCATTAGCAATGGTAAAGGAAAATTAGGTTCTTACCTGATAATTTTCGTTCCTGTAGTACCAAGGATCAGTCCAGACTGCTGGGTTATGCCTCCCCTCCAGCAGATGGAGTCAGAGAGAAAACTGAAAGCACCCCCTAGATATACTGGTGTGCCACCTGCCATCCTTCAATATAATTGATATCAAAGCAGAAGAAATGGATCATCCTTCCGCCAAAAATTAACTATGGCCACTGGCTAGATCAAGTAGTAAAACTCTACAAAAGTAAGCATTAACATCGCTCAAAGACTACTGAGCCAACCAAGCAAACAAAGCCAAAAGGCAACGAAATGAATAATCACTTACCGAATCAAGTTATCGATACCTGAAAGAGTGGAAAAGATACTGTTACGAGCGGACTCTCTTGAAACACCATTACTCGGCGGGCGTCTGGACTGATCCTTGGTACTACAGGAACGAAAATTATCAGGTAAGAACCTAATTTTCCTTTCCCTGTACGTACCAGGATCAGTCCAGACTGCTGGGATGTACCCGAGCTGACTTAAATGGGGTGGGACCCCGAGAGTCCCGCTCGAAGTACGCTGCTTCCAAAGGAAGTAGGTGACGGCCCTCAAACATCAACCCAATAATGTCGAGCGAAAGTATGCAACGACTTCCAAGTGGCCGCCCTGCAAATCTCTTGGCTCGAAACCAGGTGACTTTCTGCCCACGAAGTCGCTTGAGAACGGAGAGAATGGGCCTTGAGCCCCTCAGGAACAGCCTTACCGCCACCAATGTACGTGGCAGCGATCGAGCCCTTCAACCAACGGGCAATAGTTACTTTGGACGCCTGAAGCCCCTTCCTGGGGCCATGCCACAAGACAAACAGATGTTTAGACCGTCGAAAATCATTGGTAACTTCTAAATATCGCATGAGCACTCGACGAATATCCAAACGTCTCAAATCTGACCCTTGAGAAGACTGTAGTTCTGTCGCCGAGAAGGAAGGCAATTCCACCGTCTGATTTACATGAAAGGCCGATACCACCTTAGGTAAGAAAGAAGGTACCGTACGCAACGACACACCTGAGTCCGAAATGCAAGAACGGTTCTCTACATGAAAGAGCTTGCAACTCAGAGACCCTACGAGCGGATGCGATCGCCACGAGAAACACCGTCTTGAGAGTTAAATCCTTTAAGGAGGCCCGCCTGAGAGGCTCAAAGGGGGCCGCATTGAGGCCTTTGAGAACCAAGTTCAAATTCCAAGACGGGCAAGGAGGGCGTAGCGGAGGCCGCAAGTTCCGAACACCACGTAAAAAGCGTGCTAACGTCTGGGTGACAGGCGAGAGAGGACCCTTCAACCTTTCCTCTCAAACACCCCAGAGCTGCTACCTGAACCCTCAGAGAACTGTAAGCCAAACCCTTCTTCAAGCCGTCCTGCAAAAACGAAATGGATTTGAGCTACAGAAGCCCGGCGTGGCGCAATCTTTGAGACACCGCACCAGGAGTCAAACACCTTCCACACTCTAGCATAAGTAAGCGTAGTAGAGGGCCTCCGTGCCCGAAGCAGTGTGGAAATGACAGGCTCAGAATAACCCTTTTTCCTTAATTGTCTCCTTTCATAAGCCAAGCCGCCAGACAAAAGCGATCCGCCAGATCTAAAAATACCGGCCCTTGCCGAAGGAGGTTCGGAAGATGACAGACACAAAGGCCCGTCCGTCGCAAGATGAACCAGAGGCCATGGAAGCACGAGTGCATCCACTCCTTCCGACCCATGCTCTCGCCTTCGGCTGAGGAAACGCGCCGCCTTTGCATTGTGCCGAGTCGCCATCAGGTCTAGGTGCGGAATCCCCCATCGTAGGGTGATGAGACTCATTGCCTCGGCCGAGAGCTCCCACTCTCCGGGGTCCAAGTGTTGTCGACTGAGATAATCCGCCTGAACATTGTCTACGCCTGCAACGTGGGTGGCCACGATGCGGGACAGATAACGCTCCGCCCAGGTCATCAACAATGCTGCTTCGGTCGCCACTGGTCGACTTCTTGTACCGCCCTGGCGATTTACATATGCTACCGTAGTTGTGTTGTCCGAGAGGACTCGAACCGCCCGACCGCATACCAGGGGCAGAAGGTGGCGCAAGGCTAGACGTACCGCTCTGGTCTCCAGACGGTTGATGGACCAAGAGGCCTGGCGAGGGGACCACGTTCCCTGTACTGCTCTTGATTGACAGACCGCTCCCCAGCCCGTTAGACTGGCATCCGTCGTCACTATCACCCACTGAGGAGGATCGAGATCTACCCCCTGCAAGAGGTGGTCCAGGATCAACCACCAAGCTAGACTGGACCGAACCGGTTCCATCAGCGGCAACTGGGCACCGTAATCCCTGGTTGTCTGGTCCCAGCGAGAAAGAAGAGCAGTTTGCAAAGGACGCATATGCGCAAAAGCCCACGGCACCATTTCCAGAGTAGAAACCATATGTCCAATGACCTGCAAATAATCCCATGCCGTAGGTAAGGGGAGATCCAGTAGGTTCTGTACCTGAAGCATCAGGTTCTCCAGTCTCTGCTGAGTCAGGTATACCTTGCCCACCAAGGTATCGAAACGTGCTCCCAAAAATTCCAAACACTGACTCGGAATCAGCTGGCTCTTTGCAAAGTTGACCACCCAACCTAGCGACTGCAGTTGCTGAACCACCACCTGGACTGCTCGCTTGCACGAGTCCTCCGACTTCACCCGGATAAGCCAATCGTCGAGGTAGGGATGCACCAATACTCCCTGACGGCGCAGGAAGGCTGCGACTACGACGAGAACCTTGGTAAACACTCTCGGAGCTGTGTAACCCGAACGGGAGGGCGCAAAACTGAAAGTGTTCCCCGAGCACCATGAACCTCAGGTACCTCTGGTGGCGCTCCCTGATCCCAATGTGAAGATACGCCTCGGCCAGATCCAAAGAAGCCAAAAATTCTCCCCTGTGGACGGCCGCAATAACAGATCGAAGAGTTTCCATGCGAAAACGGGGAACGCGCAAGGCCCTGTTTACTCTCTTCAAATCCAAAATTGGCCGGAACGTACCTTCCTTCTTTGGAACCAGGAAGTAAATGGAATACCGACCTGTTCTGGTCCCGTCCGGCGGAACGGGCACCACTGCCCCCAGGGATTGTAACCGGGTCACGGTTTGGGCTATTACCAGTTGCTTTTCCGGAGGACCGCAAGGAGATATCATAAAAAGATCCCGGAGGGGCCGAGCAAAATCCAACTCGTAACCGTGACGCACCACGTCGAGGACCCACTGGTCTGAAGTGATCTTGACCCATTCCTCCCAAAACTGGGATAACCAGCTTCCGACGCGTGGGAAGGAGGAATGGGCCTGCACGCCTTCATTGCGCAGGTTTGCCTGTGGCCAAACCCTGCGAGGAACCCATTCGTTGTGGTCGTCTGCCTCGAAAGGAAGGAGTCCAAGACTGAGACCTGGGGCCCTGCTGCCTTTGGGGAAAAGATCCACCCCTTCCCATGCGAAACCGGCGTTGCCCTCTAAATCGGGACCACGTGTTTCCGAAAGACCGCAATTGTCGGGGCTTGTTCCCCGGCAACTTATACACCTTATTGTCTCCCAAGTCTTTGATGAGTTGATCCAACTCCTCACCAAACAACAACTTCCCCTTAAAGGGAAAAGAAGCTAGTCACGACTTAGAAGAGGCATCTGCCGACCAACGACGGAGCCACAATAGTCGTCTGGCCGCAACAGCCAAGGACATAGTGCGGGCCGAGGTCCTTAGCAAATCATACAGGGCATCCGCTGTATAAGCAACCGCCGCTTCCACACAATTGGCCTGCCCCGCCTCTTCCGGCGGGAGTTCTTGGGTGGTTAGTAATTGTTGCACCCAGCGCAGTGTGGCCCTCTGGACCATACTGCTACAAGCCGCAGCCCGGACTCCTAAAGCCGCTATTTCAAAAATGCGCTTTAATAGGACCTCTAACTTCCGATCCTGGAGATCTTTCAAGGCTACCCCTCCCGTGACGGGAATGGTAGTATGCTTAACCACCGCAGTGACTGCCGAGTCCACCGAAGGGACCTTAAAAATCTCTAACGAATCCGAGGGCAGAGGATATAATTTATTCATTGCCCTGCTAACGCGCAGGGATGCCTCTGGAACCTCCCATTCCTTAGATACGATCTGTAATACTTTAGAGTGCAAGGGAAAGGTTTGCGGGGGGGGGGGGGGGGGGCTCTCAGACCCGCCATAGCTACGTCCCCAGTGGAAGTATCCGTGTCCTGCTGCGGCGCTGGGATCTCCATCTCCTTCAAAACATGAAGAATCAAATAGTTCTGCTCGTCCCTGCCAAACAGGCGTAAAACCAGGGGGTCATCCCCTTCGAGAGACCCCTGAGCGTCGGAGATGTAGGCCCCTGCCCCATCCGGTGAGCCCTGGGTGAGATCCGGGAACCCCGGATCGTTGGCACCCCCAAGGGAACAAGCTCCTGATTTGCCCGGAGCTTCAGCCTTTTCCTGGTCTCCCGATTTGTCCAGCACCAAGGACACCTTAGGCACTTTTAGAGGGGGGGGTTCGTCTGGCTCCCAGCCTGCTTCTGCCTCCAAAAAAACCTGGTGCATCAACAGCACAAACTTGGAGGAGAAAGGCACCTTCCTTTTAATTCATCCCCCCACGGGACGCACCGGAGGGGGGGGGGGGGGGGCTCTTTGGGCATCAAATTCGGAGCTACTATGAGGACTCAAAGCCGGCGGTGAAAGCGGAGGAAAATCCTCACTGGGAGGCGGGGCCGACTATCGCGGCGCCGACAGCCTCCTCAGCCGCGCTGAGGAGGACGGATCCGCGCCGCTGTGGGCTGCGCTCGGCCCCCGGGAGGGTCCCTCGCCCCCGGAAATGCAGCGGGAGCAGGGACCCTTCCCGGGAGTCGCGCCCCCGCCCTACCGCAGGCCGTGCAGGCCGAAGAATGCGGCATCGAGGAGGCAGAAGAAAAGCATGCCAAAAATAGGAGCCCTGTGCAAGCGCCTCTAACGCCAGGTGAAAACCTCCATCCCCTCCGGAGTCCCTGGTCAGGCTAATTACCAGCGCGGCAGGCTAGGGCTGGAAATGGATCACTGCCTGCTACCAACAGGGCTTATGTGTCCTGCATCCACTCTTTTTTTTTTTTCCAAGTAAAGCCCTCTTCAGATCAGTCTGGAATCACTGTACGTCTGGGGGGGGGGGGGGGGGGGAGGGTGACCGGCCCACCGGTAAACTTTCCCCCAAGACCAAAAGGGACACTAATCCGGGTAAAACAATGAGAGCCAAGCTCTCAGTGCCTGCCTGTACGCTGCGCTAGCAAAACCAACAAACAACTGCTACAAAAATATCAGAACAGACAGGACCGCAGGTTATGCCTCTCAATCTGCTGTAGTCAGAGGAAATACTGAAGGATGGCAGGTGGCACACCAGTATATCTAGGGGGTACTTTCAGTTTTCTCTCTGACTCCATCTGCTGGAGGGGAGGCATAACCCAGCAGTCTGGACTGATCCTGGTACGTACAGGGAACATGGAATAGACTTAGTTTTTGGGTACTTGCCAGGTTCTTATGGCCTGGATTGGTCACTGTTGGAGGCAGGATGCTGGGCTTGATAGACCCTTGGTCTGACCCAGTAGGGCATTTTCTTATGTTCTTATGTTGTCTGTGTTCCTGAAGGTGGGGCTTCTGGATGGTGGGATCACTTCCCTGGGCATAGAGGGTCCTATTATGTTGAGGTCCTTTGGTGCACCCTGTGGCCGTATAATAGGAGGCCCCAGTTGCATGTGGATGAAGGTATGCAGACCTTTGAAGAATTCCACCCAGGAGATAGATGCTGGGTCTAGACTAAGGGGCGCTGTGTCCCTGGGGAGCCCCGTTTGAGAGGCTGGAGCCTGGTACCGGCTGGGGAGGGCCATGAGTTGGATCCCCTAGGGCCTCTGCGCACTGTATAGACAGGGCAGTGGCCTCCTCATGCTGTGCGGCTCTAATGTGGCATGCTGGGCAAAGGCCCTGATCCTTGAGTTTCTTTTCCTGTGGTGCCATGGGTTGTGCGCGTAAAATACAGTTGTGCGCTCTGGTGTGCGTATGGGTTGGGTGCGTGCTCAGGTAAATGTGTGTGCTGTTGTGCGCACAAGGCGAAGTTATGTGCCCAGTACCGTAAGCGCGTGGCTATGCGCGTCGCTTGTGCGCCTGGTACTTGGGCGCACAAGGTATTTGTGCACACGGCTCATCTCTGTGCACACGTATCGGAACAGCGGACAGGGTGGCGAACAGAACAAGATGTTGATGGCGACCACGTGGACAATATGGCGACCACCTTGAAGGGTCTGCACGTGGGAGGACCCTCTGATCTGACTGGCATCTAGCCCTGCTAGGGCAGATCAACCTGGTGGCACTGGTCCCGGCTGGCGACCTGTGCGTCTCCTCGAGCTTCGGAGACCGGAGACTTTTAAATAGATTTCTACCTTACCTTGTCTTGGCGCTTCCCAGTCTCGTTCTGGGCGGTCTCCGGCTGCGGAGGGAGAGGGAAAATACCTTCAGCGCCGCACTAGAGGCTACACCCGCTGCCTCTCAACCTCACCTGATGTCGGGGGCTAGGTCCTCACCGAGGGTCGGCCGCCGGACCAAGGCTTACCTCCGAGGGATCGCAGAAATCACTCCGGGATATCTCAACTGGGGGAGGGACCCAATAGATGTCACCGCAGGAGAGCGGGGCTCGTCTGTAGAGGTAAGATTTCTTAATTTGGATTTCTTTAGTAAAATTACTCTAACGCTGTGTGAGTGTGCATAGAGTCCATAACTGCTATGGAGACGGAAAATACTAAAGAGCTGCACTTCCTGCAGGGGTATATGTACTAGGGCTGACATCAGATTGAAATCTGATCTGTCTCCCAACTGCTATCAGGAGCACACTATACCCATTGCTCCTGAGTCCATCTGCTACACGCTAGGCAGAGAGGCAACTTAAATGAAGTAAAAATATCTATTTATTTATTTAAGGGGTTTTTTTTTAATCTACTTATACTACTTATACTACTTATACTACTTATACTACTTATACTACTACTTATATTCTACTTTTTTTTATCTACTTATACTCTAACTTTTTCTTTGAATTCTTGAAATATTTATCCAAATTTAATAAAGTTTAAATTACCAAAAAATTATCTAAGGAAGATTATGATTTTTTCAGAAAAAATAAAGGGGAGACAGATCACTACCATGCTGTGCTAAACAAAAGAAAATGAGGAGACTCATGAGGCAATGCCTGCATAGGAATTCCCACTCATGTACAGTAGACTTCAAATCTCTACCAGCTTGGAGAGACGAGTCCCTTCAGTGTTACTAGATGACCAAATGAAGGCACTAATATTCTACTCAGCATTTTCAATGTATTACACAAAATTAACATATCATGGGAAAGGAGGACACCAGATTCCATTAGTAAAAGATTTGTTTTATTAAAAGGTGACAAGGTAAATACTTTCAACTGTGTACAATAGCCACAAAAATTGGAAACATAAAAAAAATGCATGAAGACAATACTGCACCATGTGACTGACTTTAGAAGTTTGTGTAGTTATTCTATTCACACTATCAAAAAGGGCAAGAAAATTCTTTACCTGCTTACATAAAATGTGTACACTGTACAGGAAAACATTTTACATAAGAATCCAATTCCTCCCCTCCAAAAATATTCAATGGTAGCCAAGATGACTGAAATCACAAAGGACTGGGAAAATTCTGGTATGTGTCAGCACTGAAATCTGTCTGAAAAGTTGGGAGACTTGGGGTTGGTCAGAGGCAACTCGCTGACTTTCACCTCAACATTTTTGTATTTACGAACTGGTTGTGCCTTATGAACCTAGAAAGAAAAGAACACATCAGTCTAAGCATCCACCTTAAGAATTGTAATCTTACCTGATCAATTTTATTTCTTGAATCTTAACATACCAGTCCAGACAAATGGATTATGCCTCCCAGTCAGCAGATGGAGATAGAGAACTACAAATTTTCCATGACATAATGCAGTACATAAGTTAGTAAACCTTATTAGTATATCTATCATCAAAGCAAAATCAACTGATCAGAACAAGTAATAACTTTTATAATTAACTTTTTAGAAATAGGAGCTATTCCAAGGACGTCTCATACCCTATGCCCCTTTGGGAAGGACAGATAGAGCCTGCTCCCTTCTATTCTCCTAATTAACAAACCGCTGTAAGAACATTAGTGCTATAGTAGGTCAGACCAAGGACCATCAAGTCCAGCTTTCTGTTTCCGACAACGGCCAGTCCAGGTTACAAGTACCCATCACACTGCCAATAGTTGATCTATTTCTTATATTTCACTCCCAGCGATAAGCACTGGCTTTCCCACGTCTACTTCTGTGGAACACTTCCATTTTATCTCTATCCTTTTTTAAGAGACGATCTCCAGATCTGAACACAGTACTCCAGGTGAAGCCTCACCAAGGACAGATACAGGGGCATCATTTCCTTTTTCTTACTGGTTTTTCTTCTTTAGCTATCACCATGTCACATTGCTTTGTCATCTTGAGATCACCAGATTATTATCCCAAGAACCCTCTTTTGGACAGTGCACAGTCTTTTACCCACAATCATATAAAACTGTTTTGGATTACCACATCCTAGAAGATGCAGGACTGTGTACTTAACATCAAATCACAGCTGCCAAGCCTTCGACCACTCTTCAAGCTGTCTTAAATCACTTTTCATTCTCTCTACTCCTTCTGGCGTGTCCACTCTATTGCAGATCTTACTATCATCTGCAAATAGACAAACTTTACCTTCTATCTCTTCCGCAATCCCACTCAAAGAAATTGAACAGAACTGATCCCAACACCAATCTCTATGACACTACACTTAACATGGTTCTCTCTTCAGAGTAGGTTCCATATGTTGTCTCCTATTAGTCACAGTTTGCAATTCATGCCACCACCTTGGCGCTCACTGCCAAGCTTTTCATTTTATTCACACTTCTATGTGGGACAGTATCAAAAGCTTTGCTGAAATCCAAACTGAGCCCTCTTCCTCAATCCAATTCTCTAGAAACCCAATAAAAAAAAAAATATCTGATTTGTGTAAAAGCAAGTTTGCTTAATGTAAATGGTGTTTCCCTGTACGTACCAGGATCAGTCCAGACTGCTGGGTTATGCCTCCCCTCCAGCAGATGGAGTCAGAGAGAAAACTGAAAGCACCCCCTAGATATCCTGGTGTGCCACCTGCCATCCTCCAGTATTTCCTCTGACTCCAGCAGATTGAGAGGCATAACCTGCGGTCCTGTCTGTTCTGACTAAAACAATCTTTCAGGTGTTCTTTATGATTTTTATAACTGTGCTGGCTAGATCAACTGGTTTTATTCTCTTCCTTGCGTAGTGTAAAAAAAAAAAAGTTGATATTTTTGTAGCAGTTGTTTGTTGGTTTTGCTAGCGCAGCGTACAGGCAGGCACTGAGAGCTTGACTCTCATTGTTTTACCCGGATTAGTGTCCCTTTTGGTCTTGGGAGAAAGTTTACCGGTGGGCCGGTCACACTCCCCCCCCCAGAAGCACAGTGATTCCAGACTTTGATCTGAAGAGGGCTTTACTTGAAAAAAAAAAAAAAGAGAGTGAAAAAAAGTGGATGCAGGACACATAAGCCCTGTTGGTAGCAGGCAGTGATCCATTTCCAGCCCTAGCCTGCCGCGCTGGTAATTAGCCTGACCCGGGACTCCGGAGGGGGTGGAGGTTTTCACCCGGCGTTAGAGGCGCTTGCACAGGGCTCCTATTTTTTGGCGTGCTTTTCTTCTGCCTCCTCGATGCCGCGTTCTTCGGCCTGCATGGCCTGCGGTAGGGCGGGGGCGCGACTCTCCCAGGAGGATCTCTGCTCCCGCTGCATTACCGGGGGCGAGGGACCCTCCCGGGGGCCGAGCGCAGCCCGCAGCGGCGCAGATCCGTCCTCCTCGGAACGGCTGAGGAGGCTGTCGGCGCCGCGATCGTCGGCCCCGCCTCCCAGTGAGGGGGAGCCGGCGGCCATCTTGTCCACGAGGCAGCATGTTGATTCTGCCTCTGAGGAGGAGGATTTTCCTCCGCTTTCACCGCCGGCTTTGAGTCCTCATAGTGGCTCCGAATTTGATGCCCCAAGAGCCCCCCCCCCCTCCGGTGCGTCCTGTGGGGGGATCAATTAAAAGGAAGGTGCCTTTCTCCACCAAGTTTGTGCTGATGCACCAGGCTTTTTTGGAGGCAGAAGCAGGCTGGGAGCCAGACGAACCCCCCCCCTCTAAAAGTGCCTAAGGTGTCCTCGGTGCAGGACAAATCGGGAGACCAGGAAAAGGCTGAAGCTCCGGGCAAATCAGGAGCTTGTTCCCTTGGGGGTGCCGACGATCTGGGGTTCCCGGATCTCACCCAGGGCTCACCGGATGGGGCAGGGGCCGACATCTCCGACGCTCAGGGGTCTCTCGAAGGGGATGACCCCCTGGTTTTACGCCTGTTTGGCAGGGACGAGCTGAACTATTTGATTCTTCATGTTTTGAAGGAGCTGGAGATCCCAGCACCGCAGCAGGACACGGATACTTCCACTGGGGACGTAGCTATGGCGGGTCTGAGAGCCCCCCCCCCCCCCGCAAACCTTTCCCTTGCACTCTAAGGTATTACAGATCGTATCTAAGGAATGGGAGGTTCCAGAGGCATCCCTGCGCATTAGCAGGGCAATGAATAAATTATATCCTCTGCCCTCGGATTCGTTAGAGATTTTTAAGGTCCCTTCGGTTGGCTCGGCAGTCACTGCGGTGGTTAAGCATACTACCATTCCCGTCACAGGAGGGGTAGCCTTGAAAGATCTCCAGGACCGGAAGTTAGAGGTCCTATTAAAGCGCATTTTTGAGATAGCGGCTTTAGGAGTCCGGGCTGCGGCTTGTAGCAGTATGGTCCAGAGGGCCACACTGCGCTGGGTGCAACAATTACTAACCACACAAGAACTCCCGCCGGAAGAGGCGGAGCAGGCCAATTGTGTGGAAGCGGCGGTTGCTTATACAGCGGATGCCCTGTATGATTTGCTAAGGACCTCGGCCCGCACTATGTCCTCGGCTGTTGCGGCCAGACGACTATTGTGGCTCCGTCGTTGGTCGGCAGATGCCTCTTCTAAGTCGCGACTAGCTTCTTTTCCCTTTAAGGGGAAGTTGTTGTTTGGTGAGGAGTTGGATCAACTCAAAGACTTGGGAGACAATAAGGTGTATAAGTTGCCGGAGGACACGCCCCGACAATTGCGGTCTTTTGGAAACACGCGGTCCCGATTTTGAGGGCAACGCCGGTTTCGCACGGGAAGGGGTGGATCTTTTCCCCAAAGGCAGCAGGGCCCCAGGTCTCAGTCTTGGACTCCTTCCTTTCGAGGCAGACTACCACAACGAATGGGTTCCTCGCAGGGTTTGGCCACAGGCAAACCTGCGCAATGAAGGCGCGCGGGCCCATTCCTCCTTCCCACGCGTCGGAGGCCGGTTATCCCAGTTTTGGGAGGAATGGGTCAAGATCACTTCAGACCAGTGGGTCCTCGACGTGGTGCGTCACGGTTACGAGTTGGATTTTGCTCGGCCCCTCCGGGATCTTTTTATGATATCTCCTTGCGGTCCTCCGGAAAAGCAACTGGTAATAGCCCAAACCGTGGCCCGGTTACGATCCCCGGGGGCAGTGGTGCCCGTTCCGCCGGACGGGACCAGAACAGGTCGGTATTCCATTTACTTCCTGGTTCCAAAGAAGGAAGGTACGTTCCGGCCAATTTTGGATTTGAAGAGAGTAAACAGGGCCTTGCGCGTTCCCCGTTTTCGCATGGAAACTCTTCGATCTGTTATTGCGGCCGTCCACAGGGGAGAATTTTTGGCTTCTTTGGATCTGGCCGAGGCGTATCTTCACATTGGGATCAGGGAGCGCCACCAGAGGTACCTGAGGTTCATGGTGCTCGGGGAACACTTTCAGTTTTGCGCCCTCCCGTTCGGGTTAGCCACAGCTCCGAGAGTGTTTACCAAGGTTCTCGTCGTAGTCGCAGCCTTCCTGCGCCGTCAGGGAGTATTGGTGCATCCCTACCACGACGATTGGCTTATCCGGGCGAAGTCGGAGGACTCGTGCAAGCGAGCAGTCCAGGTGGTGGTTCAGCAACTGCAGTCGCTAGGTTGGGTAGACAACTTTGCAAAGAGCTAGCTGGTTCCGAGTCAGTGTTCGGAATTTTTGGGAGCACGTTTTGATACCTTGGTGGGCAAGGTATACCTGACTCAGCAGAGACTGGAGAACTTGATGCTTCAGGTACAGAACCTACTGGATCTCCCCTTACCTACGGCATGGGATTATTTGCAGGTCATTGGACATATGGTTTCTACTCTGGAAATGGTGTCATGGGCTTTTGCGCATATGCGTCCTTTGCAAACAGCTCTTCTTTCTCGCTGGGACCAGAAAACCGGGGATTACGGTGCCCAGTTGCCGCTGATGGAACCGGCTCGGTCCAGTCTAGCTTGGTGGTTGATCCCGGACCACCTCTTGCAGGGGGTAGATATCGATCCTCCTCAGTGAGTGGTAGTGACGACGGATGCCAGTCTAACGGGCTGGGGAGCGGTCTGTCAATCAAGAGCGGTACAGGGAACGTGGTCCCCTCGCCAGGCCTCTTGGTCCATCAACCGTCTGGAGACCAGAGCGGTACGTCTAGCCTTGCGCCACCTTCTGCCCCTGGTACGCGGTCGGGCGGTTCGAGTCCTCTCTGACAACGCAACCACGGGAGCATATATAAATCGCCAGGGCGGTACAAGAAGTCGACCGGTGGCGACCGAAGCAGCGTTGTTGATGACCTGGGCGGAGCGCTATCTGTCCCGCATCGCGGCCACCCATATTGCAGGCATAGACAACTTTCAGGCGGATTATCTCAGTCGACAACACTTGGACCCCGGAGAGTGGGAGCTCTCGGCCGAGGCAATGAGTCTCATCACCCTACGATGGGGGATTCCGCACCTAGACCTGATGGCGACTCGGCACAATGGAAAGGCGGCGCGTTTCTTCAGCCGAAGGCGAGAGCACGGGTCGGAAGGAGTGGATGCACTAGTGCTTCCATGGCCTCGTCACGTCCTCCTCTATGTATTTCCTCCATGGCCTCTGATCGGCAAGGTGTTAAGACGCATAGAATCGCATCGTGGTCGGGTGATTTTAGTGGCCCCGGAGTGGCCAAGAAGACCATGGTTCGCGGATCTGGTTCATCTTGCGACGGACGGGCCTTTACGTCTCAGTCATCTTCCGAACCTCCTTCGGCAAGGGCCGGTATTTTTAGATCTGGCGGATCGCTTTTGTCTGGCGGCTTGGCTTATGAAAGGAGACAATTAAGGAAAAAGGGTTATTCTGTGCCTGTCATTTCCACACTGCTTCGGGCACGGAGGCCCTCTACTACGCTTTCTTATGCTAGAGTGTGGAAGGTGTTTTGACTCCTGGTGCGGTGTCTCGAAGATTGCGCCACGCCGGACTTCTGTAGCTCAAATCCTTACGTTTTTGCAGGACGGCTTGAAGAAGGGTTTGGCTTACAGTTCTCTGAGGGTTCAGGTAGCAGCTCTGGGGTGTTTGAGAGGAAAGGTTGAAGGGTCCTCTCTCGCCTGTCACCCAGACGTGGCACGCTTTTTACGTGGTGTTCGGAACTTGCGTCCTCCACTGCAGCCTCCTTGCCAGTCTTGGAATTTGAACTTGGTTCTCAAAGGCCTCAATGCGGCCCCCTTTGAGCCTCTCAGGCGGGCCTCCTTAAAGGATTTAACTCTCAAGATGGTGTTTCTCGTGGCGATCGCGTCCGCTCGTAGGGTCTCAGTTGCAAGCTCTTTCATGTAGAGAACCGTTCTTGTGTAATTCGGACTCAGGTGTGTCGTTGCGTACGGTACCTTCTTTCTTACCTAAGGTGGTATCGGCCTTTCATGTAAATCAGACGGTAGAATTGCCTTCCTTCTCGGCGACAGAACTACAGTCTTCTCAAGGGTCAGATTTGAGACATTTGGATGTTCGTCGAGTGCTCATGCGATATTTACCAATGATTTTCGACGGGCTTTTCATCTGTTTGTCTTGTGGCATGGCCCCAGGAAGGGGCTTCAGGCATCCAAAGTAACTATTGCCCGTTGGTTGAAGGGCTCGATCGCTGCCACGTACATTGGTGGCGGTAAGGCTGTTCCTGAGGGGCTCAAGGCCCATTCTCTCCGTTCTCAAGCGACTTTGTGGGCAGAAAGTCACCTGGTTTCGAGCCAAGAGATTTGCAGGGCGGCCACTTGGAAGTCGTTGCATACTTTCGCTCAACATTATCGGGTTGATGTTCGAGGGCCGTCACCTACTTCCTTTGGAAGCAGCGTACTTCGAGCGGGACTCTCGGGGTCCCACCCCATTTAAGTCAGCTCGGGTACATCCCAGCAGTCTGGACTGATCCTGGTACGTACAGGGAAAGGAAAATTAGGTTACCTACCTGATAATTTTCGTTCCTGTAGTACCAAGGATCAGTCCAGACGCCCGCCCAGTAATGGTGTTTCAGGAGAGTCCACTCGTAACAGTATCTTTTCCACTCTTTCAGGTATCGATAACTTGATACGGTAAGTGATTATTCATTTTGTTGCCTTTTGGCTTTGTTTGCTTTGTTGGCTCAGTAGTGTTTGAGCGATGTTAATGCTTACTTTTGCAGAGTTTTACTACTTGATCTAGCCAATGGCCATAGTTAATTTTTGGCGGAAGGATGATCCATTTCTTCTGCTTTGATATCAATTATACTGAAGGATGGCAGGTGGCACACCAGTATATCTAGGGGGTGCTTTCAGTTTTCTCTCTGACTCCATCTGCTGGAGGGGAGGCATAACCCAGCAGTCTGGACTGATCCTTGGTACTACAGGAACGATAATTATCAGGTAAGAACCTAATTTTCCTTTTCCATAGATAGCAGGGAATTTAGCCATGCAGTGTGGGTGATGTCATCCTCGTCACAAGGCAGAGCTTTACTCTCATAGCTCGAAGAGCTTTTCTACTGCACCTGCGCTGGTGCTCTCACGCTCCGAGCCATCGTCTGTTTTCAAGCTAGATGTGAGTGTAGATGCCATAAGCATAGTTAAATTCCCTATCTATAGAAAACACCATTTACAGTAAACAAGCTGGCTTTTTCCCGTCGATAAGCAGATTCATTTAGCCATGCAGCGTGAGAATCCCAAGCAGATAGGTTGCTCAACATGTAATGTTTTGATATCATGAAGTGCAACCTACATTATGTGGACAGGCATTAGGAATTTTGGATGTGGTATAAAACTGCCAATCTCAGTGCACTGTCTGCAGCAGACTGCTGGTCCAGGCAGTAATGAGATGTAAAAGTATGCATTGAAGACCATGTCGCTGCTCTGCAAATGTCTTGAATTGATATGCCCTGTAAATGTGCTATGGAAGTGGCTGTGGCTCTAATCTGATGAGCTTTAAAAGAATTTGATAAAGTCTTGGATTTCTGACAGTAACAGAACTGAATACAAGTTGAAAGCCAATTTGACAGAGTTCTTTTAAAAACTGGTTGTCCTGGATTATTTGGGTTAAAAGACACAAATAGTTGAGATGTATGTCTTATTGTCTGAGCTCTGCTTTTGTAATAAGCCAAGGCTTTTTACAGTCCAAATGTGTGAAGAGTGCATGAGACTCAGTAAAACATATCTCCGTGACAGCAGCAATGTCCAAGTTCGCCTCCACCATTATGGCCTGCAGGTCTGGGATTTTATTACCCAGACTACGAGCATTTGTGGTCATAGCTTGCCAGTTGCTTTTCCTACATTTTTGAATGGATTCAACTCTTCCTGTTTTGCTTCTGGGGGGGGTTTGACCACCTCCACTCTCTAATTTAAATTCCTGAATGTAGGATCTGAATTTTTCATTTTGTCAGGAGGTACTGGATGAAAGAATCATTATCAAGGAGTACCCTTGTAAGTCACTCTCTCTAGAGGACCCCAGGTCATATAAGTGTAAAACAGAGTTGCTTCCCTGTAACAGGTGCTCTCCTAGGACAGCAGGAAGTTAGTTCTCACATATTGGTGACATTGGATGGAGCCCGGCATGGAAAACTTATGCCAGTTTCTGGAACTTTGACTAGACACATTGAGCCTGCCCAGCATGCTCTATATCATGCAGGATTCCTCTTCAGTCTTATAACATAGAATTATATAAAAATGAAAACACAAGGAGAAACCCAACTCCATGGGGTGGCGGGTGGGTTTCGTGAGGATAACATTCTGCTGTCCATGGAGAACACCTATTACAGATAAGCAACTATGCTTTCTCCTAGGACAAGCAGGATGGTTGTCCTCATACATGGAATACCTAGCTATAGGCTGCTCCCCAACACAAAGAGGGACCAACAGATACCAACGAGGTGCCAGTAGGCACAACCACCACAATGCTGTTGATAAGAGTGGGAGACAGCCTGAACCCAAACAATGGGCACTAGGCAAGGAGAGTTGGGTTCTACACCTCAGACATTCCTGAGGACAGACTGGCTGAACCTGTCACATTGGCCATCCTAGCCCAGACAGTAATAGGATGCAAATATGTGGAGAGAACTCCACATTGCAGTCTTGCAGATCTCCTTGGGAACTGCTCGCAAGTGAGCCAGAGATGTTCCCATGGCTCTGAAAGAATGAACCTTCAACATGACCCCCAAGATGCAGTCATGCCTGGGCATAACAGAAGGAGATACAATCTGCTAGCCAACTGGATAGTGTGTTTGGAAAAGGCAATTCCCAACCTATTCCTACCAAAAGAAATAAGTTGGGAGATCTGTCTATGGGCTTCTTCCATTCCAGATAGAAGGCTAGGGCTCTCTTGCTGTCCAAACTGTGCAGTACTTGTTTACCTTGGTGCGAAAAGGGGCAGAAAGTTGGATTGGTTAAGATAGAAATCAGTTACCACCTTAGGCAGGAACT
The DNA here is from genome assembly GCF_901001135.1 of Rhinatrema bivittatum. NCBI lineage: Eukaryota > Metazoa > Chordata > Amphibia > Gymnophiona > Rhinatrematidae > Rhinatrema > Rhinatrema bivittatum. The sequence continues at coordinate 2,699,621 of NC_042622.1, forward strand.
TAAGGTGCGTATGCAAGACTACCCTGTCATGAAAAAATAGTGTAAGATAAGTCACTAAGGCCTGGAGCTTGCTGAACCTGTGCACGGAGGTGACCGCCTCAAAAAATATGACCTTCCAGTCAGGTACTTCAGGTCACAGGAGAATAGCAGCTCAAAAGGAGCTTTCATCAGCTGGGCTAGCACCACATTGAGGTCCCAAGACACAGCAGGAGGCCTTAGGGGAGGCTTCAATTGAAGCAGACCCCGCATGAAGCGTACAACTGTAGGCTGTACACAGATGGGCATACTATCTACACCATGGTGGAATGCACAAATTGCACTTAGATGAACTCTGAGTTGATTTTCAAGCCAGCCTCTGATAGGTGTAGAAGGTAACCAAGCAGTTTTTGTGTGGGGCAGAACGAATCCAAGGCCGCCTGCTCACACCACACAGAAAGCTTCCTCCACTTCAGTTCGAAGGACTTTCTAGTGGAAGGCATTCTGAAAGCCACCAGAACCCGAGACATCCTCAGAGATCGAGTGGTTACAGAGTTAACCTCTCAACATCCAGGCTGTAAGCAACATAGCCTTGAGGTTGGGATGCTGCAACCTGCCTCAGGCTTGCATAATGAGGCTGGGGAAGCCCCCAGATTGATTGGTTTCAGAATGGACAACTCCCACAGGAGTAGAAACCAGACCTCTCATAGCCCCTGGTTGGCCGTGACAATCAAGAAAGTCATTGCCACTAAGGGAATCTGAGGATATGCGTAAAAAAGACCCTTGTCCCAATGGCAGGCAAAGATATCCAAGGCTGGTGTGCCATCTGTACTTAACAAGGAGCAGAACTGATTACCTTTCTGTTGCAGGGCAATGCGAATAGATCCACTTCTGGGCTCCCCCAGAGGTGGAAGATCCGGTTTGCTACCCCTGGTCCAGAGATCACTCGTGGGGTCTAAAGGCACGACATAACATAAGAAATTGCCATGCTGGGTCAGACCAAGGGTCCATCAAGCCCAGCATCCTGTTTCCAACAGAGGCCAAAAAAGGCCAAAAGAACCTGGCAATTACCCAAACACTAAGAAGATCCCATGCTACTGATGCAATTAATAGCCGTGGATATTCCCTAAGTAAACTTGATCGATAGCAGTTAATGGACTTCAAGAACTTATCCAAAACTTTTTTGAACCCAGCTACACTAACTGCACTAACCACATCCTCTGGCAACAAATTCCAGAGCTTTATTGTGCATTGAGTGAAAGAATTTTCTCCAATTAGTCTTAAATGTGCTACTTGCTAACTTCATGGAGTGCCCCCTAGTCTATTATCTGAAAGACTAAATAACCGATTCACATCTACCTGTTCTAGACCTTTCATGATTTTATCCCCCCTCAGCCGTCTCTTCTCCAAGCTGAAAAGTCCTAACCTCTTTAGTCTTAGGGAAGCTGTTTCATTCCCCTTATTTTGGTCACCCTTCTCTGTACCTTCTCCATCGCATCTCAAAAAAGATATAATTGCGATGGAGAAGGTACAGAGAAGGGCTACCAAAATGATAAGGGGAATGGAACAGCTCCCCTATGAGGAAAGACTAAAGAGGTTAGGACTTTTCAGCTTGGAGAAGAGACGGCTGAGGGGGGATATGATAGAGATGTTTAAAATAATGAGAGGTCTAGAACGGGTAGATGTGAATCTGTTATTTACTCTTTCGGATAGTAGAAAGACTAGGGGGCACTCCATGACGTTAGCATGGGGCACATTTAAAACTAATCGGTGAAAGTTCTTTTTTACTCAACGCACAATTAAGCTCTGGAATTTGTTACCAGAGGATGTGGTTAGTGCAGTTAGTGTAGCTGTGTTTAAAAAAGGATTGGATAAGTTCTTGGAGGAGAAGTCCATTACTTGCTATTAAGTTCACTTAGAGAATAGCCACTGCCATTAGCAATGGTAACATGGAATAGACTTAGTTTTTGGGTACTTGCTAGATTCTTATGGCCTGGACTGCCCACTGTTGGAAACAGGATGCTGGGCTTGATGGACCCTTGGTCTGACCCAGTATGGCATTTTCTTATGTTCTTATGTAATTATTTCTTTTTTGAGATGCGGCGACCAGAATGGTACACAGTATTCAAGGTGGGGTCTCACCATGGAGCGATACAGAGGCATGATGATATTTTCCGTTTTATTCACCATTCCCTTCCTAATAATTCCCAACATTCTGTTTGCTTTTTTGACTGACGCAGCACACTGAACTGACTATTTCAATGTGTTATCCACTATGACACCTAGATCTCTTTCTTGGGTGGTAGCACCTAATATGGAACCTAACATTGTTTAACTATAGCATGGGTTATTTTTCCCTATATGCATCATCACCTTGCACTTATCTACATTAAATTTCATCTACCATTTCGATGCCCAATTTTCCAGTCTCACAAGGCTTTCCTGCAATTTATCACAATCTGCTTGTGATTTAACTACTCTGAATAATTTTGTATCTGCAAATTTGATTACCTCACTCGTCGTATTTCTTTCCAGATCATTTATAAATATATTAAAAAGTAAGGGTCCCAATACAGATCCTTGAGGCCTCTCATGAGGAACTTTATCAAATGTCTGCTGCCTGGTATCTTCTTCCACAACCAGGGTAAAGGGTATGGTGTCTGCCATCTCTTGAATGAAGGTGGTAAAAGACAAATTCTCAGGTGGAGACTTTTTTCTTTGATCTGGGGGGTGAAGGCTCTGACATGAATTCTTCAGAGGATGTATCAGTATGTTGATCATCCCAAGTGTCATCTGGATCATCCCTATATGGAAAGAGTGGGGAAGATCTTTGTTGTTTATGAAGGCCCGAAGGTCCTGGTTGCGGATCAGAGGGTATTCTTGGAGAAGTGTCCTCTGATGGCTTTGGTGGACGGGCATAGATAACTTCTTGATATCTTTTCAAGAGACTTTGGAAAAATGCCAAATCAGGTCGTTCTGGATCCCCAGATGATGGCTGCATCGATGGCCGGGAGGTTGGCATCGATGGAAGTGCAAGTAATGGTGTCGAAGACATCAATGGGGTTGGCATCGATGAACCCGTCGGTATCTGCGCATAAATCGATGTAGTAATCATCCTCTGTGCAGGAACCAACTTCGACCCTGGCACTGGCATTGTCACTGGCATCGGCGGGAGCGCCGGGGTTACTTGTTATTTAAGAGCCTAGATGACTGCTTGCCTGATAAGATCAGACAATTCCGGCGTTACAACTGGAAGTCAGAGCAGTTGTTCGCGGTGGCGGAGGTTGTGCTGGCAGATCCTCCACAGAGCCCTGTGGAGGTTCAGGAATCGACGTATCCTTTTGAACAGGCCCAGGCGTTGAAAGAACCGGTATTTCCTGGCTCGGTGGCTGCTTTGCGCTCGATTCCTCCGGGGGAAGAGATGATTCTGACGTCGGTGTCGATGACGATGCTTTGTTTTGTGTTCGCCGATTGACTTCATCGATGCCGTCGACTACGCTGGAGACGGATGATCCCCTGATCCTTCCGGACAATGTTTTTTAATCAAGATACGTTTGGGAACTCCGACCGGAGAAGATGTCTACGATGAGGGAGATGGCTGAAGCTGGAACAAATGTTCCATTTTCTCTTGACGAGCCTTCCCGTCCCTTCACCATCATCTCTGCATATTTTGGGCAGGTGTTGACATATTGATTCTGACCGAGACACATCACACACTCGAGGTATGGGTCGGTGATGGACATTGTCCGGTTACATACAGGGCATTTTTTTGAAGCCCATAGCCATTTTTGATCGATGGCTGTCGATGACAAATGAGGGAATTCATGAGAGAAAATTTCTGTTTTACTCAAAGAGGTACTCATTAGCCGGTGGAAACCCCGAGAGATCCCGATGGGAGAAAATTTTGAGAAATATGACTTTTTAGTCAGAAATTGTTGTGAGAGACTCGCAACGGCACCTACTCCGCAATGCCTACAGCAGCATGGAAAAACGAAGACTGAAGAGAGACCCCCTGTGGCCGAGAATATCATGGCATGCTGGGCATGCTCAGTGGCCTCACAGGGCCAGTCAAAAGTTTCTAGAAACTTTGACAGAAAGTTTTCCCGCAATAGGGCTCAGTCAGTGACATCACCCATATGTGAGGACTAGCATCCTGCTTGTCCTGGGATAATGATGGATTTACAAATTACGCTCGACTGCACCAAGTGGTTTAAATGCTGATTGTGATTTTAGCTTTATTCAGTAATTTTACAAAGTTCTCTATAATGTCTGGATCTTACTATGTTAACATTAGCTCTCTTTCAGGTTCTCATTTGGATTTTATGCTAGCGCAAGGTGAAACTTCGATCGGCTGATGTGATGGAGATTTAAATTCATGGCTGTCACAAATAGAGCAATGCTGGACTCAGATTATATTCGATAGCATTTCGGAGTTTATACACCAAACATGATTCAAGTATTTGTTTGTAAATCAAAGTTTTCCATCACATTCGTGTCTTGTCACATTACAAACCCCAGCTCTCTTTAAACAACTTTACAACATTAAAAGACAGCAAATACTTCCCTGTGGGCAAAATGGTAGAGGCTCTCCAGGACTCTTTACTGGGAGGAGAGGGAGCCAGTCCCCTGGTTATCACTCCTGGCGCACCAGCCAGAGCAAATTTGGGGTCCCCAACCGCTGCTCGTTGAGGCCTTCAACCAGGAGAGATGGTTCCCCCAGGACCTAACAACCTCCTGGGAGACACTATGCTCTCTAGCCTGTTAGAAGAAATCCTCTAGCTTTTTTTTTTTTGGCTAGATACAGAAGGTTTTGTACCACCTCCATCTGCTGGAGACAGAGAAATACTGAAGACATGCAGGTGGCACACCGGGTTAAGAGGCGGTGCCTGCAAAACTTTCTCTGTCTCCATCTGCAGGAAGGCAGGCAAAATTCTTATCCTGTAAGCACCCTCTCCTCCTTTTGCCCTTCCCTCCAGTTAGAATTTGTTTAACTTAACTTTTAAAATTTGTTAGAATTTGTTTAACCTATTTTCTCTCTAACAGCCTAGTTCTACATTCCCTGTTATAATGTAACTTTTGTTGTTGTTTGCTCTGTTAACTGGTTACCCCTTGTTTACTGTAAACCGGTACGATAAGACCTGGTCTTGAGCATCGGTATATTAAAAGAATTTAAATAAATAAATAAATAAATAAATAAAACCCCAGGAATCTGGACTGATCTGGGTACATACAGGGAACTGACCCTGCTGGTCACCTGAAGGCTCTCTTCCAATGACTTCGCCTGGATCAGCCAGTCATCTAAGTAAGGGTACACCAGGATCCCTTTTTTCCTCAGTGCCACTACCACGACCACCATCATTTTGGAGAATGTTCTGGGGGCGGTTGCCAGATCGGAGGGCAATGTCCGGAACCAATAATGACGGCCCAGTACCGCAAAGCGTAGGAAACGCTGGTAATCTTGACAGATTGGAATATGAAGGTAGGCCTCTGGAGGTCCAGGGAGGTTAAGAACCCTCCCGGTCATGTGGCTATTATGACGGAGCAAAGAGTTTCTATGCGGAAGTGAATTATCCGCAGTTGACAATTGAAGCTCTTGAGATTCAGGATGGATCAGAATGAACCCTCCTTTTGGGTACGATGAAATAGATGGAATAACGCCCCTTATTTACTTGGGGTATAGGTACTGGGGAGAACATAACCCACCGGTCTTGAGTCCATTTGGCTACATGCTAGGAAACGCCTTTTCCTGGTTCTCTAATTTTATCTCTCAGTTTTTTTCCATTTAAAACTTCCTATTCCATCTGACAGCTTTTATCTCATTTCCTTAATCTCTTCACTTCTACCCCTCCATCTCTCTAATTACCCTGCCTTCACTCACTTCTCCTTTTAGTTCCCTGATCTCACACTTTCCATCTTAACTCTTCAATTTTGCTTTCCACTCCCTCTCCCTTTTTTCCACTTTGAGCAAATTTGCTTACCGTAAACTGTGTTTTCCGTAGATAGCAGATGAATTAGCCATGCTGTCTGGGTATGTCCTCCTTGCCACTAGGTGGCAGAGCTCTCTAAGATCACCAAGTCTTTTAAGCAAGGTGTTCCTTCTTGTATCTTCCCACGTTTCCCTGAGGCTCCTCAGTCTGTGTCAAAGCAAGACAATATGCAATGCTGAACTGTCCGGAAGGCGAGCGGGGTCAGCATGGCTAATTCATCTGCTATCTACAGAAAACACAGTTAACAGTAAGCAAACTTGCTCTTTTCCCATAGATAAGCAGCATAAATTAGCCATGCTGTCTGGGAGTCCCCAGCTGAAGTATTGAGCGCAGTGTTTTAATGTGACTATGTTGTAGTTACCGCTCAATAGATAGTAGAGAAGCGGACAGTTCTTATGAGCCTGCTTGAGTAGATGAGGTGCTCTTTTCCAGAATTATCCGCCCCATGTTGCCGTCGTCCCTAGTTTGTTTGCCAAACAGTAGTGGGATGTGAATGTGCAGCGATGACCATGTGGCTGCCTTGCAAATGTCAAGGTGAACAACTGAAGCAGCCATCGCATGTACTTTATGTGCCTTAGGTGTGGAAGATAGGGACTCAACGCTTTTTGGTAGCAGAAACGCATGCAGTTGGAGATCCAGGATGATCGCGTTCTCTTGGATATAGGGAGTCCTGGCGCATTTGGACTGAAGGAGAGAAAGAGTTGCGAGGTTCTTAGCAGAGTGAGTGCGCTTTTTATAATAGGCTAGCGCTCGTTTACAGTCCAATGAATGTAGTTGCCGTTCATTATCGTTTGCGTGAGGTTTTGGGTGGAAAATTGGGAGGGTGATGGTCTGGTTTAAGTGAAAAGCTGAGACCACTTTGGGTAGGTGTACGCAGTGTAACCTTGTCATGGTAAAATTCAAGGTAAGGTGAGTAGTGCACCAAGGCTTGAAGTTCGCTGATGCGCATCGCGGAGGTGAGGGCGACTAAGAAGAGGACTTTCGGGAAAGGTACCTAGGATGACAAGTGTACAACGGTTCAAAAGGTGGTAGCATGAGATGCTCCAATACTATGTAAACATCCCATGGTACTGGCGGTTTCTTTGTCAGGGGCCGTAAATATAGGACACCTTTCATGAACCTAGAGACAAGGGTATGACAAGATATAGGTTCTCCGTGAGAGGAGCATGATAAGCCGCTATGGCACTGAGGTGAACACAAAGAGAGGCAGTGGCGAGGCCCTCCCTGTAGAGCAGGTGGAGGTAAGACAGGAGACACTCTGGTGGACAAGTGAATGGATCTGTACCTTCGGTCAAACACCAGGAAGTGTAACGCGCCCATTTGCGTTGGTAGCTTAGTCTCGTTGATAGTTTTCTGGATGAGACCAGAATATCTTGAAGTTGAGGAGAAATGTTTAGGCTTTGGAATATGACCCTTTCAATCTCCCATGCATTGAGATTCAGCGATGTGTGAAGTGGATGAAGCATTGAGCCCCCCTCTTGGGTATGGAGGGTGGGGCTGTCACCCAGAGGGATTGGGTTGTGTATCTACAACTGAATTAGGTAGCTGTACCACGGTTGTCGTGCCCATGCTGGGGCAATTAAGATCAAGTCTGCGTCGTCTTCGATGCACCTCTGGACCGAGAGAGAGATTACTGGTATCGGAGGAAATGCGTAAAGCAGACCTTGCGACCAATCGATGAGGAACGCATCCTGTGCCAGCCAGTGGGGGCTGGGGTATAATGAGCAAAACATCTTAACCTTTCTGTTGTGTTGAGAAGAGGTCGATCCTTAGAGAAAATTCAATTGGCTACATCCTGATGTAGTTCCCACTCGTAGGGATGAAATATTCTGCTCAGTTTGTCTACCCTGGAGTTGTTGATTCCCAGTAAATACGTGGCTTGCAGGGAGATTCCTGTGCTGTGAGCCCATTCTAGGATTTCGAGCTCTTCTTTGCAAAGGCTCAATGAATTGACCCTCCTCCTTTGTTTATGTAAAACATCGCCACTTGGTTGTCTGTGTGAATCATAACAACTTGGGTCCCGAGGGTGCGTTTGAAAGTTCGAAGGGCATTGCAGATAGCCCGAAGTTCCAGAAGGTTTATATGTTGATTCCGTTCTTGTTTGGACCATAAACCCAGAGTCTGTAGGTTGGTGAGATGAGCTCCCCACCCTGTGGGAGAGACATCTGTGGTGAGTACTATTTGATGTCTAGGAGATCGCAGGGGTGAACCCATCAATGCTGGTGGGGTGATCCACCAGTGTAGGTCTATTTTCAAGCTGGTTGTTAAAGTCACAGGAGCGGATAGTGGTCTTAGCAACTGAGTCTATTGATTCTTCAGACCCCATTGTAAGCGACGGATATGTAATTGCGTATGAAGGACAACATAGATGGATGCTGCCATATGTCCTAATATGGTTAGGATTTGACGGGCTGGAGCAGTTGTCATGTGTAACAGGCAATGGGCTAGTGTAGTAAGAGCCAGTGCTCGAGGTTGTGGCAGGAAAGCTTTGTCCTGAATTGTGTCAATATGCGCTCCGATGAATTGCAAGGTTTGAGTAGGTTGCAAGTTTGATTTTTCGTAGTTTATCAGGAGGCCTAGATTGTCTAGGCAAGTTATTGTGCAAATTAAATTGTCTCGCAGAAGAGCAGGATCGGGGGCTACTAGTTGCCAGTCATCTAGGTAAGGAAATATCTGAACCCCTGTCGACAGAGGTGTGCCACCACTACCACTAGACATTTTGTGAAGATTCTGGGGGCGGAGGAGAGGCCGAATGAAGTACTTCATACTGAAAGTGTCTCTCTTCCACCTGAAAACAGAGGTAATGCCAGGATTTGGGATGCATTGGTATATGGGCATATGCATCCTTTAAATCCAGCGAGCATATCCAGTCCTTGGGTCGGAAGAATGGATCTGAGAGAAGTCATTTTGAATTTCTCTCTCCGTGTTTGTTGAGGGAGCCTAGGTCCAGAACTGGTCGAAGCCCTCCAGATTTCTTGGGAATGAGGAAGTATTGTGAATAAAACCCCTTCTGATACTGGGGTGGAGTTAATTCTCGTATGCACTGTTGAAGTAGATGGACGATCTCTTGAAGAAGAGGTCTCCGATGTGCACCATGATGTTTCATAGAACTGGATGCAGGAGAGTTGGAAGGGATGCAAAGTTGAGAGAATATCCTTCCTTTATTATGGTCAGGACCCAAAAGTCGGATGTTATTCTGTTCCATTCTGGAAGGAAAAGGGACAGCTGTACCCCTACCGCTGTTGTCTGTAGCAGTGGCAAGGGTAGCCCTAAAAACTCTGCTGGTTTTTAGAGGGATGAGGGTTTGTCGTTTGGCATGGTTGACGGGGTGCATGAGGGCGTTGGCGGGAACCCTGTTGGAAAGGCGGCTGGGTTGATATTGAGGCCGGTATGTGCGCCTAGGGTAAGGTTTCCTATAAGAGATGAATTGATGACGAGACTATGAACCTTCATGCAGTGAGGTCAAGGATAGTACTACCACTTTCTGTTCTTTCAATTTTGTTACTGTTTCAATGAGCCTGTCACCGAACAAGTTATCTGAGCGGCAGGGAAGATTAGCTAGCTTGTCGTGCACATCTTCCCTTATGGCACTTGCTTTTAACCATGCCAGTCTTCTTGTCGCTATGGCATTAGCTGTTGTCTTTGCAGACGTTTCGCATCCCTCATACATTGAATGTAAGATGTTGAAGGCTCTCCCCCATGTCATAAAATTCCCAAGAGGGGCTAGCATCCATATAACCACCCAGCAAGAAGGGTTTTAGAGATTGTAGGCATTCAAACAAATACTGAGCGACATATAATTGGTGGTTTTGAATTTTGCATCCAACATGCCTGATTGGAACACCTTCCTTGAAAAGTCATCTAGACATTTGTTATCCTGCCCTGGGGAGGTGTTCGAATGTATCCTCGACTTCTTAGCTTTATGCATTGCCGATCCAACAACTACCGACACGCGTGGGAGCTGGACAGTTGTATAAAAAGGCAAATCTCGCATCCTATATTTAAGGTCGGTTTTTCTTGAAGTTGGTGTTGTGGAAAAGGGAGATTCCCACGCTTTTTCCATCACAGAATCCAATTCCGAGTGGGATGATAGTGCCATGGGTTCGGCTGGGCTGTCAAATATTTTAAGGATCCCAAGCATTTCTTACCTAGGGTCTGGTATTTTCCAAGTCTCCACCTCAAGTCGTTGACCCACTTTTTCTAAAAACTGCGAATAAGTGAGGTCCTCCGGAGGGGATACTGGTTCTGGTGGAATCTCTTGTGGGTAAGATGGGTAACCCGTTGATGAACCAGGGGAAGAAGAAGTGGGATCTTCCGCAGGAGGTAAAGGCCTCCTCGGCTGCTCCTGAGGCGCAGGACCCGGAATAGGGGAACCTTCAGGCAATGAAGGTGTCGCAGATGGCTTGTGAGGTGGTTGCTGGTGTTGCTGCTCCACTGATGTGAGGAATTGAGACAGGATTTTTTAAATTTGAGATATTGCTTCAGAGGTGGAACCTGATGCAGGGGGCGGCCTTGGCTGCGGCTGAATTCCCGATGGAGGTAATGCCACGAGGAGTATGTCGCTATCCGGTCCTCTAGGATCACAGATATCGGAGGGCAGGTAGTCTTCCTGTAAAGGGGGTCTTGTAAAGCAGAACCCCCTGCAGTGGTGTGAGGCTGTGGATAGTCCCGAAAAAACTTCCAAAGAGGCTGAAGAACTTCTGGAGATCCCTGGAGGAGATGGACTATCGTCCAAGTCGACTACCAATAATGGGGAAGGATCCCTTGGTCTCTTATGCCCAGTGGAATGTTTCTTGGGTTGTTTTGATGTAGGCTGCGTCACCAGAGGCAGGCAGAGCTCCGGAGTCTCAATGCGTGGATGAGACTATGGTGCAAGGAAGAGGGATTCAGCTTTGTTAGGAACTGAGGAACCTTTTGGGGAAGGGGGGAGTCTCTTCCGAAGGGATGGGCTCCACCTTAACCAGGGTGGAACCAGACTGCTGGCGCTAACCTTTAAAAAGGAGATAGAGCAGCTTTTAAACTAGAACAAAGGGGAAAGCCGACAGTCGCTCAGCAGCGCATGGTTCGGAGAGATGTATCTTTAAAGGATACTAATGATGCATTAGAATTAGGGCATCCCGACAGTGAGGTTCCAATAATTAGAAAAGTAGTCCAAGTGCCTGTAACTAAAAACTCACCTGAGCTAAAAAATTCTAACTTATCCCTATCAATTAATAAGCAGAATAAAAATACAAACAAAAAACAAACTTTGAAATGTTTGTATGCTAATGCCAGAAGTCTAAGAAGTAAGGTAGGAGAATTAGAATGTATAGCAGTAAATGATGACAGACTTAACTGGCATCTCAGAGACATGGTGGAAAGAGGATAACCAATGGGACAGTGCTATACCGGGGTACAAATTATATCGCAATGACAAAGAGGAGCAGTCGGGAGGAGGTGTGGCGCTTTATGTCCGGGATGGCATAGAGTCCAACAGGATAAACATCCTGCATGAGACTAAATACAAAATTGAATCTTTATGGGTAGAAATCCCTTGTGTATCAGGGAAGACTACAGTGATAGGGGTATACTACCGTCCACCTGATCAAGATGGTGAGATGGACAGTGAAATGCTAAGAGAAATTAGGAAAGCTAACCAAATTGGAAGTGCAGTAATAATGGGAGACTTCAATTACCCCAATATAGACTGGGTAAATGTATCATCAGGTCACACTAGAGAGATAACGTTCCTGGATGGAATAAATGATAGCTTTATGGAGCAATTGGTTCAGGAACAGACGAGAGAGGGAGCAATTTTAGATCTAATTCTCAGTGGAGCACAGGACTTGGTGAGAGAGGTAACGGTGGTGGGGCCGCTTGGCAATAGTGATCATAATATGATCAAATTTGATTTAATGACTGGAAAAGGAACAGTGTGCAAATCCAAGGCTCTCGTGCTAAACTTTCAAAAGGGAAACTTTGATAAAATGAGAAAAAATTGTTAGAAAAAAAACTGAAAGGAGCAGCTACAAAAGTAAAAAATGTCCAAGAGGCGTGGTCATTGTTAAAAAATACCATTCTAGAAGCACAGTCCAGATGTATTCCACACATTAAGAAAGTTGGAAAGAAGGCAAAACGATTACCGGCATGGTTAAAAGGGGAGGTGAAAGAAGCTATTTTAGCCAAAAGATCTTCATTCAAAAATTGGAAGAAGGATCCAACAGAAGAAAATAGGATAAAGCATAAACATTGGCAAGTTAAATGTAAGACATTGATAAGACAGGCTAAAAGAGAATTTGAAAATAAGTTGGCTGTAGAGGCAAAAACTCACAGTAAAAACTTTTTTAAATATATCCGAAGCAGAAAGCCTGTGAGGGAGTCAGTTGGACCGTTAGATGATCGAGGGGTTAAAGGGGCACTTAGAGAAGATAAGGCCATCTCGGAAAGATTAAATGATTTCTTTGCTTCGGTGTTTACTGAAGAGGATGTTGGGGAGGTACCCTTAATGGAGAAGGTTTTCATGGGTAATGATTCAGATGGACTGAATCAAATCACGGTGAACCTAGAAGATGTGGTAGGCCTGATTGACAAACTGAAGAGTAGTAAATCACCTGGACCGGATGGTATACACCCCAGAGTTCTGAAGGAACTAAAAAATGAAATTTCAGACCTATTAGTAAAAATTTGTAACTTATCATTAAAATCATCCATTGTACCTGAAGACTGGAGGATAGCAAATGTAACCCCAGTATTTAAAAAGGGCTCCAGGGGCGATCCGGGAAACTACAGACCGGTTAGCCTGACTTCAGTGCCAGGAAAAATAGTGGAAAGTGTTCTAAACATCAAAATCACAGAACATATAGAAAGACATGGTTTAATGGAACAAAGTCAGCATGGCTTTACCCAGGGCAAGTCTTGCCTCACAAATCTGCTTCACTTTTTTGAAGGAGTTAATAAACATGTGGATAAAGGTGAACCGATAGATATAGTATACTTGGATTTTCAGAAGGCGTTTGACAAAGTTCCTCATGAGAGGCTTCTAGGAAAAGTAAAAAGTCATGGGATAGGTGGCGATGTCCTTTCGTGGATTGCAAACTGGCTAAAAGACAGGAAACAGAGAGTAGGATTAAATGGGCAATTTTCTCAGTGGAAGGGAGTGGACAGTGGAGTGCCTCAGGGATCTGTATTGGGACCCTTACTGTTCAATATATTTATAAATGATCTGGAAAGAAATACGACGAGTGAGATAATCAAATTTGCAGATGACACAAAATTGTTCAGAATAGTTAAATCACAAGCAGATTGTGATAAATTGCAGGAAGACCTTGTGAGACTGGAAAATTGGGCATCCAAATGGCAGATGAAATTTAATGTGGATAAGTGCAAGGTGATGATGCATATAGGGAAAAATAACCCATGCTATAATTATACGATGTTGGGTTCCATATTAGGTGCTACAACCCAAGAAAGAGATCTAGGTGTCATAGTGGATAACACATTGAAATTGTCGGTTCAGTGTGCTGCGGCAGTCAAAAAACCAAACAGAATGTTGGGAATTATTAGAAAAGGAATGATGAATAAAACGGAAAATGTCATAATGCCTCTGTATCGCTCCATGGTGAGACCGCACCTTGAATACTGTGTACAATTCTGGTCGCCGCATCTCAAAAAAGATATAATTGCGATGGAGAAGGTACAGAGAAGGGCTACCAAAATGATAAGGGGAATGGAACAACTCCCCTATGAGGAAAGACTAAAGAGGTTAGGACTTTTCAGCTTGGAGAAGAGACGACTGAGGGGGGATATGATAGAGGTGTTTAAAATCATGAGAGGTCTAGAACGGGTAGATGTGAATCGGTTATTTACTCTTTCGGATAGTAGAAGGACTAGGGGACACTCCATGAAGTTAGCATGGGGCACATTTAAAACTAATCGGAGAAAGTTCTTTTTTACTCAACGCACAATTAAACTCTGGAATTTGTTGCCAGAGGATGTGGTTCGTGCAGTTAGTATAGCTGTGTTTAAAAAAGGATTGGATAAGTTCTTGGAGGAGAAGTCCATTACCTGCTATTAAGTTCACTTAGAGAATAGCCACTGCCATTAGCAATGGTTAAATGGAATAGACTTAGTTTTTGGGTAATTGCCAGGTTCTTATGGCCTGGATTGGCCACTGTTGGAAACAGGATGCTGGGCTTGATGGACCCTTGGTCTGACCCAGTATGGCATTTTCTTATGTTCTTATGTTCTTAGGCTCTGCGTCGGGTTGAGCCGATGCTTCAAGGGTGCGTCACAGCAACTGCGTTTTTTGGTAGCATCGATGCTTCGGTGTCTGACAGTCGATGCAGAATGTGGCCTCTGAGTTGGCAGCACATCTCCCGTACCGTGCGTCGGTGACCGCGGTTGCTTTGGTACTGGGTTTTTCGGACCCAAGGGGTCTGCAGAAGTGGCCCTTCGAAGAGAGGGTCCTTAGATTTCCTGGATGGTCCCGGTGATGACCTGGCTGAAGCCTCAGAGGGGGCATAAGAACCCGATGGTTCTCCTCTGAGCTGAGCTATTCGGGCAGCTCTCTGGCACTGTGCCCGTGGGGACCACGCATCTGCAGTCCCTGCAATTTAACTGGTCATGATTGGGACAGAGGCAGATACAGCAGACTTTATATCCAGTAGTGACAGACATTTTAAAGCCCAGTGGACGATGCATCTTAAGTTATGGAAGTTTCCTTGTGGTATTCTGCTGGTTTTTAGTCACTTCCAATCACTTTTTCTTCACAGGAGTAAATAGTTTTCTCACAGGAGATGACAGCTCCGCATGCAGTCAGTCGCGCGGAAAAAAAACAGACTGAGGAGTCTCAGGGAAACGCGGGAACATACAAGAAGGAACACCTCACTAAAAGACTGTGGTGATCTTAGAAAGCTCTGCCACCTAGTGGCACAGAGGATGTACGCAGACATCATGGCTAATTCATGTTGCTTATCTACAGGAAAATACATCACTTCCAAGCTGCAGGAAGAGTAGAGGCCAGCAGGGTCATGATGTAGCCACTGTCAGTCAATGCAGACACTCACAGACCCAAGCTTGGTGGAGTATAAGAAAATTATTATTTACCTGCTAATTTTCGTTCCTGTAGTACCATGGATCAGTCCAGACAGTGGGTTATGTCCCCAATCCAGCAGATGGAGTCAGCACAAGCTTTGAGGGGGCGTATCCATATATACTACTACCCCCTCTGCAGGAGTTCAGTATCGAGTATATCAAAGCCCGAGTAGAAACCCCCGAAGGATCAAGTTTGTGGAAACAGATAATGAAAACAATTGTAACCGCAACAAGTAACTGCAAACATCCTACCAACTTGTAGGGAGCTGTGAAAAACAGCGAAAAGAAACAACTGTGAAGACACAGAACACTGCGAGCAAGAAGCAGCGCAGAGCTGAGCAGGATCAAGAACCCAAACGCGGTGGGCGTCTGGACTGATCCTTGGTACTACAGGAACGAAAATTATCAGGTAAGAAACTAATTTTCCTTTTCCCTGTACGTACCTGGATCAGTCCAGACAGTGGGATGTACCCAAGCTTCCCTAAATCGGGTGGGGTCCTGCGAGGCCTGCTCGGAGAACCTGCTCGCCAAAGTGTCCAGAGACCGAAGAGGCGAGGTGCAGACGATAGTGCCTCGAGAACGTGTGTAACGATTTCCAGGTGGCTGCCCTACAAATTTCCTGCGAGGATACCGAGCGAACCTCCGCCCAGGAAGCCGCCTGAGAACGTGTAGAATGCGCTACGATTCCGGGTGGGGGAGTCCGACCCGCCCCAATGTAAGAAGCAGCAATGCCGGCCTTCAGCCATCTGGCAATGGTAGTCTTCGAGGCCTGAGACCCCTTCTTAGGACCGGCCCAGAGTACAAAGAGATGGTCAGAGGTTCGGAACTCATTTGTAGCCTCCAGATAGAGGCGCAGAGTGCGCTTGACATTCAAGAGACGGAGAGACTTCGGCTCTGAGGAAGAGAAGGACAGCAACTCCACCGTCTGGTTCACATGGAATGCAGAAACCACCTTCGGAAGGAAGGAGGGAACGGTGCGAAGCGAAACTCCAGAGTCGGAGAAACGGAGATAGGGCTCTCTACACAACAGAGCCTGCAGCTCCGAGATGCGTCGAGCGGAACAGATGGCCACAAGAAATACAGTCTTGAGAGTGAGATCCTTTATCGTTGCGCTGCGCAGCGGCTCGAACGGTGGTCCCGACAGGGAGCGAAGCACAAGGTTAAGACTCCAGGAGGGACAAGGGTCCCGTAACGGAGGACGCATATGCTTGACACCCTTGAGAAAACGAGCAATGTCAGGATGCTGTAGAAGAGAGCCCCCATCGCTCAACAGCGAACCAAGGGCGGCCACCTGAACCCGTAGTGAATTATAGGCGAGCCCTTTTTCCACTCCCGCCTGTAGAAACTGAAGGATCTGAGGTACAGAAGCCTTAGCGGGTCTCGTGGCCTGGTTGGTACACCACAGCTCGAACACCTTCCAGACTCGAACATAGGCCGATGTCTTTCGTGCCCGCAATAGCGTGGATACTACCGCCTCCAGGTAGCCCCGACGCCGGAGGCGGCGCCTCTCAAAAGCCAGGCTGCAAGACAGAAGAATTCTGCCTGCTCGAAAAATACCGGGCCCTGATGTAGGAGCTGGGGGAGGTGCCCCAGCCTGATTGGCCCGATCACCAGCTGTAGCAGGTCCGCAAACCAGGGTCGCCTGGGCCATTCCGGGGAGACGAAAACCACGGTCCCCTGATGGCTTTCTATTCTGCGGAGCATCCTGCCCACCAGGGGCCATGGTGGAAAAGAAAGATATGGCGGCCACGGGAGGACCAGGGCATCCACTCCCTCCGCGCTCTCTCCGGCGACTGAAGAAGCGTGGAGCCTTGGCGTTGAGAGCGGACGCCATCAGATCCAAGTGGGGGGCCCCCCACCGATGGACGAGAAGTTGCATTGCTTTGTCGGAGAGAGACCACTCTCCGGGTCCAGCAGTTGACGACTGAGGAAGTCCGCCTGGACGTTGTCCACACCGGCGACGTGCGAGGCCGCTAGCCGGACGAGATGATGCTCCGCCCATTGCATCAGCAGCGCCGCCTCGAGCGCGACCTGCGGGCTGCGCGTGCCTCCTTGTCGGTTGATGTAGACCACGGTGGTAGCGTTGTCCGATAGGATTCTGACTTCTCGGTTCCGAAGAAGCGGGAGGAAATGTCGCAGAGCTAGCCGGACCGCTCTGGTTTCCAGACGGTTGATTGACCACTTCACCTCCACCGTGGACCACGTCCCCTGCATGGCGCTTCGATCGCAGACTGCACCCCAGCCTGCTAGACTGGCATAGGTGGTCACCACCACCCAATTTGGCAGATCGAGGGACATGCCACGGGCCAGGTTCGGCGGATCCAACCACCAGCCCAGACTGTCCCTGGCATTCTGTGGGAGCGGGAGAATCATCTGATAGTCCTGCAATACTGGTTTCCAACGGGAGAAGAGCGCCCACTGTAAGGTCCTGAGGTGCGCGAAAGCCCAAGGTACAAGGTCGATGGTGGACCCCATCACTCCCAGGAGTTGCAGGTAGTCCCAGGAGGTGGGCTCTGGTAACGCAGAGAACCGTTGTGTGTGATCCCGCAAGGATTGAGCTTTGTCCTGGCGCAGAAAAACTTTGCCCAGTAGGGTGTCGAAAGTTGCCCCCAAAAAAAACCCAAGCGTTGCGAGGGCATGAGGGAGCTCTTGGAGAAGTTCACTACCCATCCCAGGGAATGTAGAAACCGTACTACTCGAGTCACCGCTGAGCGTCCATGATCGAATGACTTCGCCCGGAGGAGCCAATCGTCCAGATAAGGATGAACCAGGATGCCCTCCTTCCGGAGAGCTGCCGCCACAACTACCATGATCTTGGTGAAGGTGTGCAGCGCCGGCGCCAATCCAAACGCGAGAGCCGTGAACTGAAAATGCTGGTCCAGAATTTTGAAACGAAGGAAACTGTGGTGGTCCGGGCGGATGGGAATGTGCAGGTAGGCCTCCGTTAAGTCCAGGGAGGCGAGGAACTCCCCCCGATGCACCGCCGCAATCACTGACCGGAGCGTTTCCATGCGGAACCGAACGACTCGAAGGGATTTGTTGACTTCCTTGAGGACTAGGATAGGCCAGAAGGAACCGTCCTTCTTTGGTACGACGAAATAGATGGAATAGTGGCCCGAGCCCACCTCTCCGAAGGGTACGGGCGCAGTAGCGCCTATCTCCCGGAGTCTGTCCAGAGTCAGCTGCACCGCTCCTCTCTTGAGGTCCGAGCCACAGGGGGAAAAGATGAACCTTCCCTGCGGGGGGCGGACAAATTCCAATGCGTAGCCGTGTTTTATGGTATCCAGGACCCACTGGTCCGAGGTGATCTGTGCCCACTCCGCTTAGAAATACGTTAGTCGGTCCCCAATCCTGGGGACAGGGGAGTGGGCGAGACTGGCATCATTGTGAAGACTTGGTATAGGGGTTCCCGGTTCCGGGAGTAGTGCGTGCGGGCCGATGCCCGCGGAAGGCGCGCAACCAGGGCTGAGACCTGGGGGCGGATGGCCGGGAGCCCGTCTGTCTGTAGCCCCTGTAGCGCCGTTGCGCTCTGGCTCTGGTCCGAGAAGAAGAAAACGCTCTGGATGGTCGAAACCTATCCTCCGGCAGCCGATGAACAGCGTTCTCCCCCAGGGACTTGATGATCTGGTCCAAATCCTCCCCGAAGAGGAACTTGCCCCTGAAGGGAAGAGAGCCCAGACTGGACTTAGAGGACGTATCAGACGCCCAATTGCGTAGCCACAGTAGTCGTCGTGCTGCCACTACCGAAACCATGGATCTTGTGAGGACCCGAAAAAGGTCGTACGAGGCGTCCGCCCCATACGCCACTGCGGCTTCTAGCCGATCTGCCTGGGCAGCCTCATCGGACGGCAGGTTCTGAGACGTGAGGAGTTGTTGCACCCAAAGGAGACTAGCCCGCTGGGCAAGCGAACTGCACATCACCGCCCGCATACCCAGAGCGGAGACCTCGAAAACCCGCTTAAGGAAAACTTCCAACTTACGATCCTGTGTGTCCCGCAACGCCGCACCTCCCGTCACTGGGATAGTCGTCCTCTTCGTGACCGCCGACACTGCGGAGTCCACCTTTGGGACCTTGATGAGGTCCAGAAAATCTTCGGGGAGCGGGTACAGCTTTTCCATAGCCCGGCTGCTCTTCAGGGAGGCCTCCGGGGTGTCCCATTCCCTGGTGAGAAGTTGTAAAAACGAGTCATGAATGGGAAAAGCCCGAGCCCTCGGCCGGAATGCCGCCAGGACAGGATCTCCCTTCCTTGAAGAAGTGATGACAGCGGGAGCTACTGGGGCAGGCGGGTCTGGTGGCGGATCCAAATCTAATTCTTGGATGATCTGCGGGATGAGGTCGTCCAGCTCTTCCCTCTGGAAGAGGCGTAGGGTACGCGGATCATCCCCCTCCTGTGTGCCGTCCCCTTGTCCCCCGTCCGGGAGGTCAAGTCCATGTCCCGCTGGGTCTGGCACCGCCCCCACTGCCGCGGGCATGGATCGGACCCGGGTAGGAAGGCGGGAGGCCCCCACTCCCGGAGGGTCGGGGGGGGGGCCGGCGTCGAGGGCGACATCCGAGGGATCTTAGGAGGGGGGGGGGGTCCCACAGGTGCTTCCAGCCCCTGCAGATAAGCGGTATGCATGAGCAGGATAAACTCCTGAGAGAACCCCGGCCTGCTCGGGTGCGCTTCGGGGGCGGCGTGGTTCCTGCTCCCTGGCTCTGGGTGCTTGGTTCCTGCACCAAAATCGGGGGAACACCCCCGCTGGTAGAGTCCTCCAGGGATCCGTTCTCCCTCGTGGCCTCCAGGGATCCGTTCCCCCTCGTGGCCTGCGCCTCAGGGCGCTCAGAATGTAAAATGGCCGCCGTTCCCGCCAAAAATGGCGGAGTGGCCGGCCCGCACCGCCCGGGCAAAAAAGAGAAATCAGTCAGGGACTGTGAGGTACCTTCCCCCCCGGGAAGGCATCGTGCACAGATGCCCTCCCGGGAAATCCGGGACCCCGGGTCTCCGCAGGCCGCACAGCGGGACGGCCGCGGCATCGGGATCGCTGCAGGAGAAAAGAAAAAGCCACGGGGGGGGGGGGCCACGCGCACAAAGGCGCCGCTGCGGGGGGGCCCGGTCGGCCCGCACTGCCCGCTGTCTGAAAATAGAGGAGGGTGCCGCGGGGGGGCCTTCCTGGCCACACGACCCGCCCCAGACATCTTTCCCTAAATGGCTCAGCAGCCCATGAGGAGCTGTAAAATGGCCGCGGGTGAGGGAGTAAAGAGCGAAGAGGCCGGCTCCACCGGCTTTCGCGGGCACCGGGGGCTGAGCTGTAAAGGAAAAAACTACAAAGGAAAAACAAACTTACCCCTGGCTGCAACGAGAAATAAACAGCAAGGCCGCAGAGAAGAGACAAGGAAGAGAAGCCACTCCCCAGAAGTTGAAAGAACTCTGCCTTTTTTTTTTTTTTTTAAACTTAATACAAACTTGATCCACAGAAAAAGACAACAACAAGCCATAATCAAGCAAGAAAGTGAAGGAAAAGGAGGGGAAGCCTGATTCCCCTACTCGCATCTGCTGGAGTCAGAAGATACTGAACTCCTGCAGAGGGGGTAGTAGTATATATGGATACGCCCCCTCAAAGCTTGTGCTGACTCCATCTGCTGGATTGGGGACATAACCCACTGTCTGGACTGATCCAGGTACGTACAGGGAAGAGAAAAGATTTTCAATCCCAGCTGGGAAGAACACAGGCACCAAGCATGGTCTGAATACTAAATCTTCATATTTTACCAGTTCATGCCGAAGTTTGGCTGTCTCTTCCTTTTCTTTCTCTTCCTGCTGAAGCTTCTCTTCCTCCTCTTGCATCACTTTCTGTGTTTCTATCTCAGCAATCTTCTTCTCAAATTCCAAGCGTTCCCTGGCTCGCTTCTCTGTCGCAAGTTCAAAGCTTTCCTGAACTATGGAACCAGAAAGGCTCTCTAAGTTTAGAAACATAAGAGAACATTGGTGCAATCACAAGCAGTCAGAACACATCATACAGTGAGGGACCTTCTGTCCTCACTCAAAAGCCCAAGACCATCATAAAAAGCAGAGACTAGAGGAAGGTGATAGGTCAATATTGCTTCATTTTAATATTTTTGAGATTGCCAAACCACACTGCCTTAGGCCTTGTGCAACAAGAATTTTCAGTAGCTCAAAATACGTGGCACAAGGGATTTTGTTCACTACTAGATTCTAGGGAACATTTACAAAATTTCAGTAGATACAGAAAAGAGCTAAGTAAAGGAGACAAAAGGAAAATTGGGTCCTTACCTGCTAAATTTCGTTCCTGTAGTACCAAGGATCAGTCCAGACTGCTGGGTTGTGTCTCCCTTCCAGCAGATGGAGTCAGAGAAAAAACTGAAAGGCACCCCCACTTACCCTGGTGTGCCACCTGCGATCCTTCAGTATAGCAAATGTTGCTTACCTGTAACAGGTGTTCTCACAGGACAGCAGGATGTTAGTCCTCACATATGGGTAACGTCAGAGACCGGAGCCCAATCACGGAAAAACTTTTGTCAAAGTTTCTAGAACTTTGACTAGCCCCTACTGGGCATGCCCAGCATGGCACTAACCCTGCAGCCAGCAGGGGTCCCCCTTCAGTCTTGTTTTGAAAGCTACAGGTAGTGCCGAAAAAATAAAATAAAAACGAACCCAACACCGCGGGGCGGCGGGTGGGTTTCGTGAGGACTAACATCCTCCTGTCCTGTGAGAACACCTGTTACAGGTAAGCAACATTTGCTTTCTCACAGGACAAGCAGGATGGTAGTCCTCACATATGGGTGAGCACAGAACTGAGGATGTCCAAACTTGCACCAAATGTACCCAAAGGCGTGCAACAGGCACAACAACTGGGGTGGAATTTGGTAGAGGGCATCCTGAACCCCACCGGGTAGGCGGAAGGGTGTTGGTACATCACGTTGGAAAAAGGTTACGCAGGACAGATTGGCCGAAGATGGAATCCTGTCTTCCGGCTTTGTCCAAGCAATAGTGGGCTGCAAAAGTATGGCATGAGCTCCAGGTAGCAGCCCTGCAAATGTCAGGAAGCGGCACCGACCTTAGGTGTGCTACTGAAGTCGCCATGGCCCTCACAGAATGTGCTTTGACACGGTCTTGAAAAGGAATGCCTGCTTGCTGATAGCAGAAAGATATGCAATCCGCCAACCAAGAGGAAAGAGCCTGCTTACCTACAGGTTGCCCTAGTTTGTTTGGGTGGAAAGATACAAACAATTGCAGTTGCTCTTCCTGTGGGCAACTGTATGGTCTAGGTAGAATGCTAGAGCCCATTTGCAATCGAGGGTATGCAGAGTCTGTTCTCCTGAGTTGGAGTGAGGCCGGGGGAAGAAGATAGGTAGTATGATGGATTGATTCATATGAAACTCCGAAACTACCTTGGGTAAAAACTTAGGGTGAGTGCGGAGTACCGCCCGGTCCTGCAGGAGTTTAGTGTAAGGCGGATAGGTGACTAGGGCCTGTAACTCACTAACCCTGCGAGCAGAAGTGACAGCTAAAAGGAACACCACTTTCTATGTGAGATATTTTAGGTCACATGAGTGGAGAGGTTCGAATGGTGGTTTCATGAGCCGACCGAGAACCAGGTTAAGGACCCAAGAAGGGACTGGAGGACGTAAAGGTGGCTTGATATGGAGCAAGCCTTTAAGAAAACGTGTTACAAGGGGTTGTACCGAAATCGGGACATCCCCGATTCCTTTATGGAAGGCGGCTACCGCACTGACATGCATTCTTATGGAAGAGGTCTTGAGACCGGATTCTGATAAATGCCAGAGGTAGTCCAAAAATTTTGGGATTGGACAGGAAAAGGGATCAAGGGACTGGGAAGTACACCATGATGTATACCTTTTCCATTTATAGAGTAAGATTTTCTTGTGGAAGGCTTTCGTGAAGCAATCAGGACACAAGAAACCAAATCTGAAAGGTTAAGTGGTTGAAGGATTAACCTTTCAACATCCATGCCGTCAGGGACAAGGCTTGAAGATTGGGATGGAGTAGGCATCCGTCGTTCTGAATGATCAGATGCAGGTCCGTTCCCAAGGGAATGCGGCTGCGGATGGAGAGATCCTGGAGTATGGGAAACCACGCTTGGCGCGGCCAGTGAGGTGCGAGCAGGATCATGGTTCCCTTGTCCTGACCTAGCTTCACGAGAGTCCTCGAGAGAAGAGGAAGTGGAGGGAATGCATAAAGCAGACCTGTTGTCCACGAGAGAGAGAAGGCATCACTGGGCCGAGAGTACTTGCTGCGAATTAGGGAGCAGTAATTGTCCACTTTGTGGTTCTGAGGGGACGCAAAGAGGTCTATTTGGGGATATCCCCATTTCTGAAAAAGAGAGGTCACTACCAATGGATTGAGCGACCACTCGTGTGGTTGGAAGACACGACTCAGTTTGTCTGCCAAGACATTGTCCGCTCCCGGCAAGTAGGTGGCCCTGAGGTACATCGTGCGAGAGAGCGCTTCCGCCCAAATCTGCGCAGCTTCCTGACACAGAAGGAAGGAGCCCGTGCCTCCTTGCTTGTTGATGTACCACATGGCCACCTGGTTGTCCATCTGAATCAGGATTACTTGATTTGATAGGGAATCCTGAAAAGCTCTGAGGGCATATCGGATTGCTCGAAGTTCCAGGAAATTTATCTGGTGTTTGGCTTCTTCTGGAGACCAAGATCCTTGTGTCTGTAGATTGTTGACATGAGCTCCCCAGCCGAGGTTGGAAGCATCGGTGGTGAGAATGATTTGAGGATCTGGAGGATGAAAGGGCAATCCCTGGAGGAGATTGGTTTGATCTTTCCACCAGGCGAGAGATAGACTGAGTGCATCGGTGACATGAACAATGGTTGACAGAGGCTGAGTGGCTTGAACCCATTGTGTTCTCAGAGTCCAATGCATGACTCTCATGGCTAGGTGGGCCATTGGTGTTACATAGACTGAGGACGCCATGTGTCCCAGCAGGACGAGGAATTGGCGAGCCGTTGCTGTGTGTTGAGACCAACTGGTGAGCTAAAGACACGAGGGTCCGAGCTCGCTGTTGAGGAAGAAAGGCTTTTGCCTGTAAGGTGTCCAAGTCTGCCCCAATGAAGGATAAGGTTTGAGATGGGAGTAAGGAGGATTTCTCGTAGTTGACAAGAAATCCGAGAGAGACTAGAGTGTGAATGGTAGGATCAGAGAGGACCGAGCGACTTGCTGGGTTGGGGCCCTGATCAGCCAGTCGTCCAGATAGGGGTAGACATGGACACCTTCCTTCCTGAGAAAAGCTGTGACCACTACGAGGCATTTAGTAAAGACTCGCGGTGCCGACGCTGGGCCGAAGGGGAGCACTCTGTATTGGTAGTGCTTTTGGCCTACTAGAAAACGAAGATACTTGTGGTGAGCGGGAGCTATCGCAATATGGGTGTAAGCGTCTCGGAGATCGAGAGAGCAGAGCCAGTCTCCTCTTTGTAACAGGGGTAGAAGAGAGCCTAAGGTTACCATCTTGAACTTTTCCCTTTGCAGGTACTTGAGGGTTCGTAGGTCCAGAATTGGACGAAGTCCTCCTGACTTTTTTGGGATCAGAAAGTACCGGAAATAGAATCCTAGGCCTTGCTGTGAAAGAGGGACAGGTTCTATTGCTCCTGACTGGAGAAGGAGGGAAACCTCCTGCTCCAGAAGGACGGAGTGGCCAGCTAATCTCCATGCTTGCAGAGGCAGGAAGTCCGGTGGAAGATTTGAGAAGTTTAGATGGTAACCCTGAGTAATAACTGTTAGTATCCATTGGTCAGTTGTGATTGAATGCCACTATTCGTGAAAGTGACATAATCGACCTCCCACTGGTACGCTTGGTAGAGGAATCAGACTTCTGCTCTCGAGCTGGAAGTCAAAAACCCGAAGCAGGTCCTGGCTGGGGAGCTGCTTGCGGTTTTTGCTTTCTAGGCTGGCGAGGCTGAGATTTTTGATGAGGCCTCGGTCTGGATCTTGTCGATGGGGGATAATACTTTATATTTATTTCCTGCCTTATCTTCTTTCCAGCTTGTTGCAAGCTTCCAAGTTCTCTTTCCCTGTTGATTGTAACTTTGACCTATTCCTACCTATTGTTATCTTTCATTTACTTGAATTGTTACTCCAGTTATACCCTTGTTAAATGTAAACCGATCCGATATGGTTATTTACTATGAAGGTCGGTATAAAAAACTGTTAAATAAATAAATAAAAATAAATAATACTTGAGTACGGAAGAATGATTTCCTGGAGTCCTTTCTGAAGGGCTGTTTAGAAGGGAAATCAGAAGGTATCGATGAGAGCTGTTTGAGAGTCTCATGATGGTCCTTTAATTCAGCGACAATCTGTTGAATTTGCTCTCCAAAGAGATTATCCCCTAAGCAGGGCAAGTCAGAAAGCCTCTCTTGGAACTTCTGGGCGAAGATCCGAAGACTTGAGCCAGGCCCAGCGTCTTGCCGAAATGGCAGCTGCAGACACTCTAGTGGAAGTGTCAAAAATGTCATAAGCTGTTCTAATTTCATGTTTCCCTGCTTCCAGGCCCTTTGTTACAAGGGTTTGGAGGTGTTCCTGGAATTGATCCGGCAGAGTTTCAGAGAAATCTTGTATTTGCTTGAAAATGACCCTATTATATTGGGTCATGTACAGCTGATAGGAAGCTATCCTGGAGATGAACATAGCTCCTTGGTATACTCGTCGACCAATGTTATCTAAGAACTTATGCTCTTTGATAGGAGACATAGACGAGTATGGTTTCAGCCTTCTTGCTTTCTTTTGGGCTGATTCAACCACTACTGAGTGGTGGTCAAGCTGAGGTTTTTGAAAACCGGGTGCTGATTGTACGAGATAAGTAGAGTCAGCTTTATGTACTGGAGCTATGGATCCAGGATTTTCCCAATTCTTTTTGAGTAGGTCAAGAAAAACCTGATGAATTGAAATGGAAGTGATCACTTTAGGGTCATCCAGAAACTGGAGGAGCTCCATCATCTGGTGCCTGTCATCTTGGTCCAATTGGAGCTGAAAAGGGACAACTTCCGACATTTCCTTCACAAAATTAATGAAAGAAAGGTCCTCAGGGGAGAACACTTTCTACTCTCAGTAGGAGAGGGTGGTGAAGGTAAGTCATCGGTGTCGGTAGACGTATCATCCCCCCAGGTGTCATAAGGATCAGCTGGCTGACCTTTAGGAGCAGAGGGGGGTTGGATACCCGAAGGTCCCGGCTGAGGCTCCGAGAAACTCGAAGTCACAGAGAATAGCGGGGCTGATATCGGTGCCGGCTCGAAGGCATCGATGGAGCAGACGTACGTATCGCTCCCGATGAATGAATCTGTGGCGAGGGACGACACGGCATCGATGGTCTAGGCACAACTCTCGAAGGAGGAATGTGATATGGTGTTTCTCCTACCGATGATGCTGTCATCGGGGAGTGCACCGGGGCTATCAACGACCCAGGAAATACCGGTGGAAGGGTGGTGATGAGCGCCTCCATCCGGGAAAGCAGCGGTGCCAGTGCTGCTGGAATCGGGTCGGTGACCGGTTCCGCTCTCGGTGCCGAAGGGACCTGGAACTGTTGCAACGCCTTGTCGATGGCCTCCTGGACCAGCCGGTCCAGTTCTTCCCGGAGACCTGGGGTAACTAAACCCGGCTCCGTAACGGAAGAGGGAGGCTGAAGCAGAGTCGGAGGGACCACCTTTACAGGCGGAATCGCGACTCCCAAACCCCGATTGGGTGAGGGTTGCCTCGATGTCTCGGTCGCAGGAGTGGACGGTGCCCCTCCTGGCTGGGGCTTTTTCGATGGAGGCTCGGACGGTATCGAGGTCGATGACTTCGATTCCTCGAGGGTCCGAGACTTGCGATGCCGATGTTTCTCCCTCAGATCCCCTTGATCTTCGGGGGAAGGGACGGGAGTCGATGGCCATGGAGACGTTGATGGCGGACGGTCACCGGAGGATTGTCGACGGTGGTACGACTTCGACGGTGCTGGTTCCGAAGACGTCGATGCGATGGACGGAGTCAGGGTGTGAGCACGGAAAAGGAGTCCCATCTTCTCTATTCTGGCTTTGCGCCCTTTAGGTGTCATTAAGGCACATTTGGTGCAAGTCAGGACATCATGCTCACTACCTAAACACAAGACACAGACTCTATGAGGGTCTGTGATAGACATGGTGCGCGTACAATCTGGGCACCGACGGAACCCCCGACGACATGGAAAACATTTTTGCCGCGGTACGGTCGACGGCCAGTAGGCCACGAAGGGCAAACTCGACGGTAATAGACGAAAAAACGGCAAATATTTACCGAAGTACCGCGGACTGAATAAAGATAGAGGAGGGACCCCTGTGGGGCAATTTTAAACTTAAAGAAGTCCGTGAAGAAATTCCTGTCAGGAATGTGGTCAGAGCTCCTTAAACGCAAGGCTACTGCTGCTCAGAAAAAAGAAGACTGAAGGGGGACCCCTGCTGGCTGCAGGGTTAGAGCCATGCTGGGCATGCCCAGTAGGGGCTAGTCAAAGTTCTAGAAACTTTGACAAAAGTTTTTCCGTGATTGTGCTCCCGTCTCTGACGGCACCCATATGTGAGGACTACCATCCTGCTTGTCCTGTGAGAAAATCCATACCATAGCAGAATGAAACATATCATAACCTCAACATAAGAACCAATGGCTATATCAAACCACCTAATGAAAGAAACTGCATAACTTCTGGAACTTATGTACATGGAGGGAGTACTTCCATATACAACGTGACTGCTGTCCACTTGAGAATATTCTGCAGAATAAAAAACGATAGCGAATGGACTCTCCAGAATCCATGGGCGGGTATCTGGACTGATCCTTGGTACTACAGGAATGAAAATTAGCAGGTAAGAACCCAATTTTCTTTCCCTGTATGTACCAGGATCAGTCCAGGCCGCCCTAAATGGGATGGGACCTGGAGAGTACTGCTCGAAGAACACCACTGCCAAAACAGTCGCCATCCGGAGCATGGCTGTCCAAACGGTAATGCTTAGCAAAAGTGTGTAAAGATTTCCAAGTAGCTGCTCTGCAAATTTCCTGTGGCGAAACAAACTGACACTCCGCCCAAGACGCCACCTGAGATCGAATTGAATGCGCTTTTAAACCTTCCGGTACTGCGCACCCAAGACATATATATGTCAAAGTTATTTCTTCCTTCAACCATCGGGCAATAGTGGCTTTAGTTGCCTTATGTTCTTTGTTAAGACCACTCCATAAGATGATCAGATGAAAATCATTGGTTACCTCCAGATAGCGAAGCAGAATCCGCTGCACATCTAATCTTCACAAGTCGTGAGCCTGAGGCAAATTCCAATCCAAATCCGTGAAGGCAAGCAACTCCATGGTCTGATTCAAATGAAACTCTACACTACCTTCGGTAGAAAGGACGGCATCGTCCTAAGGGATACATCTGAATCCGAAATCCGGAGAAAAGGTTCCCTACATGACAACGCTTGAAGCTGAGATGCGCCATGCCGAAGTGACAGCCACCAGGAAAATAGTCTTAAGTGTCAAATCTTTCAAGATGGCCTGTTTCAAAGGCTCAAACGAAAGACCGCACAAGCCACGGAGAACCAGATTCAAACTCCAAGAAGGACACCCTGGCGAACCAGAGGGTTCAAATGTTTAGCACCTCTCAGGAAACGCATTACATCCGGATGAACCGCCAGGGATGGCCCATCAATCTTCCCCCGCAAACATCCCAAGGCCGCTACTTGAACCCCGAGAGAACTGCACGCCAAGCCTTTCTTCAGACCCTCCTGCAAGAACGCCAGAATATGGACAATTGAGGCACGCAGTGGAGACACATTCAACCCGCTACACAAGGAATCAAAAACCTTCCAGTCTCTAACATAGGTGAGCGAGGTAGAGTTTTTTCGCGCCTGCAGGAGGGTGGAAATAACGGAATCCAAATAACCTTTCTTCCTCAACTGACGCCTCTCATAAGCCAAGCTGCTAGACAAAAGCGATCCACTTGATCGAAAAATACTGGACCTTGTTGAAAAAGATTCGGTAGACAACAGAGCCGAAAAGGACCGTCCACAGCTAAGTTGATCAGATCTGTAAACCACGGCCGCCATATGGCCACTCTGGAGCCACGAGAACAACTGAGCCTTTGTGAGCCTCTACCCTTTGCAAGACCTTGCCCACCAATGGCCAGGGAGGAAAGACATACAGCCCACAAGGCCACGGCGTCGACACCTTCCGTCCCGTGTTCCCTCCTGCAACTGAAGAAATGAACTGCCTTCGCATTTCTTTGAATTGCCATCAAGTCCAGGCGAGGAACACGCCACAGACAAGTCACGAGATGCATCGCCTCCTCGGAAAGTTTCCACTCTCCGGGATTGAGATGCTGGCGACTGAGAAAATCCGCCTGTACGTTGTCGACCCCAGCTATGTGGGAAGCTGCCAGCCGGACCAGATGGCGCTCTGCCCAGAGCATTAGCCGATCGGCTTCCTATGCAACTGGACGACATCTGGTTCCCCCCTGACGATTGATGTAAGCCACCGTTGTCGCATTGTCGGACAATACTCGCACTGATCTACGGCTCACCAGGGGAAGGAAACTGCGCAGCGCCAGACGTACTGCCCTGGTCTCCAAGCGATTTATGGATCATTTCACCTGCTGCCCTGTCCAACGGCCCTGTGCTGCTCTCGATTGGCAAACTGAACCCCAGCTGGAAAGGCTGGTGTCTGTCGTGACGACCACCCACTGGGGCTCCTCCAGGTCCATTCCGCACTTCACGTGGGCCGGAATCAACCACCAATGGAGACTGGACCTGGCGGGCTCCAAGAGTGGCAATCTGATTTGGAACTCTTCCAGCTTCAGGTCCCAACGTGAAAGTAACGCCCTCTGCAAGGGTCTCATATGAGCAAAAGCCCAAGGAACTAATTCTAGAGTAGATGCCATACAACCAAGCATCTAAGTAATCCCAAACCCGGGGTAGCAGTAGAGACAGCCGCCGGATCGGTGCCGTTAACTTATCAATTCGCTCCTGCGTGAGAAAGACCTTGCCGACTGATGTGTCGAACTGAGCACACAAGTAGTTCAGCACCTGGGACGGGACTAATTCGCTCTTGGCAAAACTGATGACCCAACCAAGGGTTTGGAGTCAGGCCACTACTGATTGAACCGACTCCAATCGGATGAGTCAATCGTCCAGATAGGTATGAACCAAAATCCCCTCCAACCTGAGGGCTGCAGCTACCACCATTACTTTGGTGAAGACGCGGGGAGCTGTCGCCAATCAGAACAGGAGTGCCTGAAACTGATAATGCTCACCCAGGATCCTGAACCGGAGAAACCGCCGATAATGTTTGCGGATACCTATGTGAAAATATGCTTCCATCAGGTCTAAAGTAGCCAAATATTCGCTGGAGTGGATGGCTGCAATGACTGAGCGGAGAGTTTCCATGCGAAAACGAGATACCCGAAGCGCTTTGTTCACCTTCTTCAGATCCAAGATCGGGTGGAAGGAGCCTTCCTTCTTGGGAACCACGAAATATATGGAGTATCTGCCAGTCCTGCATTCCTCTGGTGGAACCGGCCCAGGATTTGAAGCAGCGCTGTCCGCATTGCACGGGCCCCGCAGGGCGATATCAAGAACAGATCCCACAACGGGTGTGCAAAATTGCGATGGAGAAGGTACAGAGAAGGGCTACCAAAATGATAAGAGGAATGGAACAGCTTCCCTATGAGGAAAGACTAAAGAGGTTAGGACTTTTCAGCTTGGAGAAGAGACGGCTGAGGGGGGATATGATAGAGGTGTTTAAAATCATGAGAGTCTAGAACAGGTAGATGTGAATTGGTTATTTACTTTTTCGGATAATAGAAAGACTAGGGAGCACTCCATGAAGTTAGCATGTGGCACATTTAAAACTAATCAGAGAAAGTTCTTTTTTACTCAACGCACAATTAAACTCTGTAATTTGTTGCCAGAGAATGTGGTTAGTGCAGTTAGTATAGCTGTGTTTAAAAAAGGATTGGATAAGTTCTTGGAGAAGTCCATTACCTGCTATTAAGTTGACTTAGAAAATAGCCACTGCTATTACTAGCAACGGTAACATGGAATAGACTTAATTTTTGGGTATTTGCCAGGTTCTTATGGCCTGGATTGGCCACTGTTGGAAACAGGATGCTGGGCATGTTCTTATATTAAGCGTAGCCGTGCTCTATGATGCTTAGAACCCACTGGTCTGATGTAATCTTGACCCACTCCTCGAAGAATAGAGACAGGTGACCGCCTATCACTGGAACAGGGGAGTGGGCCAGGACACCTTCATTGGGAGGACTTGCCCCTGGAAGATCCCCGAGGACCCCTGTTGCGGAGAGGCCTGTGGCCGTGAAAGGAATGGGACCAAGCCTGAGACCTCGTCGACGGCTGGTGTGAAGTGAAAGCCGGAGCCCTGGTCTGCCGAAATGTGTGCTGTCCCCGGTACCAAGGGCACGCCGATCAAAAGGACCTGAAAGGTCTAGGCTTGTCCTCCGGTAACTTGTACACCTTATTATCCCGAAGGGATTTGATAAGGGCTTCCAGATCATCCCCGAACAAGAATTTCCCGTTAAAGGGGATATGATAGATATGATATGAAAGGGGATATGATAGAGGTCTTTAAGATCATGAGAGGTCTTGAACGAGTAGATGTGACTCGGTTCTTTTCACTTTCGAATAATAGAAGGACTAGGGGGCATTCCATGAAGTTAGCAAGTAGCACATTTAAGACTAATCGGAGAAAATTCTTTCACTCAACGCACAATAAAGCTCTGGAATTTGTTGCCAGAGGATGTGGTTAGTGCAGTTAGTGTAGCTGGGTTCAAAAAAGGTTTGGATAAGTTCTTGGAGGAGAAGTCCATTAATGGCTATTAATCAATTTTACTTGGGGAATAGCCACCGCTATTAATTGCATCAGTAGCATGGGATCTTCTTAGTGTTTGGGTAATTGCCGGTTCTTGTGGCCTGGTTTTGGCCTCTGTTGGTCTGACCCAGCATGGCAATTTCTTATGTTCTTATGGGAAGATTGCCTGGCTGGGCCTTGGAGGAAACATCGGCCGACCAGTTGCAGAGCCACAGAAACCTTCTGGCAGAGACCGCCGAAGCCATAGTGCGCGAAGATGCCCAAAGATCAATCAAGGCATCCGCGGTGTAAGCCACAGCTGCCTCCATGCGATCTGCCTGCTCTGCTTCTCTTGGAACTGACTCCTGCGCAGTGAGCAACTGCTGCACCCACCAAACAGTTGCCCTTTGCGTGAGGCTACTGCAGACTGCCGCCCTAACGCAAAGTGCCGAGACCTCAAAAATCCGCTTAAGCAGGACCTCCAGCTTCTTATCCTGAAAATCCTTAAGAGCGGCAGCTCTGCTACCGGAATGGTCATCCACTTGGTGATGGCTAAGACGGCTGCGTCCACTTTAAGGACGGCTAAGGACTCATCTGGCAGCGGGTAAGAGCTTCTCCATGGCTCGCCCCACTTGAAGGCTGGCCTTGGAGGCTCCCATTCACGGGTCACTAGTTCCAGTAGCATCAGATGAAAAGGAAAAACTTTAGGAGGGGCCCAAAGCCCCGAGAGAACGGGGTCCCCCTTAGTAGCCTCCGAGCTCGGCCTTGGCGCCTCAATCCCGATATCCATCAGAACATGAGGAATTGATTGATCATGCTCCTCCCTCTGAAACAATCTGAGGACCCTCAGGTCATTCCCCTCAACTGGGGTGGGCTCATCAACATCCCTGCCAATATCCACGAGGAGAAGGTCCAGCAAAGGGGGATCTGGTGGATCGGGATCTAACATTGCATGGCCTGTTCTCCCTCTGGAGGAATCGGAACGCCCAGAAAGCCTAGCCACCTTCGAAGGCGGAGGCTCCTCAGCCTGCAACTCAGCCTCGGCTCCAAAAAGGCCTTGTGTATTAAAAGTACAAACTTGGAAGAAAAGGTACGCTGCCCCTTTAAGACCCCCTCCCCCCTTGAGGGAGGGTCAGAGTTCGGAGAGGCAGGCACTGGGAGCCGCTAACAGGGCTCAAATTCGGCAGGGAGAGAGAAGAAGGGATCTCCCCTCCCCCTACATCCAGCCCTCCACTAGAGCGTGGAGACAAAATGGCCGCCAGGATGGGGCAGGTAGAGGCGCAAATTCCTCCTTGTGCCCCGGGAGCGCGCCGAAAACGACCCGCTGCTGCTCCCCGACGGTCCCTCCCCTCCCAGGAGGCACAGTGTACACAGGCCATTGCAAGAGAGCTGTGCCACCAGCTCCCCGCATGCTGATCACTGTGAACCTCGCGGTGAGGGAGTGAGCACAAGGCCGACAAAAGCGGTGAAAATCGCCCGCATTGTAACAAAAACAAGTCATCCCCCCCCAAAAAATGCTGAAACGCAGCCACCCAGGGGAAAAACCGCCCAGGGACCTCAATCGCGGCACAGGCAGCCCCCCTGAGGAATTATGCCATCTCAGGGTGTAAGGGAGAGGGACCGACCCACCGATTAATCCCCCTACTCATTGGCAGAAGTGGCGGCTCCGGGAAAACAGCTAACAGGGTATCTAACCCAAGCCGTGCCTCAACCAAGGCAGCAGCCTTGGGAGGAATGACTGTCACCTCTAGAAAGAAAACTACTTTGTTGTTTTGTGTTTTTTTTTTAAATTTGATTTAGCCACTGGTAGAAAGCAAAGTCCTCTAGGCCTTACTATTCCTGGCTTGCTTTGCTTTCCTTGTCTTTTTTTTTTTTTTTTTTTTTAATGATCAGGACCACAGGTTCTGTCACACTCGTCTGCTGGAGTCAGAGAAATACTGAAGGATTGCAGGTAGCACACCAGGGTAAGAGGGGGTGCCTTTAAGTTTTTTCTCTGACTCCATCTGCTGGAAGGGAGACACAGCCCAGCGGTCTGGACTGATCCTGGTATGTACAGGGAAATACAAAGTTGAGATGAAGGTGGCCAAGCCATGCTGTTAATATTCCAGAATAAAAGCAACCCATCTTCTCCCATAAGACAGTCATAGCTAAAAAATAATTTTAACACACCTGTCAACTAATATAGTAATATAGCAAGTGACGGGAGAAAGACCCAAGCGGTCCATCCAGACTGCCCAGCAAGCTTTATTTATTCTTTTAATTTCTTTATTTCTTATTGTTAATGTAGTAACTGCCACTCTGTGCAGTTACTCCAGTGCAGGGTATCCCTTATCTTCATTTCATCCTTTAGCTGCTAGGGATCCTGCGTTTTTCCCCATTACAGTTCTCATCTTAACTACCCCTACGGTGAGGGCAACAGGAAAAGCAGTTATCCATGCAAGGGAGCTTCCTGAACCCTGCAGCAAGTGGCTTCTCATCTGTTATCAGCCTCTTGTAAATGACTGCAAGTGCAGCTGCCAGAGCCTTCCCTCCCCCAGAACACATGCTGTGCTAATGTTAGCATTAGTCAGGCTTCTTCCATAAATCCAGAAGAAATCAACACCTTTCCCTGACTCCCTGAGCAAAAAATAACCAGAGTTTAAGCATCAGAACCCTAAAACTACAGTGAAGCAGCATCAACTGCAGAAGGACGAATCCCCACCTGCTGGGGTCCGAGACTCCTTCTTTGGCACAAAGGGCTTCTGGTGGATAATGGTGTTTGGTCGAGCCTTGAAACAGACTGCTTCCTTTTGCTGCTTCAGTTCTTCCTTGATCTATGGTGGAAACATTTAGTTAAACCTGAAAATGAACTCTCAGAAGCTAGGACAACATTTATGCAGCCAGCTTTGGGGAAAGAGCAGAGGCCCTCATCCACATTACAAAGAGTCACATTTCAACAAACATCAACTATCAGCTAAATGGTATTCTTGAGTTCTAACATACATGACAGTCCCTCATTTCTATGATGCTGCAGCTGAAACTTTTCATGTATAGGGGAGCCAGAATAGGAAAATTGGTTCTTACCTGCTAATTTCCGTTCCTGTAGTATCACGGATCAGTCCAGACTTCTGGGTTTATGCATCTGAGCCAGCAGATGGAGACAGAGAAAGTTTTACTGACACTACCTTAAGCCCCAGTGCCACCTACAGTTCCTCAGTATAGATCTGTATCCAAGCATAAAGCAGAAAAAACCCTCATACAAAAAGCAGGCAATGCAAACATATTGTAAAACTATGAATGTATATCAAACAAAACTGAATTCATAAACCAATCCAGAGCTGAGCAGGCGACTCTCCACCTTTTAGAAAGCAGGCGGGCTCTGGACTGATCTGTGGTACTACAGGAACGAAAATTAGCAGGTAAGAACCAATTTTCCTTTCCCTGTACGTACCTGGATCAGTCCAGACTCCAGGGATGTACAAAAGCCCCCTAATTTAGGGTAGGTCATAAGAACATGCCATACTGGGTCAGACCAAGGGTCCATCAAGCCCAGCATCCTGTTTCCAACAGAGGCCAATCCAGGCCATAAGAACCTGGCAAGTACCCAAAAACTAAGTCTATTCCATGTTACTGTTGCTAGTAATAGCAGTGGCTATTTTCTAAGTCAACGTAATTAATAGCAGGTAATGGACTTCTTCTCCAATAACTTATCCAATCCTTTTTTAAACACAGCTATACTAACTGCACTAACCACATCCTCTGGCAACAAATTCCAGAGTTTAATTGTGCATTTAGTGAAAAGCAATTTTCTCCAAATAGTTTTAATGGAGTGCCCCCTAGTCTTTCTACTATCCAAAAGAGTAAATAACAGATTCACATCTACCCGTTCTAGATCTCTCATGATTTTAAACACCTCTATCATACCCCCCCCCCCCCCCCCTTCAGCCGTCCTGGAGAGTCCCGCTTGCAGAACACTCTCGCCAAATGAAGGAGAACCAGAATCTCCCACATCCAAATGATAGTGTCGGGCAAAAGTATGCAATGACTTCCAAGTCGCTGCTCTGCAAATCTCCTGAGGAGACACCAATTGTGCCTCCGCCCAGGAGGTAGCCTGCGATCACGTAGAATGAGCATATAAACCCTCCGGAACTACCTTACCGGCCGTAATGTATGTGGAAGCAATTGCTTCCTTCAACCAGCGCGCAATTGTAGCTTTAGAAGCATTAAAACCTCATCTCGTGCTGCTCTACAAAACAAAGAGGTGGTCGGACCTTCTGAAATCATTCGTCACCTCGAGATAGCACAATAGAGCTCGACGAACATCTAATCATTTGAGCTTCTTCGCATGAGGAAGGGAAACATCAACAGATGGAAAAGCTGGAATCTCAATCGTCTGGTTTACATGAAAAGCGGAAACCATTTTAGGTAAAAAACGAAGGCACTGTCCTCAAAGAAACCTCCGAATCTGATATCTGAAGGGATCCAGACAGGACAATGCTTGTAACTCCGAAATCCGCCTAGCAGAACATATTGCTACTAGAAAAACTACTTTGAGAGTCAAGTCCTTCAGCGTCACTCCCCGAAGAGATTCAAAAGACACCGCACACAAACCTCTGAGAACCAGATTAAGGTTCCAGGAGGGACAAACTCTCCTGACCGGAGGCCATAAATTTCTTGTTCCCCTCAGGAACCTGATAACATCTGGATGCGCCGAAATAGTGGAGTCCCCAATCTTGCTACGGAGACAGCCTAAGGCTGCCACTTGAACTCTAAGGGAGCTGGGAGACAAACCTTTGGCGAAACCATCTTGCAGAAAGGACAGAACATCAGGAATGGAGGACTGGAGCACGCGGATTCTATGAGTAACACATCAAGACTTGAACACCTTCCATACGCGAATGTAAACCAGATTAGTGGATTTCCTTCTGGCTTGTAACAACATGGTAACGACTGATTCCGGATAACCTCTACACCTCAACCATCACCTCTCAAAAGCCAAGCCGCTAGACAAAAGTGATCAGCCTGGTCTGAAAATATTGGACCCTGACGAAGCAGGCCCAACAGATGACCGAAACAAATTGGACCGTCCACTGCCAGGTAGATGAGATCTGCGAATCACGGATGCTACGGCCACTCCGGAGTGACCAATATCACTTTTCTGCAATGTTTTTCTATGCGACGCAACACCTTGCCCACTAACGGCCAAGGAGGGAACACAAATTAGAACCTCCTGAGGCCAAGTCAGAACAGGAGCGTCAACGCCCTCAGCCTCGTGCTGCTGCTAACTGAAGAAGCGAAATTCTGGCATTTTAACGAGTCACCATTAAATCTACGTGAGGGAATCCCCAGCGTCGCCTGATGAGCCGCATCGCTGCATCAGACAATTCCCACTCGCCTGGATCTAACAGTCAGATTTAGGAAATCCACTTGAACATTTTCAACTCAGGCTATGTTTGACGCAGCAATCCCCTTGAGGTGGGATTCTGACCAATGCATTAAGACTCGTGCCTCTCGAGCTACTACCTGACTCTTGGTGCTGCCCTGCCGATTGATATTGTCACGTTGTCAGAAAGAATTCTCACCGACCGTCCTTTCACTACTGACAAGAACTCACCTCAAGGCTAGACAGATCGCCCTGGCCACCTGCACCACTTCAGTATAAATCTGTACCCAAGCAAGATAAAATTCACTTAACTTTGAATGCAATCTTCTCAATAATGAGCAGAGGAATAAGGTAAGAAAAAACAACAAACCATCAGAAAAAGAACATGTGCCATTCTTCAGACACAAAAAGAGGTAAGAAATTCAGGCAGGTCGAGCGGAATCTCTCCATGCTTTTCCACTCTCCTGGGCGGGCATCTGGACTGATCCATGGAACTACAGGAACGAAAATTAGCAGGTAAGAACCAAATTTTCCTTTCCCTGTACGTACCTGGATCAGTCCAGACAGCTGGATGCACCAAAGCTTCTCTAACCGGGGTGAGACTGTGAGAGTCCTGCTCGAAGAACACTTGCCCCAAAATTGTTGACATCCAGAATCTGGACATCCAAAAATGGTAGTGTCTGTCAAAAGTATGTAAAGACTTCCAAGTAGCCGCTCTGTAAGTCTCCTGAAGTGATACCATCTGAGATTCTGCCCAAGAGGTCGCCTGGGAACACGTCGAATAAGCCTTTAACCCTTGAGGAATGGGACCACCATGGGAAATGTAAGCTGCCGTGATCTCTTCCTTCAACCATCTAGCAATAGTGGCATTGGAGGCTTTCTGCCCTCTGCTGGGGCCACTAAGAACATAAGAACATAAGAAAATGCCATACTGGGTCAGACCAAGGGTCCATCAAGCCCAGCATCCTGTTTCCAACAGTGGCCAATCCAGGCCATAAGAACCTGGCAAGTACCCAAAAACTAAGTCTATTCCATGTAACCATTGCTAATGGCAGTGGCTATTCTCTAAGTGAACTTAATAGCAGGTAATGGACTTTTCCTCCAAGAACTTATCCAATCCTTTTTTAAACACAGCTATACTAACTGCACTAACCACATTCTCTGGCAACAAATTCCAGAGTTTAATTGTGCGTTGAGTCATCTTGAAGCTGGTAGTATCCAGGTATCGCAGCAGGGTGTGTTGAACATCCAGACATCTCAACTTTGAAGCTTGAGGAGAACAGAGCTCCAGAACCGTAAAAGCTGGAGGTCCACCACTTGGTTCAAATGAAAAGTGGACTGTTCGCAATGATACCCCCAAATCTGTAATCCGTAGAAAAGGATCTCTACAGGACAGGGCTTGTAGCTCTCAGACCAGCCGGGCAGAACAAATAGCCACCAAGAAGGCTACCTTCAGAGTAAGATCTTTGATTGAAGCCTTCTTCAGAGGTTCAAAAAGGTTTAAAAGCTCCAGGGGGGACAAACCCGGTGACCCGGAGGCTTCAAGAGTTTTGTCCCTTGCAGAAAACGCGTAACATCTGGATGAGCTGCCAAACTGGTCCCATGAAGCATACCTTGTAAACAGCTTAGAGTAGAGACTTGGACTCGCAGGGAACTGTAAGATAGGTCCTTTGTCAGACCCTGCTGCAGGAAGGCCAGGACCTGTATCACTGACATCGCGGGGATCTACTCTCTATTCCATACATCAAAACTCGAAGACCTGCCAGACCCTGATATAGGCCAAGGAAGTAGAATGTTTGGTTTTTTTTTTAAACTTGCAACAGTGCAGAAATCACGTCTTCCGAATATCCCTTCTTCCTCAGAGTCCACCTTTCAAAGACCAGGCCGCTAGACAAAAGTGATTCAGCCTCAGGAGTCCATCCACGGTGAAATTGATTAGATCTGCAAACCAAGGCATTCTGGGCCACTCCGGAGCAACGAAAATCACCCGTCCCGGGTGACATACTATTCACCTGAGAACCTTGCCCACGAAAGGCCACGGAAAAACATGTATCCCAGCACTCGGTCAGCCAAGGTAGGACTAGAGCGTCTACACCTTCCGCCCAATGTTCCATCCTGCTACTGAAGAAGCATGGGGCCTTGGCATTCTTCCTCATCGCCATCAGGTCGCCCACCTGCGCAAAGTGAGCGTCATCACCTCATCGGAGAGCTCCCACTCCTCGAAGGTGGTCAGCCAACCCCCGACGGGAGGAGGAGTTGACGCTCGATTCCCTATTGTAATGATTTTTTGGCCCGCTTGGACCCTGGCCTGGTCCATCTCGGCTTGATCTTTGGTTACAAAAAGCCTGGGACCAGGGCTGAGACCTCCCTTGGGATTGTCACCTGGCCAGCAATTGGAGATCTGCTCTGGTGGAAACGTCTTTGGTTCTGAAAGTGTGAGCAGACAAGGTTGAAAACCCCTAGAGGTCTTGGGTCTATCCTCCAGTAACTTATACACCTTATCTCCGAACACACTGATCATCTGTTCCAGACCCTTTCCAAAGAGAAACTTGCCCTTGAAAGGAAGAGCCCCCAAGTTGCACCTTAGAAGAGACATCCGCAGACCTATTTCACAACCATAAGAGTCGTCGGGCCAAAACCGCAGATACCATGGTCCTGGAAGATGTGCGGATAAGATCATACAAGGCGACCACTCTGTAGGCTACCGCCGCTGCCAAGCGTTCTGCCTGTTCAGACTCCCCTGGAGACAGGTCCTTAGTGCTCTGCAACTGTTGGACCCTCCGTAAGCTGGCGTGGAACATGAAGCTGCCACATACTGTAGGCCGAATGTCCAGGGCAGACATCAAAAAATCTGCTTGAGATAAACCTCAAGTTTGCGGTCCTGGAGGTCCTTCATGTTGTAGGCCCTGTACATTTAGCCCCCAGGCTAGAAAGGCCTGGCACAAAAGAGAAATTCAGGGGAGAAAGCAGGGAGCTCCGGTTCATCCTCCCCCCAGTGGGTTCGACCTCGTCCTCCTGTGGCCCTCCCCCTTCCCCTGCGCAAGTGGAGCAGAGTGCAGTGGAAGGTATCCATGATGGCCGCTGTTCCTGCGCTCCCCGGGAACGGGTCGACCTCGCCAGAGGGAACAGGACAGGCTGGCCGCAATTCGTGCGGTGGTATGGAGTCCGACACGGTCCCCACCGGGAATAAGTGCCCGACTGTGTGAGCCGCAGGAATCTGTGGCAGCGGCACAATCGTGGCATGAGGCTTAGAAGAAGTCCGCGAGGGATGCGCCTGAGCAGGGAGGGAGCCTTAGCAGAGACTTACCTCACCGACTGGGAGCCCGGCGATCAAGGAGAGAATCACTCCCGAAAACTGCCCGCTGCTTAGCCTGCACAAGACTTTTCTTTTTTTAGTACAGAGTCGCAGGTTTTGCACCACCTCCATCTGCTGGAGACAGAGAAATACTGAAGTGGTGCAGGTGGCACACTGGGATAAGAGGTGGTGGCTTCAAAACCTTCTCTGTCTCCATCTGCTGGCTCTGATGCATAAACCCAGGAGTATAGACTGATCTGGGTACGTACAGGGAATCCGCATTACCTGTTCCTTCCAGCGCTGGGTCTTGGCAGCTCCACGCTCATCTACTTGCAAGTGGAAGGGCTCCGCCTGTGTTGCCATCTTCACCTTCTTTTCTGGCAGGCTGATCTGCTCAAAATGAGGCACAGGAAGCGCTTTGAACTTTGGCACCTAATATAAAAATAAGTCATAGCAATTCATTAATAAAAGACAGTCCAGATTTAACTGCGTCTTGCACTCACAGATAGGTAGAGGAATTGAGTTGTTTACTCTTTATATACCAGGAACAAAGACATCACCTCCTAATATCCTTCTCCCAAACTCATTGTACACCACACTCTGAAACCTGTAACACTCCCTTCAGGAGCCAAAAAATGTTTCCCCTTATGGCTGAGAAGTTCCCACCTCCTCTTTTCGCAGCGCTTCCATCGTCTTCTGCTTTTGCAGTTGCCTCTCTTTGTCTCTTGTGTCAAAGGAGAATGGGCACAGTTCCACGGGTCTGTTCTCCGATGCTCTGGGTTTGAAGGGCACTCCGTAGTGGGGCATTGGGTTTGCTTTTATAACTGGTACTTCCTCCGCCTAATAAGGACATTTAAAGAACTTCCATGAAACAAAAGTAATTAGAAGTTGTATAATTTAACTACAAAAGGCATTGCTGAAAATAAGTGTTAAAAAAAGGGGAGATCTCAATCTAGAAAGACTTAGTTTTTGGGTACTTGCCAGGTTCTTATGGCCTGGATTGGCCACTGTTGGAAACAGGATGCTGGGCTTGATGGACCCTTGGTCTGACCCAGTATGGCATTTTCTTATGTTCTTAAGAAATAATCCATGTTATAATTACCTTCTTTGCAGGAGAAATTCGTCAGTTCTCAGTTGGCATTGGGCTTTTTGGGTATCAGAACATGGCATAATTTAAGGTAGATTGGAGTCTTTACGTTTTAGCAAAATCCCCAGGCCCTTATGAAAAACTTATTTGCTAATAGCACTATGGAAAAGGTGCTTGTTATTTGCACAAACTCTTTCTTGGGAAGGGGATGGAGGGAGAAATCGTGAAAAGCAGAGAGGAGCACCATGCCTGTAAGTCATGGTTTATCAAAACTGTCTTGCAAAAAGAAAAACTAATTAAACTAGCTAACCGGGAAAACAGAGAGGATTCCTGTGGTCACACTAATAAGTTATGTCATCAGATGGCATCAAATCAGGCCTGATCTGTAGCTGAATCTTGTAGAACATTTCTGCACATATGCATTAAGGTTGGTACAAAGAGCCACTAAACAGTCCTCACTCCTCTCCTCAATTTCTTTCTGTCAGCCACAGCAAAAAGTTGGGTCTGATCTTTCTCCAATAAGAACTTAAGAATATAAGAAATTCCATACTGGATCAGACCAAGGGTCCATCAAGCCCAGCATCCTGTTTCCAACAGAGGCCAAACCAGGCCACAAGAACCTGGCAAGTATCCAAACACTAAGAAGATCCCATGCTACTGATGCAATTAATAGCAGTGGCTATTCCCTAAGTAAACTTGATTAATAGCCATTAATGGACTTCTCCTCCAAGAACTTATCCAATCCTTTTTTAAACCCAGTTACACTAACTGCTGAAACCATATCCCCTGGCAATGAATTCCAGAGTTTAACTATGTGCTGAGTGAAAAGCAAAATTGCTTACCTTGTAATAGGTGTTATCCCAGGACAGCAGGATGTAGTCCTCACATATGGGTGACATCGGTAATGGAGCCCTATGTATGGAAAAACTTCTTTAAAAGTTTCCATGAAACTTTTGAATGGCACCGGAGTGCCTACTGAGCATGCCCAGCATGCCATGATATTCCCTGCCACAGGGGTCTCCCTTCAGTCTTGTTTTGTAGCAATAAGCGTTAGCCAAAAATAAAATAATAAAACGTATCGGACCCAACTCCGCGGGGTGGCGGGTGGGTTTCGTGAGGACTACATCCTGCTGTCCTGGGATAACACCTATTACAAGGTAAGCAATTTTGCTTTATCCCAGGACAAGCAGGATGCTAGTCCTCACATATGGGTGATTAGCAAGCTAGAGGCTGAGTCATTTTGAGGTGAGTAACAGTGAAGTATTGTTGTCGAAATGAATCAGCCGAAATCACAGCAGGTTGGATGTAGAAGGAGTTGGGATTACACTGGAAACAATTTCTTTAAGACGGATTGTCCATAGGCTGAATCTTGTCTTCCTTCTTTGTCTAAACAGTAGTGAGCTGCAAAGGTGTGAAGAGAACTCCATGTTGCTGCTTTGCAAATGTCCAGAATAGGTACAGAGCGAAGGTGTGCTACTGAAGTTGACATCGCTCTTACTGAGTGTGCTTTTACTCGCCCTTGAAGAGTAAGGCCTGCTTTTTCATAACAAAATTGTATGCAATCTGCTAACCAGTTTGACAGAGTATGCTTACCCACTGCTTTACCTGGTTTGTTTGGATCATAGGATACAAACAGTTGACTGGATTTTCTTTGGGCTGTAGTGCGGTTTAAATAGAAAGACAACGC
Source organism: Rhinatrema bivittatum (assembly GCF_901001135.1). Classification (NCBI taxonomy): domain Eukaryota; kingdom Metazoa; phylum Chordata; class Amphibia; order Gymnophiona; family Rhinatrematidae; genus Rhinatrema; species Rhinatrema bivittatum. The sequence continues at coordinate 2,742,916 of NC_042622.1, forward strand.
ACGCTTACAGTCCAAAGTGTGTAAGGCTCTTTCTCCTTGGTGAGAGTGAGGCCTAGGAAAGAATGTAGGTAAAACTATTGATTGGTTCAAGTGAAATTCCATGACAACCTTAGGAAGGAATTTTGGATGTGTCCAGAGGACTACCCTGTCATGGAGGAACTTTGTAAAAGGTTCGTATGTGACTAGTGCTTGTAATTCACTGACTCTTCTGGCTGATGTAATGGCTATGAGAAATACAGTTTTCCAAGTAAGGTATTTAAGGTCACAAGTATTTATGGGTTCAAAAGGAGAACGCATAAGTCTAGTTAATACTACGTTCAGATCCCATTGTATGCTTGGGGAATGAACTGGAGGTTTAATGTGAGTTAGGCCTCTCATGAATTTACTGATGAGAGGCTGTGAGGAGATAGATGCATCTCCCAGCTTGTTATGATAAGCTGAGATTGCACTTAAGTGTACCCTTACAGATGATGTCTTAAGACCAGAGTCTGAGAGATGGTAAAGGTAATCTAGTAGCGAGGTAGTGGGGCAAGTGAAAGGATCTAAATCTTTCTGAGTGCACCACAATGTAAACCGTTTCCATTTGTAGGAATAATTCTTTCTAGTGGAAGGTTTACGGGAAGCTATCAGCACTTGAGATATAGCGGTTGGAAGGTTGAGAGGTTGCAAGATCAAGCTTTCAACATCCATGCTGTCAGGGACAGGGACTGAAGGTTGGGATGGCGCAACTGACCCTGTTCCTGAGTTATGAGATTGGGAGCTACTCCCAGGCGAATTGGATCCCTGACTGATAGATCTAGCAGTGTGGGGAACCATACTTGTCGAGGCCAATATGGGGCTATGAGTATCATAGTCCCTTTGTCCTGTTGTAGTTTCACTAGTGTTTTGGTTATGAGAGGTATCGGTGGATACGCATATAACAGGCCTGAATTCCAATGGCGAGCAAATGCGTCCTTTGGTAGGCTGTTCTGCTGCCAGAGGAGAGAGCAGTAATTGTTCACTTTGTAGTTGAGCTGGGATGCAAAGAGATCTATCGTCGGTTGACCCCAGCGTTGGAAGATCTTGGATGCTATTGCTGGATCCAAGGACCATTCGTGCGGTTGGAACTGACGACTGAGGCGATCCGCTACTGTGTTGTGGATGCCTGCTAGGTAGGTGGCCCATAGAAGAATTGAGTGTGTCAGGGCCCAGTCACAAATCTGTGCTGCTTCTTGACAAAGGAGGTAGGAACCTGTACCTCCCTGTTTGTTGATGTACCACATGGCTACTGTGTTGTCCGTTTGGATCAGAACAGTCTTGTGTGATAGGCAGTCCTTGAATGATGTAGCGCATAGCGTATAGCTCGAAGCTCCAGGAAGTTTATTTGAAAAGAGGCTTCGAGCTGTGTCCACTTGCCCTGTGTCTTTAGATGACCAATGTGTGCTCCCCACCCTAAGGTGGATGCATCTGTAGTCAAAGTCACTTGTGGAACTGGTTGCTGGAAAGGTAGGCCTTTGAGCAGGTTGTTCATTGATGTCCACCAGATGAGTGCAGATCTGAGCTCTGGTGTGATATGAATGGGAGTGGACATTGGTTGAGTGGCTTGTATCCACTGTGCTTTGAGTGTCCATTGCAGTAGTCGCATGGTCAATCTGGCCATGGGAGTTACATGAACTGTAGAAGCCATGTGCCCTAGAAGAATGAGGCACTGGTGAGCTGTTACTTGAAGTTGGTTTCGCAGAGTATGAGTCAAGAGGACAAGTGTTTGAGCACGGTCTCTTGGAAGAAAAGCTGTTGCTATCGCAGTGTTCAGTTCTGCAACTATGAACTGTATAAGATGAGTTGGTGACAGATGGGATTTCTGGTAGTTGATGAGAAATCCCAAGGAGTGAAGCACTTGGATGGTGAGCTTGAGAGAAGTGAGAGCTCCTTCTTTTGATTGACTTTTGATGAGCCAATCGTCCAGATAAGGGAACACGTGCACTCTTTGCTTGTGGAGGTGTGCCACTGCTGCAGCCATGCACTTTGTGAATACTCGTGGTGCTGATGCAAGGCCGAATGGCAGCACTCTGTATTGAAAGTGCTGATTCAGTACCCGAAATCATAGAAACATAGAAACATAGAAATGACGGCAGAAGACAACCAAATGGCCCATCCAGTCTGCCCAGCAAGCTTCCCTCATTTTTTCTCTCATACTTATCTGTTTCTCTTAGCTCTTGGTTCTATTTCCCTTCCACCCCCACCATTAATGTAGAGAGCGGTGATGGAGCTGCATCCGAGTGAAATATCTAGCTTGATTAGTTAGAGGTAGTAGGGGTAGTAACCGCCGCAATAAGCAAGCTACACCCATGCTTATTTGTTTTTACCCAGATTATGTTATACAGCCCTTATTGGTTGTTTATCTTCTCCCCTGCTGTTGAAGCAGGGAGCTATGCTGGATATGCGTGAGGTATCAGTTTTTTTTCTTCTCCCCTGCCGTTGAAGCAGAGAGCTATGCTGGATATGCATCGAAAGTGAAGTATCAGGCACATTTGGTTTGGGGTAGTAACCGCCGTAACAAGCCAGCTACTCCCCGCTTTGTGAGTGTGAATCCTTTTTTCTTCTCCCCTGCCGTTGAAGTTATGCTGGATATGCGTGAAGTATCAGTTTTTCTTCTCCCATGCCGTTGAAGCAGAGAGCCATGCTGGATATGCGTCGAGAGTGACGTATCAGGTACATTTGGTTCGGGTTAGTAACCGCCGTAACAAGCCAGCTACTCCCCGCTTTGTGAGTGCGAACCCTTTTTTCTTCTCCCCTGCCGTTGAAGCAGAGAGCTCTGCTGGATGTGTGAAGTAACAGTTTTTCTTCTCCCCTGCCGTTGAAGCAGAGAACTATGCTGGATATGCATTGAAAGTGAAGTATAAGAATGGAGTGATCAAGCTAGTTGAAAGGCATCAGGAATAGAGGAAGGTGGAGGTAGTAATTTGGTTATTTGGTTTGGGGTAGTAACCGCCGTAACAAGCCAGCTACTCCCGTCTTTGTGAGTGCAAATCCTTTTTTCCACATTTCCTCTTGCTGTTGAAGCTTAGAGTGATGTTGGAGTCACAGTAACCATGTGTATGTTTATTGAATAAGGGTATTGTCTCCAGGCAGTAGCCATCATTCTGGCGAGTCACCCACTCTTCATTGGCGGCCTCTTGACTTTATGGATCCACAGTGTTTATCCCACGCCCCTTTGAAGTCCTTCACAGTTCTGGTCTTCACCACTTCCTCCGGAAGGGCATTCCAGGCATCCACCACCCTCTCCGTGAAGAAATACTTCCTGACATTGGTTCTGAATCTTCCTCCCTGGAGCTTCAAATCGTGACCCCTGGTTCTGCTGATTTTTTTCTTATGGTAAAGGTTTGTCGTTGCCTTTGGATCATTAAAACCTTTCAAGTATCTGAAAGTCTGTATCATATCACCTCTGCTCCTCCTTTCCTCCAGGGTGTACATATTTAGATTCTTCAATCTCTCCTCGTACGTCATCCGATGAAGATCCTCCACCTTCCTGGTCGCCCTTCTCTGTACCGCTTCCATCTTGTCTTTGTCTTTTTGTAGATACGGTCTCCAGAACTGGGTTCCCTCATCGCAGGTACTGGCGATGAGGAGGAAAGATGGGGATGTGAGCGTATGCATCTTGAAGATCCAGAGAGCAGAGCCAATCTCCCCTTTGAAGAAGAGGTAGAATGGTGCCTAGGGACACCATTCTGAATATTTCTTTTTTGAGAAATTTGTTGAGATTTCTGAGGTCTAGAATGGGACGAAGGCCTCCTGTTTTCTTTGGAATGAGGAAATATCTGGTGTAGAATCCTCTGCCCTTTTGAGGTCCAGGAACTAGTTCTATGGCCCTGGCTCTCAGAAGGGTGGATAATTCTGTTTGAAGAATTATGGAATGTTGATTTACTGTCCAAGATGGAAGTGGTGGGTTTTCTTTTGGGATAGTAAGGAAATCCAATCTGTAACCGTGAGTTGTGATGGATAACACCCACTGGTCGGTGGTGATGGAGGTCCAATTGCTGTGGAAGTATTGTATTCGACCTCCTACTGGTGTATTTGGGAATGGGTTGATCTGGCTGCTGCTCTCTGGGGCTTTTCAAAAACCAGATGTAGTGGCAGTTTGTGGAGGTGGTTGAGCTCTTGTAGGCCTTTGTCTAGGCTGCTGGCGTTGTGTTGGCCGGCCAGTTCTGGGCCTACTTGCTGGGGGGTAATATCGACGTGGGCGGTAGTAAGGCCGTCGAGTGTCACGCCTTGGAAACTTCCTTGTAGAAGGCTGAGTCTCTTGTGGTTGAGAAGATAACTGTTTTAATGTTTCAGTGTGGTCCTTCAGGGTTGCCACAGCTTCTTTTATCTTCTCTCCAAAAAGATTATCTCCCAAGCAAGACAGATCTGCCAAATGTTCTTGGACCTCTGGGCGCAGATCAGAGGCCTTGAGCCATGCCCACCTTCTTGCAGCAATACCAGATGCTGATAGTCGTGCAGCAGTCTCGAAACAGTCATAGGTGGCTCGGACCTCATGTTTACCTGATTCGAGGCCTTTATGAATGATGTCCTGTAAGGATTCCTGATATTGTTCAGGAAGAGAGAGAGAGAGTTCTTGAACCTGCTTCCAAATTTTCCTTTGGTACTGGTTCATATATAGTTGATAGGATGATATCTTTGAAACTAGCATTGAACCTTGATAAATTTTTCTTCCCAGGTTGTCCAGAAACTTACTCTCTTTCCCAGGTGGTACAGAGGAGTGGGACTTTTGTCTTTTCGCCTTCTTCTGGGCGGATTCGACGACCACTGATTGGTGAGGCAACTGTGTTTTCTGGAACCCTGGGATAGGTTGCACTAGGTAAGTTGCCTCTGCTCTCTTGTTTACTGCTGACACCGATCCTGGATGCTCCCAAATCCTATATTGCAGCTCCTGGAAAACTTCATGGACAGGGACTGCCAGCATTTCCTTGGGAGGGTCCACAAACTGGAGGACCTCCAAGGTCTTCTGACGTGCATCCACCTCTGTTTGAATGGGAAAGGGGATGGTGTCAGCCATCTCTTTAACAAAATTTGTGAAGGAGAGGTCCTCAGGAGGCGACTTCCTGTGGTCATCAGGCGGAGAAGGCTCTGAAAATATTTCTTCATCCAAAGAATATTCAGAACTGGTGTCCACAGGCATCTCATGTGGTGTGTGGTGAGTGATTGGCTGCATAGGTTGTGGTGGTAAGACAGGAGAACGAGGCCTTGGGGGTCTTGGCACTCCAGATGGGCCTGGAATCGGTTCCCCTGGTAATTTATTAGTGAGGATGTCTAGGAGTGTATCCAGTTTAGTAAAAACTGGATGTAGCATGGAGACATCTTCCTTGGGCACCGGTGCTGGCATCGGTGTGGGCACCGGTGTAGGTACTGGTGGCGGTACCTGTGGCACCGATGAATGTACCGGAGTAGGCATTGGGACCGGTTCCCGTGGCCTCGGTGTCTGCGGCATCGATGGTGCTGGATCCCTCGGTGATGGAATCGGCATTGATGGAGATGTCGATGGCTGAGGTGGAATCGCATCGCGCAGAGCCTGTTGCACCGCTTGACGAATAAAAGAGTCAAGTTCCACTCTCACAGCTGGTGATAACAGAGCAGCTATGGAGGGAGGCGGTGTTGGCGATGCCGATACCTCCTCAGAGCCCTGAGGAGGCACGGAGCCCGGCACCGATATCGGTGGGCATCGCCCTGGATTACTAGGCCTCGGAGCCTCAGTCCCCGTCCGGGGTTTCTTTGCAGGCGAGGCCGTGCCTGACGATGGATCCTCGGTCATCGTTACCTGGTGTCTTCGATGCCGGTGGCGGTGTTTTTCTTTTTGCTTTTCGCTCCCCGAGGTCGATGCTTTTGATGAAACCGAAGGGGATGGCGTTGAGGCATCTCCCGCCTCCGGACGTTTCTGCTTCAGCATTAGTTGACGGACTGAAGCGGATGGAGAAGATTGCGCTGAGGTCGAAGGCCTTGGAAGCAATTGAATATTAAATAACTGCTCCATCTTTTCGGCCCGAAGACGACGACCTTTAGTTGTCATTTCCGCACATGATTTACATGTTTGGATATTGTGATCTTTGCCTAAGCAAAGAACACATTCAAAGTGAGGGTCGGTGATCGACATTGTCCTCACACAATTTGGGCACTTTTTAAAGCCGGAGGCCATGGCGCTGGACAGCCATCGACGGCGAAACCCAAAAAATATCGGTCCCAGCCGGAAACCGACAACGGAAAAAGTTACCGCTGGTGATACTGTGGGAAACCCCTGCGGTGGAAGTAATTTTTTCCGAAATTTTGAAATAGGTGAAAATCACCTCAGGACTCCAATTAAACCCGCGTTGCTAACGGCTTCGCGGAAAAAAGAAGACTGAAGGGAGACCCCTGTGGCAGGGAATATCATGGCATGCTGGGCATGCTCAGTAGGCACTCCGGTGCCATTCAAAAGTTTCATGGAAACTTTTAAAGAAGTTTTTCCGTACATAGGGCTCCATTACCGATGTCACCCATTTGTGAGGATTAGCATCCTGCTTGTCCTGGGATAAAGGAATTTTCTTCTATTTGTTTTAAATGAGCTACTTGCTAACTTCATGGAGTGCCCCCTGGTCCTATTATCTGAGACCATAAATAACCAATTTACATTAACTTCTTCAAGTCTTTTCATGATTTTGTAGACTTTATCATATCCCTCCCCCCCCAGTCACTTCTCCAAACTGAACAGCCCTAACTATGCCATATATCATTTTGGTTGCCCTTCTCTGCACTTTCTCCAGGGCAGATATATCCTTTTTGAGATGCAGTGACCAGAATTGTACACAGTATTCAAGGTGTGGTCTCACCATGGAGCGATACAGAGGCATTATGACATCCTCCGTTTTATTTTCCATTCCCTTCCTAATAATTTTTAACATTGTTTGCTTTATTGATCGCCGATTTCAATGTATTATCCACTATGACGCCTAGATGTCATTTCTGGGTGGCAACTCCTAAGACAGAACCTAATATTGTGTAACTACAGCAAGGATTATTTTTCCCTATGTGAATCCCTTTACACTTGTCCACGTTAAACTTCATCTGCCATTTGGATGCCCAATCTTACAGTCTTCACCAGGTCCTCCTGTACTGTATCACAATCCGCTTGAGCTTTACTCTGCATAATTTTGTGTTGTCCGCAAATCTGATCACCTCACTTGTCGTACCCCTTTCCAGATGATTTATAAATATATTGAAAAGCACCAGTCCAATATGAACCAATATGCCTAAAGAAGCACACTCCAAAGTGTCTCATCTCGGACAGACAAAAAGTGCAAAGGTATTTCCACTTTTTGTCTGACCGAGATGAGACAAGAAAATGTCTTCTAGGTACAAACATGACTTGTCTTCTCCGTTTGGGTCTCCACCACAACTCTGAAAATGGTAAAGCCTATAGCAGTATGTCATCATGAGCCAGGTATTACAGGGACCTCAAAATGAAGTACAAATTTCTTTGTGCACAAACTGCTTTCTACAAGCAAAGACACTGATTCTCCTGAAGAATCGCTTCCTCAATGAAAATAGACATTCCAAGATATGCAATTCTCGCCATCCACCAACATTGTTTCCAATCAATCTCACAAAGAGTCCCAAGCTTGAGTGCCATTCCACCTCCACCCACCGATGTGGAGCAGTGTGTGATCCCAGATCTCTCACACACTTCCTCTAGCACCTCACTGTTCAGGTAAGACCCACCATTGTAATATGGAGCACTCCAGTTCCAAAGCCTCCGCTACCGAAGTTGCCTAAGTCAGTACTCACTGGGCATAACTTGTCTCTTAATGAAGATGGCTTGGCATCGAGGGATGGTGCCACGTCTGTCGCAAACATAGCACTTCTGCTGCAGTGCGCCCCCATGGCGCTGAGTTGAAGTCGTCCAAAGCTGGTTCCAAGAACCATGACCATGCTCAAAGTCTTCAAGAGCATCCATGGTGCAGAAGTCTACAGGAGCGTCCAAAGCACTGTCAGCTGCACCAGATTCAAGGAATAGCAGTGCCATGTGCCACCCAGATACTGTCTTTTCAGCACCATTGGCCGGCTGAGGGGGGATATAATAGAGGTCTTTAAGATCATGAGAGGTCTTGAACGAATAGATGTGACTCGGTTATTTACACTTTCGAATAATAGAAGGACTAGGGGGCATTCCATGAAGTTAGCAAGTAGCACATTTAAGACTAATCAGAGAAAATTCTTTTTCACTCAACACACAATAAATCTCTGGAATTTGTTGCCAGAGGATATGGTTAGTGCAGTTAGTGTAGCTGGGTTCAAAAAAGGTTTGGATAAGTTCTTGGAAGAGAAGTCCATTAACTGCTATTAATCAAGTTTACTTAGGGAATAGCCACTGCTATTAATTGCATCAGTAGCATGGGATCTTCTAGGTGTTTGGGTAATTGCCAGGTTCTTGTGGCCTGGTTTGGCCTCTGTTGGAAACAGGATGCTGGGCTTGATGGACCCTTGGTCTGACCCAGCATGGCAATTTCTTATGCTCTTATGTTCTGACTTTTTTTTTTTTAATGAACCATGCCATGGTAGCTCCCACGCACTCCCGACTGTCTTCATCCAATTCCTACTAAATTGGAGACTCCTCCTGTTCATCCCACGAAGCCTGGCTTCCAGCCTATATTATCCAAGGAACTAGCATTGTAAAGAGCTCCAGACTGATTGTGCCAGCCACACGATCTTTCAGATTCCTCCACAGATTCCAGTTCGGTCATTTCTTCTATGCCACCGTCATCTGCCCCAGACCTCTCAGATCCTGTCACACAGGACCATTGGGAAGCTTTTCTCAAAGGTTTTCTTCATGGACATGCCACTGCACTGTTCCTCTATTTCAGACTCTAAGGCTCAGTCTCCATGGCCATTGCCTGGTCCACCTCTATCTTCAGCGCGACCACTAGTGTTGCCTCCTCATTCTCAAACTCATTCCAGATCAGTGGACTCCTTGGACTTGCTGTATTCTCCGGTTTATTCCCCAGTCTCGTCTTCTCTGTGTTGTGGGTTTGGCTGTAGTGAGGGTGTGGTGAACACCATCTCCAGAGTGGCGCAGGATGGCAAGGCAGAGCTCTGGAATAAAGCGCAGGATGGCAGGGCTGAAGCTCCGGAATGGAGTGCAGGCTGTCCTCCGGCAGCCTATGGACCTTATTCTCTCCCAAAGATTGAATCAGACTTCCAAGTCCTTTCCGAAAAGCAATTTACCCTTGAAGGGCAAAGAACCCAGCTGCGCCTTGGAGGACACATCTGCCGACCAGTTTCTTAACCAAAGAAGTCTCCGAGCAGAGACTGCGGACAGCATGGACCTCGCAGACGTCTGCAACAGATCGTGAAGCGCATCAGTACTGTAGGCCATTGAAGCTTCTAGCCGTCCTGCTTGGGCAGCCTCCTCATTGGAGAAACTCGCGTTAGCCTTTAATTGTTGAACCCAGCGCAGACCCGCTCGCAAGGCAAAATTGCTGCACATGGCTGCCCGCACTCCCAGTGCAGACACCTCAAAAATCTTTTTAAGCTGCACCTCCAACTTCCTGTCTTGCAGGTCCTTGAGTGCTGTAGCCCCTGTGACTGGGATCGTGGTCTTCTTGGTAACCGCAGACACCGCTGCGTCCACCCTGGGCACTCGTAGCAGCTCTAAAGCATCCTCCGGCAGAGGATATAGCTTATCCATGGTTTTACTCACCTTCAAACCAAGATCCGTGGTATCCCACTCCCGGAAGAGCAAGTCTGTAGCCAAAAAATGAAAAGGGAAGGAAGTAGCAGGACCTCTCAGACCCAGCAAAACTGGATCCATCACTCCCAGTTTGGATTCCTCAGGTGGCCCCTCAATGCCCAGCTCAGCCAAAATAAAAGGGATAAGAGGACCCAGCTCCACCCTTCTAAAGAGATGACCACCTTTGGGTCGTCCCCTTCCATCACATGCAAGATCCTCAGATGCACATCAGCATCAGCATCCACTCCCCGCGGGGTCTTGGACTGAGGGTCTGAGTCCCCAGGGTCAGTATCTTGATCAGAGGTATCTGAGTCAGTCTGAGGGACCTCTGTTCAGAGAGGATGCTTAGGTCTCTATAGGTCAGCAGCCACCTGAGACCTAGAGCGTTTCTTTGAAATAGGCTTGGACCCCAGAGAGACTGATTTTAAGCCAGACTGCTGCTTCCCTGATTTTCTTGCTTTATAAGCTTTACGGAGCAGTAAAACAAAGTCTGACGAGGAAGAGGAGGAGTCAGAAACCCCCTCAGGGCTATCCTCCGTTGCTGGCAAATCATGATGCAAAAGGTCCCTTTCACCTGGGAACCTCTGCTGAGGAGAAAGAGGAGGTGGTAAAAACCCCTCCCCCATCGCAGCAGAAGTGGCAGCTCTGAAAGACTGCAAAATGTCATCCGTGCCTGTGCTGAGCGGGAACCGGTCAGCACCAGCTTGACCTGCAGTTTTCACTATTTTGATAGCATTAATGGCCCCGGAGGACCCCTTCCCCCCGGCAAACATGCGGAGCAGAGGCCCTCCCGTGAAAGGCACGCGTGGCAATAAGAAGATTGCAGCATGAAGAAGATTGCGGCATCGAGAGAAAACAGAAATTTACACCGACAAGAAAACATTTCAAAAATAACTCACCCCCGCTCCAGGAAGGAGAGAGCCGCCGCGATACTGCCGGCCCAATGAAAAGTTAAAAATTTATTTATTTTTTTATTTAGAAACTTGCCCGGCAGTGGTCCAAGGTGCTGATTCCTGTAGGGTGGAGTGAACAGGACTCCCCGGTGTCGCACCCAAAGCTGCCCAAGAATGAAATTAGAGTCCTCGACCCTCTTATTCAGCTGCCTCGTGACCAGTGGGGGATGGCCCTCTCAGGACCTCACAACCCCCTGGGAGGCTGAAGACAACACTGCTACGACTAAGATATATATATTTTTTTTAAGCCAAACTGACTAAGAAATAAGAAAAGGAACCAAAAAAACCACCTAACTGACTAACTCCCAAAACAAACTACCACACAGCCCGGACTGTAGGTCTGGCACCCCCATCATCTGCTGGAGACAGAGGAATACTGCCGGACTGTAAGTGGCACCATTCTATTTATAGGCGGAGCGTTGTTATGGTAACTGCTCTGTCTCCATCTGCTAGAGGGGGGTCAAACCCAGGAGTCTGGACTGATCCGGGTACGTACAGTGAACTACAGCGTGGTGGTATGCGTCAATTGCACTAAGATGAACTGTGACAGAGTTGGTTTTTAAGCCAGTCCCTGATAGGTGTAGAAAGTAATAAAATTATTCCTTACCTGCTAATTTTTGTTCCTGTAGTACTCCGGATCAGTCCAGACCGTGGTTTATGCCTCCCTTCCAGCAGATGGAGACAGAGAAAAACTTGTAGGGCGCCCTCTGAAAAACAGTCGCACCCCCAGCGTCCCTTCAGTATTAAGGTTATCAAAGCGATAACAACCAATGAATGGATCAAATTGAAAAATACTGGTATACAAAAACCTTGAAAGATCGAGAAAACTTTGCATCTTCAGAATTGCAACTTCGAGCTGGCTAACTAAACTGTGAATACCAAAACAGAAATACCACGGGTGGGCGTCTGGACTGACCTGGAGTATTACAGGAACGAAAATTAGCAGGTTAGGAATAAATTTTCTTTTCCCTGTACGTACCCAGATCAGTCCAGAACGTGGGATGTACCAAAACTTCCCTAAATAGGGTGGGCCCCGGAAAGCCCTGCTCGAAGAACCTGACTGCCAAACGAGCCCAGACCGGGAGGCTGCAAATTCAATCGATAATGATGCGCAAAAGTGTGCAATGATTTCCAGGTCGCTGCTCTGCAAATCTCCAGAGTGAATACCGCCTGGCACTCCGCCCACGAAGTCGCTTGAGAACGTAGTGAGTGTACTTTCACTCCAAGCGGAGGACGCTTGCCAGTGCCAATGTAGGCAGACGAGATTGCCTCCTTTAACCACTGAGCGATAGAGGCCTTGTTCCCACGCTAGGGACCGCTCCAAAGAACAAACAGATGGTCCGACAACCGAAAGTCATTGGTGACCTCCAGATAACAGAGGAGAATGTTTAACATCAAGGCGACGAAGCTCTCTGGACTCTGCCTCCGGGAAAGCTGGCAGTTCCACCGACTGATTCAAATGAAATGATGAGACCACTTTTGGAAGAAAGGAGGGTACAGTGGACAAAGTTACCCCGGAATCCGTAAAGCGGAGATAGGGCTTGAAGTTCTGAAATCCTACGGGCCGAAGAGATGGCCACCAGAAAGACTGTCTTTAAGGTTAAGTCCTTAAGGGTAGCCACCCTCATGGGCTCAAAAAGGAAGGCCACACAGGGATCAAAGAACCAAATTAAGATTCCATGAAGGACAGAGTCCGAACTGGTGGTTGCAAGTGCTTCACTCCTCGCAAGAACCGTACCAAGTCTGGATGTGTGGCTAGGGGAGCCCCCTCGCGACATCAGACTAGTGACCCGAGGGCCGCAACTTGAACCTGTAGCGAATTATATGCCAGGCCCATGCCGAGGCCCTTCTAGAGAAATGACAAAATGTGAGCCACGGAAGCATGACTAGGAACAATGGATTCCTCAGCACACCAGGTGTCAAAAACTTTCCAGACACGAACATAAGCGAGCGAGGTGGACGTCTTCCTGGCTCGAAGGAGGATAGAGACCACTTCATCTGGATAACCTCGTTTTCTTAGTTGCCGCCTCTCAAAAGCCATGCCGCAAGACAAAAGCGATCGACCTGGTCGAAAAATATGGGACCCTGACAAAGACTACGCTGAAGGTGACCCAGACGAACTGGGCCATCCACTGCAAGGTTGACTCGATCGGCAAACCATGGTCATCGTGGCCACTCTGGAGCTACCAGAATCACCATGCCACGATGTACCTCTACTCGACGCAGGATTTTTCCCAATTAGGGGCCACGGAGGAAACACATACAGTAGAATGTCCCTGGGCCAAGGAAGCACCAGAGCATCCACTCCTTCCTTCCGGCTGAAGAAGCACGGAGCCTTCGCATTCTGCTACGTCGCCATTAAGTCAAGAGGGGGGCCCACCCCACCTGCGAACCAGTATCGACATTACTTCCTTGGATAGTTCCCACTCTCCGGGGTCTATGCGTTGTCAGCTCAAGAAGTCGACGCCAGCCATGTGAGATGCCGTGAGGCTGGCTAGGTACTGCTCTGCCCAGGCCATGAGCTTATCCGACTCCCGAGAGACGTGACGACTCTTTGTTCCTCCTTGCCGATTGATATAAGCTACCGTTGTGGTGTTGTCGGACAGGATCCGCATTGCCTTGTGGTGCACCAAGGAAGAAATCGTTTCAAGGCTAGACGGACCGCCCTGGTTTCCAGGTGATTGATGGGCCATTTCACCTGTTCTGCATTCCACCCGCCCTGGATAGACAGACTGACACAGCCCCCCATCTGGCCAGGCTGGCATCAGTGGTCACCACCACCCAATGCGGCGTTTCCAAGTCCACCCCCTGAAGCAAATGAGGGAGATGGAGCCACCAATCCAGGCTGTGCATGGCGAAATCCGGGAGCAGCAAAAAGGGCTTGAAACTCCCGAGACACCGGCTTCCATCTGGACAGCAACGCCCTCTGTAGTGGGCGCAAGTAAGCAAAAGCCCAGGGAACCAAATCGATCGAGGATGCCATGGATTCCAAGATCTGTAGGTAATCCCACGCTGTGGGAATCGTAAGGCTGTGAAGGCGTTGTACCTGGGTCATGAGATTGAGTGCCCGGTCCCGTTGAAGAAACACCCAGCCCAGACGGGTATCGAAATGTGCTCCCAAGAAATCCAGCGATTGTGATGGAACCAGGCAGCTCTTGGCAAAGTTCACCATCCAGCCGAGTGAGCTGAGGAGAGCCAATACCCGGTTGACTGACTGTCGACAGAGGTTCTCGGACTTCGCCCAAATGAGCCAGTCATCCAGGTAGGGATGAACCAAGATTCCCTCTCTCCGAAGTGCTGCTGCAACCACCACCTTCACCTTGGTGAAGGTCTGCGGGACGGTCGCCAGACCAAAGGGCAGAGCCTGAAACTGAAAATGCTGTCCCAGGATCTTGAACCGAAGAAATTGCTGATGTTCCTGACAAATGGGAATGTCTCTGTGAGGTCCAGAGACGCTAAGAATTTTCCCACACGTACCGCCGCGATGACTGAATGCAGAGTCTCCATCCGGAAGTGGGGAATTCTGAGAACCTTGTTGACAGTCTTGAGGTCCAGGATCGGGCGGAAAGCATTGTCCTTTTTGGGAACCACGAAGTAGACGGAATAATGGCCGTACCCATGTTCCTCTGGAGGGACAGACCGGATGGCCTCGAGACCGAGCAGCCTGTCGAGTGTCTGACGCACAATTTGTTGTTTCCATAGGGGTTCACAAGGTGAGAAGAGGAATCTGCTTCTTAGGGGCCATGCAAATTCTAACACAAAACCGTGTTTTACGATATCCAGCACCCATTGATCCGAAGTGATCTTGACCCACTCCTCGTAAAACTGGAGAGGCGTCCCCCCACCCTGAGAACCAAGAGGTGGGTCGGCACTCCTTCATTGGGCAGCATTTGGAGCTCTGCTCTGAAATGAACCCTCACAGGAGGGTCTGTGTCCCCGAAAGGGCTGAGACCAAGCCTGGGATCTGGACGATGATGGCTTCTGGGCCGCTGGTCTGGACTGTCTGAAACGTCGTCTGCGAAATCGATTTCTGGACGTGTTGAAAGATCTGGAGGTTCGTGGTCGATCCTCCGGGAGCCTGTGCACTTTATTCTCCCCCAGGGAGTTGATGATTTGTTCTAAAGCCTCGCCGAAGAGAAATTTGCCCTTAAAGGGAAGAGAGCCTAGTCTAGCCTTAGAGGAAGAGTCTGCGGACCAATTGTGCAGCCACAGGAGGCGTCTAGCCGAAACAACTGAAACCATGGAAAGCGCCAGGACCCGCAGAAGATCGTACAGCGCGTCCGCACCATAGGCTATGACCGCCTCTAGGCATTCCGCTTGTTGGGCTTCCTCCGGTGGGAGTTCTTGAGTACCGAGCAGCTGTTGGACCCAGCACAAACCAGCTCTCTGCATGAGCGAAATACATACCGCCACCCGAACTCCCAAGGCGGATACCTCAAAGACGTGCTTGAGGTACACTTCCAATTTGCGATCCTGCAGATCCTTCAAGGCGGTCCCACCTGTGACCGGGATGGTAGTCCTCTTTGTGACTGCTGTCACCGCAGAATCCACCTTTGGCACCTTGAGAAGCTCCAGGACATCCTCCGGAAGGGGATAGAGTTTGTTCATGGCACGCCTAACCCGTAGACCGGACTCCGGAGTGTCCCTCTGCTTGGATAACAACTGTAGGAGCCGTGGATGAAGAGGGAACGTCTTCGCTGGTGGACGTAACCCTGCCAGTACAGAATCCCCTTTGCAAGCTCCTGAATTATCTGCCAAAGGATCTGGAGGCGCCTCAATATCCAATTCGGACTTGACATGGGGGATAAGGTGCTCCAGCTCCTCCCCATGGAAAAGGCGCAATACCCGAGGATCATCCCCTTCCAGCTGTGAGCCTGTGGCGGGATCAGCCTGATCCTGATTGGGATCCCCTAGAGAAGGATCCTGTGGGTCAGAATGGGATACTAAACGGACCCAGGAAGGCCCCTGAGGATCCCCAACATCCACCCGACTCACCTTAGGTGGAGGGGGGGGGGGGGGCCGCAGTAACACCATCCTGTTGATTCATGCGAGCTAAATAGGCTGTGTGCATAAGGAGTACAAAATCAGCAGTGAACGCCGGGGGGGGGGGGGGGGGGGGGGGGCACTCGGGAGAAGTGGAACCTGGCACAGGAAGTAAAATCTGTGGCCACCCTGCTTGTTGACATAGCACATGGCTACTTGGTTGACGGTTTGGACAGGAAGATTGTCTCTAACCTGCTAATTTTTGTTCCTGTAGTACCACGGATCAGTCCAGACAGTGGGTTGAGCCTCCTGTCCAGCAGATGGAGACAGAGAAAAACTGAAAGGGTATCCTATATCAGGACAGAACCTATCCTGCAGCCCTTCAGTATAACCATTGTCAAAGCAGATAAGTATAAAGATAACCAGGAGAAGATCAAGCAAGCATCAAGTAACTGATAATTTGAACAATCCAAAACTCTATAAATAACCGCTCTTTCATATATATCCATATTCATCTAGTAGATGCTTCTGGTGACTTAAGCTCTGAGAGGAAGCAGAGAAATCCAAGAAACTGTAAAGAAACAAAAGAAAAGAGCTTCTAGCAGACAGTGCCCGGGAGGGAGTCTGGACTGATCTGTGGTACTACAGGAACGAAAGTTAGCAGGTAAGAACCAATTTCTTTCCCTGTACGTACCCGGATCAGTCCAGACAGTGGGATGTACCAAAGTTTTCCTAAACAGGGAGGACCGAGACAGGTCCACTCGAAGCACCTGCCTTCCGAAGGAGCCAAAAACTGGCGCCTGCTCATCGAGGCGATAATGACGAGCAAAATTATGCAGAGACTTCCAAGTAGCTGCTCTGCAGATTTCCTGCAGAGAGACCGACTGACTCTCTTCCCAAGAAGTAGCCTGTGAACGCAAAGAGTGGGCCTTTAAGTCCTCCGGAACCATCGGGCCCCGACAGATATACGCTGACGCAATCGCCTCCTTTAGCCAGCGAGCAATCAGTCTTGGAAGCCTTGTTTCCTCTATTTGGGCCACTCCATAAGACAAAGATGATCAGAGAATCGAAACTCGTTTGTAACCTGTAAATATTGCAGTAGTACTCGTTTTACATTAAGGCGCCACAGGTCACCCCCAGGCATGATCGCAGTGTCCTCAGAAGAAAAAGCAGGGAGTTCCACCGACTGACTGATGTGAAAGGAAGACACAACCTTTGGCAAGAATGACGGTACAGTCTTGAGGGAGACCCCTGAATCAGAAAAACGGAGAAAAGGCTACCTACAAGACAACTCTTGGAGCTCAGACACCCTCCTGGCGGAGCAAACAGAAGTGAGGAAAAATGACTTAAGAGTTAGATCCTTAAGCGTGGCCCGCCGGAGGGGTTCCAAGTGTGCCTCGCTCGAAGCACGAAGTTAAGGCTCCACGAGGGGCAAGTAGGCCAGACCTGCGGATTCAAATGATTGGCCCTCTTGAGGAAGCGAACGACATCCGGATGAGCCGCCTCTGCGTAACCATCGATACTTAAGAGGGACCCAAGAGCAAAAACCTGTACCCGTAAGGAGTTGAAAGACAAACCCTTGGAAAGGCCATTCTGGAGAAAGGAGAGGACTTGGGATACCGGAGGCCTTGCGTGCTGGCACTCCGGACTCAGCACTTAGGTGCACCAATCAAATAACTTACCTAAATGAGTACTACTCAATGCAACTGCTGTGGAGCCTTTATATTGAGGGTAATCATATGGAAACTTAAGGCTTGCCCCTTTTGTTCAAAACTCTCTACCTTGGAAAAGGAGCTGGATGACTTTAAAGCTAAATTAGCTTCAATAAAGAGAGTCTCAGCCACGGTACATTATTCAGGAAATAATTTCCACTTACCACTGAATAACCAAAACTCAAGAAAAAAGAGATTTACCGTGGGCTCAGGTAGGATAAGACCTGTAACCCACAGACACCCATTATTGAAAGCTGTGCAACCCACAACTCTATCCCACCACTCACACAGGCCATTAAGGAACTTAAAAAGTATTACAGTGGGCTCTGGAAGAATAAGACCTGTGTTCCGTAGACACACACTGTATCAAGTGCAACAAGTACAAAATGCCTTCTCTGTATTAAATTCTGAAGAAGTCCTTGAGAAAAAGATTGAAATGTTATCGGAAAAGAGAGAAAAAACCCAATGCATACAGAAATTCCAAATCAGAAACCAAAGGAAAAAGCTCACAGTGATGGATGACTCTGTCATCAGAGGCATTAATATCTTCCCTTGCACAAATGCAAAGAGAAAAGTGGATAACAAAACTCAACTAAATAGGTCACAAAAGGAGTCCAGGAACAGCAGTAACCTGAGCAAAGAAAGCTGGAAAGCTATGAGCACAAATGCTCGTAGTTTGGGTAATAAAATCCCAGAGCTGCAAGCCCTAATGGTGGAGGCAGACTTGGACGTTGTTGCTGTCACGGAAACATGGTTTACAGAATATCATGACTGGGATACGGCAATACCAGGCTATAACTTGTTAAGGAAGGACAGAGAGGATAGGAAAGGGGGAGGAGTGGCTCTATATGTCAGAAACAATATCCAAGCATCTGAGCTGCAAGGAACATGGGGCAAAGAAGAAGCACTATGGGCCGACTTAAAAAAAGATGGGGCATCCATTTTTATTGGAGTGGTTTACAGGCCTCCAAACCAAAAGGAAGAGCTGGACAGAGATCTGATTGAAGACATCCACAGGATAGCAAAGAAAGGAGAAGTGGTGATCGTTGGAGACTTTAATATGCCAGATGTAGACTGGAGAATCCCATCTGCAGAATCTAATAATAGTAGAGAAATAGTAGATGCCCTGCAATTAGCTTTGTTCAAACAAATGGTAATGGAACCCACGAGAGAAGGAGCTATACTCGACTTAGTGCTCACTAATGGAGATAATGTCTCAGACGTCCAGGTGGGTGCCCACCTCAGCACCAGTGATCATCAAACGGTATGGTTTAATATCACAAAAAGGACACGGAAAAGAAGCACAAAAACCCAAGTTTTGATGTTCAAAAACACAGACTTTGATGAAATGGGGAAGTACCTGGAGGAAGAACTAAAAGGCTGGGAAAACGAGAGAGATGTGGATCAACAGTGGACCAATCTAAAAGGAGCAATCACCAAGGCAACTAATCTATATGTTAGAAAAGTAAAGAAAAGCAAAAGAAAAATGAAACCTATCTGGTTCTCAAAGGAGGTGGCTGACAAAATAAAGGCTAAAAGAACAGCGTTCAAGAAATATAAAAGATCCCAAAAGGAGGAACACAAAGAAGAATATCTGGTAGAACTGAGGGAGACGAAGAAATTAATCAAGATGGCAAAAAGTCAAGCGGAAGAGAGGATTGCCAAAGAGGTAAAGAGTGGTAACAAAACATTTTTCAGATACATCAGTGAAAAGAGAAAAGTTCAAAGTGGTATAGTGAAATTGAAAGGTGGAAAGGATCAATGTGTGGAGAGAGACGAAGAAATGGCAGAAATATTAAATGAATACTTCAGTTCTGTGTTCACTAAAGAGGACCCTGGAGAAGGACCGACACTAGTTAACAAGAAACTGGAGGGGAATGGAGTAGGTGTAACTCCATTCACAGTAGAAAATGTATGGGAAGAGCTGGTGAAACTGAAAGTGGACAAAGCCATGGGGCCTGATGAAGTTCATCCCAGAATACTGAGGGAGCTCAGAGATGTGCTGGCGGGTCCACTGTGTGACCTATTCAATAGATCCCTAGAAACGGGAGTGGTGCCGAATGATTGGAGGAGAGCGGTGGTGGTCCCACTTCACAAGAGTGGGAACAGAGAAGAGGCTGGTAACTACAGACCGGTTAGCCTCACTTCGGTGGTGGGAAAAGTAATGGAGTCACTGTTGAAAGAGAGAATAGTGAACTATCTACAGTCGGGAGAATTGCTGGACCAGAGGCAGCATGGATTCACCATTGGAAGATCCTGTCAGACAAATCTGATTGACTTTTTTGACTGGGTAACCAAGGAATTGGATCGAGGAAGAGCACTCGATGTCATCTACTTGGATTTCAGCAAAGCTTTTGACACTGTCCCGCACAGGAGACTGGTGAATAAAATGAAAAGCTTAGGAGTGAGTGCCGAGGTGGTGGCCTGGATTGCAAACTGGTTGACGGACAGAAGACAATGTGTGATGGTAAATGGAACTCTCTCTGAAGAGAGAGCGGTTTTAAGCGGTGTACCGCAGGGATCGGTGTTGGGACCGGTCCTTTTCAATATCTTTGTGAGCGACATTGCGGAAGGGATAGAAGGTAAGGTATGTCTTTTTGCGGATGACACTAAGATCTGCAACAGAGTGGACTCGCCGGAAGGAGTGGAGAGAATGAGACGGGATTTAAGGAAGATGGAAGAGTGGTCGAAGACATGGCAGCTGACATTCAATGCCAAGAAGTGCAAAGTCATGCATATGGGGAATGGAAATCCGAATGAACTGTATTCGATGGGGGGAGAAAGGCTGATGTGCACGGAGCAGGAGAGAGACCTTGGGGTGATGGTGTCTAATGATCTGAAGTCGGCGAAACAATGTGACAAGGCGATAGCTAAAGCCAGAAGAATGCTGGGCTGCATAGAGAGAGGAATATCGAGTAAGAAAAGGGAAGTGATTATCCCCTTGTACAGGTCCTTGGTGAGACCTCACCTGGAGTATTGTGTTCAGTTCTGGAGACCGTATCTCCGAAGAGACAGAGACAAGATGGAGGCGGTCCAGAGAAGGGTGACCAAAAAGGTGGAAGGTCTTCATCAAATGACTTATGAGGAGAGATTGAAGAATCTAAATATGTACACCCTGGAGGAAAGGAGGAGCAGAGGTGATATGATACAGACTTTCAGATACTTGAAAGGTTTTAATGATCCAAAGACAACAACAAACCTTTTCCATAGGAAAAAAATCAGCAGAACCAGGGGTCACGATTTGAAGCTCCAGGGAGGAAGATTCAGAACCAATGTCAGGAAGTATTTCTTCACGGAGAGGGTGGTGGATGCCTGGAATGCCCTTCCGGAGGAAGTGGTGAAGACCAGAACTGTGAAGGACTTCAAAGGGGCGTGGGATAAACACTGTGGATCCATAAAATCAAGAGGCCGTCAATAAAGAGTGGGTGGCTAGCCAGAATGACGGCTACTGCCTGGAGACAATACCCTTATTCAATAAACATATACATGGTTACTGTGACTCCAACATCGCTCTAAGCTACAACAGCAAGAGGAAATGTGGAAAAAAGGATTTGCACTCACAAAGTGGGGAGTAGCTGGCTTGTTACGGCGGTTACTACCCCAAACCAAATAAGCCTGATACTTCACTTTCAATGCATATCCAGCATAGCTCTCTGCTTCAACGGCAGGGGAGAAGAAAAACTGATACTTCACGCATATCCAGCATAGCTCCCTGCTTCAACGGCAGGGGAGAAGAAAACCTGATACTTCACGCATATCCAGCATAGCTCTCTGCTTCAACGGCAGGGGAGAAGAAAAACTGATACTTCACGCATATCCAGCATAGCTCTCTGCTTCAACGGCAGGGGAGAAGAAAAACTGATACTTCACGCATATCCAGCATAGCTCTCTGCTTCAACGGCAGGGGAGAAGAAAAACTGATACTTCACGCATATCCAGCATAGCTCTCTGCTTCAACAGCAGGGGAGAAGAAAAAAGGATTCGCACTCACAAAGCGGGGAGTAGCTGGCTTGTTACGGCGGTTACTACCCCAAACCAAATAAGCCTGATACTTCACTTTCAATGCATATCCTGCTTCAACGGCAGGGAAGAAGAAAAACTGATACTTCACGCATATCCAGCATAGCTCTCTGATTCAACGGCAGGGGAGAAGAAAAACTGATACTACAAGCATATCCAGCATAGCTCCCTGCTTCAACAGCAGGGGAGAAGAAAAACAACCAATAAGGGCTGAACAACACAGTCTGGGTAAAACAAATAAGCATGGGTGTAGCTTGCTTATTGCGGCGGTTACTTCCCCTACTACCCATAACTAATCAAGCTTGATATTTCACTTGGTTGCAGCTCCATCACTGCTCTCTACATTAATGGTGGGGGTGGAAGGGAAATAGAACCAAAGAGCTAAGAGAAACAGATAAGTATGAGAAAAAAATGTGAAGCTTGCTGGGCAGACTGGATGGGCCGTTTGGTCTTCTTCTGCCGTCATTTCTATGTTTCTATAAGCATACACAGTCTCAAAAAAATTCTCCAAAGTGGACAGAAGCGAGAGAGGTAGAAGGCTTATGGGCCCGCAACAGAGTGGATATAACTTCTTCTTTATATCCCTTCTTTCTTAGTCACCGCCATTCAAAAGCCAGGCCGCTAGACAAAAGCGATCCCCCTGATCAAAAAATACTGGACCCTGCCGGAGAAGATGGTCGAGGCGAAGAGGCGAAGAGGACCGTCTGTCATGAGGTTCACCAGATCCGCGTACCATGGTCTGCGGGGCCACTCGGGTGCCACAAGAATGACGGGTCCCCCATGAAGTTCTATTCTTCTGAGTACTTTTCCCACCAGAGGCCAAGGAGAGAACATGTACAGGAGAACGTCATGAAGCCAGGGAAGAACCAGGGCATCCACTCCTTCCTAGCAGTGCTCCCTTTTGCGGCTGAAGAATCTGGGAGCTTTTGCATTGTTCAGAGTAGTCATCAGGTGTAAGTGGGGGGGACTCCACCTGCACACTATCAGATCCATCATGCCGGACAACTCCCACTCTCCGGGGTCTGGACGCTGATGACTGAGGAAATCAGCTTGAACATTCTCCTTCCCCGCAATGTGGGAAGCCGCCAAGCGATCCAGGTGACGTTCCGCCCAGGCAAACAGCTTGCTGGCTTCCAGAGCCACCAGGTGACTTCTGGTGCCCCCCTGCCAATTGATATAGGCTACCGTGGTGACAATGTCCAAGAACACCCGCACCGCCTTGCAACAGATCAGAGGAAGAAGACCTTGAGTGCCAGATGGACCGCTCGGGCCTCCAGGTGATTGATGTGCCTGCGGGATTGGACTGGGGACCAGTATCCCTGCGTAGAAGGGAAGTTGGCCATGAAAGGAATGAGACCAGGACTGGGATCTGGAGGAGGTACCCCTTGGAAAGGATCCCCGTGCTCTATTAAACCGGTGCGGACCTCTGAAACGAAAACATGAAGGAAAAAAGGACTTAGACTGTTTCAGGTGGTCCTCTGGCAGCTTATGAACCTTGTTCTCGCCTAAGGTTTTGATAAGCTGTTCAAGGTCCTCACCAAAAAGGAACTTGCCCAACTGCGAATTGGAGGAGGAAACCACAGACCAATTGTGCAATCAGAGGAGATGCCTGGCAGACAGCTGAAACCATAGCCCTGGCCCTCACTCTGAGCAAATTGTATAGGGCATCAGCCCCATATGCCTCCAGTCGTTCTGCCTGCTCCGCTCTGCAGATGGGAGGTCCTGGGTGCTGAGCAATTGTTGAACCCACCTAAGGTTTGCCCACTGCATGAGACTGCTGCAGATTGTCACCCACACCCCTAAGGCCAATACTTCAAAGATGCATTTGAGAAAGCTCGAGTTTGCAGTCTTGAATATCTTTCAGTGCCGTGGCTCCAACCACTGGGATGGTGGTGTGTTTGGTGACCGCGGAGATGGAAGCGTCCACCTTGGGAACTTTAAGCATCTCTAGGCATTGATCAGGGAGGGGATAGAGCTTGTCCATCGCCCTACCCACAAGGAGCTCCGCCTCGGGAGACTCCCATTCCTGGAGCAGCTGCCTGTGCATAGGGTGGAACGGGAACGTACGTGGAGGAGCCCTAAGTCCCGCCAGGACCAGGTCCACGTTAGCTGGTATAGAGGCCGTAGCAGAATCCTCAGGTGGCATTTCAATCCCCAGCTCGTCCAAAATAAAGGGAATGAGCGGGTCCAACCCTCGAGAGGAGGACCTGGGAGCAAATCAGAGTCCGGATCAGGATCAGGGATCGTAGCCGGTTGGGGGGAGAATCCGGGGCTCCCTGCCCATCCGGCACAGGAGGCGGCTGCGGAGCAGGCACCCGAGGGATTTTAGCTGGGGGTGTGACCTGGAGAGGTCATCCTCTTCCTGCAGGCTAGCCAGATAGGATTTGTGCATTAAGAGCACAAATTCAGTGGGAAAACTAGGCCTGGATTTCCTGGGTAAAGAGAGAGGAGGAGGAGAGGGAGTAGGATCAAAACCCCCCTCCGGGGCTCTAACTGGGCCATTCCCGCGGTTTTTTGTGAGGGGGACGGCCTAGCCACGCGTTTGGAGGGTCGACCATGGACTGCTGACCTTGCCGCCGCTGGAGGGACCCTCTCCACCGGGCAAACAATCAGAACACAAGCCATTGTGGGAGAATCAAATCGCAGGCTCCCCCGCAGGCTAGTCAGCAATTAGAACACAGCATGATGTGAGGTAAGAAATGCTACGGAGAGACAGAATCAGCTGAGCTGGGCTGCCCTAGCAGCGGGAGCAGGTGACCAAACCCTGCTACGCTGCTTTCCCTGCACTAGCAGGGCTGATTTCGCTTGTCTTTGCCTTCCAATATTTGTGGGGTTGTTTTTTTTGTTTTTTTTTAAACTTTAGCGATTGCAGGGGAATCGAGCTTCCCTGCTAATTACTCGAGGTATAGGACGCCTCAAGGGCAGCACAGGCAAAGAGGTGGAGTGACTGGACCACCAGTATCACCCCAAGAGACAAGCAGGTCACCGGGAAGGGGTTCCTAGGCTGAATAAACAAGGGACAAGCCCCCCTAGGATCCCATAAGAGTGGGGAGACAGAGCTGTCTCCCTTAAAACAGGAGTCTTGAGAAAGGGAGCCACAGGTTCAGCTGACTGCATCTGCTGGAGACAGAAATACTGAAAGGCTGCAGGGTAGGCTCTGTCCTGATATAGGATACCCTTTCAGTTTTTCTCTGTCTCCATCTGCTGGACAGGAGGTTCAACCCACTGTCTGGACTGATCCAGGTACGTACAGGGAAAAGAAAATTATTCCTTATCTGCTAATTTTCGTTCCTGTAGTACCACATATCAGTCCAGACAGTGGGTTGTTTCTCCCTTCCAGCAGATGGAGTCAGAGAAAAGCTTGAAGGGTGCTCTCTTATAGCCTGGAGTGCCCTCTGCATCAGTAGCATGGGTTCTTCTTAGTGTTTGGGTAATTGCCAGGTTCTTGTGGCCTGGTTTTCGGCCTCTGTTGGAAACAGGATGCTGGGCTTGATGGACCCTTGGTCTGTCCCAGCATGGCAATTTCTTATGTTCAGTATTGAGTATATCAAAGCAAGAAGAAACCATGGAATGGATCAAGTAAACCAACCTCAAACTAACTATGTACAAGAATGTTTTGATTAGAAATTGTAGTGAGAACAAACTTGCAAAAGGAACCATTGGCAATACACGAACAGTCTTCATACTGTTAATCATTCGAACTGATATTCAAAAGTACTGTGTAGACAATCCCAAAACCCATATCTACTTTTAGGGTGGGCGTCTGGACTGATCCGCAGTACTACAGGAACGAAAATTAGCAGGTAAGGAATAATTTTCTTTTCCCTGAACATACCCGGATCAGTCCAGACAGTGGGATGTACCAAAGCTTCCCTACGTAGGGTGGGCCCTGGATAGCCCTGCTCGAATGACCTGAGCGCCAAAGGAGCCAAAACCCAGTGATTGGAGATTTAAGCGATAGTGACGTGCAAAGGTGTGCAACAATTTCCAGGTAGCTGCTTTGCATATCTCCTGCAGCGAGATTGCCTGGCTTTCTGCCCAGGAAGCTGCTTGAGCATGGAGTAAATGAGCCTTGATGCCCTCTGGAGGTGGCCGACCAGCACCAACGTATGCTGAAGAGATTGCTTCCTTTAACCAGTGAGCAATTGTGGTTTTAGAAGCCTTATTCCCCCTTTTGGGTCCGCTCCACAGGACAAAGATGGCCCGATAGGCGAAATACGTTCATAACCTCCAGATATCTAATTAGGACGCGCTTGACATTGAGCAGTCTAAGTTCTCTGGGATCCTCATCAGGGAAGGATGGTAGTTCCACCGATTGATTCAAATGAAAGGCAGAGACCACCTTTGGCAGGAAAGATGGAACTATGCTCAAGGATACTCCCGAATCTGTGAAACAGAGGAAAGGCTCCCTGCACGACAACATTTGAAGCTCCGAGATCCGGCGGGCAGAACAGATGGACACCAGGAAAACTGTCTTCAGAGTGAGGTTTTTGAGGGTAGCTCTTCTCAGCGGCTCGAAAGGAGGACTACCTAGAATCCGAACTCCTTTAGAAACCAGACTATATCAGGATGTGACGAAAGAGGAGCTCCATCCAGGTGACGGACAAGGGAACCAAGGGCTGCCACCTGAACCCTCAGGGAATTGTATGCCAAACCCTTCTTCAGGCCTCGCTGTAAGAAGGATAGTATCTGGACTACTGAAGTGCAACGTGGAGATACACCTGTGGATTCACACCAGGCCTCAAAGACTTTCCACACCTGCACGTAAGAGGAGGAAATGGAAGTCTTCCTAGCCTTCAGGAGGGTCGAAATAACATCCTCTGGGTAGCCCCGTCTCCTCAACCTGCGCCTCTCAAAAGCCAGGCTGCAAGACAGAAGCGATCTGCCTGGTCGAAAAATACAGGACCCTGACACAGAAGGCTGGGAAGATGTCCCAGGCGGAGAGATCCATCCACTGTGAGATTGATTAGGACTGCAAACCACAGTCTTCGTGGCCATTCTGGCGCCACTAGAATTAAAGGACCTTGGTGAATTCTTTGAAGCACCTTTCCCAGCAGGGGCCATGGCGGGAACATGTAAATTAGGAGGTTTCACGGCCATGGGAGGACTAGGGCATCCATTCCTTCCGCGCCGTGCTTCCTTCTGCGACTGAAATGTGGAGCCTTCGCATTCTTTTGAGTGGCCATCAGATCCAGATGAGGAGTCCCCCACCGGGCGAAGAGGAGAGCCACTGCTTTCTCGGAGGGTTCCCACTCTCCGGGATCTGTGTGTTGACGGCTTAAGAAATCCGCTTGGACATTGTCCACTCCTGCTATGTGGGACGCCACCAGGCAGGAGAGGTGGAATTCCGCCCAAGCCATTAAAAGAAAATTACTTCCTTACCTGCTAATTTTCGTTCCTGTAAGAACATAAGAAATTGCCATGCTGGGACAGACCAAGGGTCGGTCCATCAAGCCCAGCATCCTGTTTCCAACAGAGGCCAAAAACCAGGCCACAAGAACCTGGCAATTACCCAAACACTAAGAAGAACCCATGCTACTGATGCAATTAATAGCAGTGGCTATTCCCTAAATATAATTGATTAATAGCCATTAATGGACTTCTCCTCCAAGAACTTATCCAAACCTTTTTTGAACCCAGCTACACTAACTACCTTCTCTGGCAACAAATTCCAGAGCTTTATTGTGCGTTGAGTGAAAAAGAATTTTCTCCGATTAGTCTTAAATGTGTTACTTGCTAACTTCATGGAATACCCCCTAGTCCTATTATTCGAAAGAGTAAATAACCGGGTCACATCTACTCGTTCAAGACCTCTCATGATCTTAAAGACCTCTATCATATCCCCCCTCAGCAGTCTCTTCTCCAAGCTGAACAGCCCTAACCTCTTCAGCCTTTCCTCATAGGGGAGCTGTTCCATCCCCTGTAGTACCAAGGATCAGTCCAGACGGTGGGTTATGTCCCCCATCCAGCAGATGGAGTCAGACAAAGCTTCGGAGGGTGCTGACATATCAACCAGTGCACCCTCCCTAGACCCTCAGTATAGAGAATATCAAAGCCAGAATAACAAACTAGAAAGGATTGGATCAAGTGTATCTGAAAGTAGATCAAATGATACTAACAATTGCAACTTGCAAAGAGAACTGTCGAACAGCCTCGAGGAACGGAGGCGAAAGACAAACAGAAAACAAAAAATAGCAATGTAATGGCAGATCGAGCAGGCAAACCCCAGTATCCCAGCAGTAACCGGGAGGGCGTCTGGACTGATCCTTGGTACTATAGGAACGAAAATTAGCAGGTAAGGAAGTAATTTTCTTTTCCCTGTACGTACCAGGATCAGTCCAGACGGTGGGATGTACCAAAGCTTCCCTAAATCGGGTGGGCCCCTGAAAGCCCTGCTCGAATGACCCGGTCGCCAAAGTATCCGGAGGTTGGCGACTGTAGATGCAGACAGTAATGTCTTGCGAAGGTATGCAGTGTCTTCCAAGTCGCAGCCCGACAAATTTTCTGAGATGAGACGGACTGGGATTCCACCCAGGAGGTTGCCTGTGAACGGAGTGAATGGACCTTGACCCCCACTGGAGGAGTCCGACCCGCACCGACATATGCGGTCACTATTGCTTCCTTGAGCCATCTCGCGATCGTGGTCTTTGTGGCCTGCGACCCTTTTCATGGCCCCGACCAGAGGACGAACAAGCGGTCGGAAGTCCTGAAGTTGTTAGTAACTTCCAAGTATCGGATTAGGCTGCGCTTGATGTCCAAATGTCGTAGATATCTTGGCTCGCCGGCTGCGAAGGACAGGAGTTCTATCGTCTGATTCACATGGAAAGTTGAGACAACCTTGGGAAGGAAGGAAGGCACTGTACGTAAGGATACCCCGGTGTCCGTAAAACAGAGGAATGGTTCCCTGCACGAGAGTGCTTGGAGTTCAGAGATGCGGCATGCGGAGCTAATGGCCACCAGGAAGAGTGTCTTCAGGGTGAGGTCCTTGATGGTGGTGTGGTGACGGGGCTCAAAAGGAGGACCTGCGAGAATCCTGGGGACCAGGTTAAGACTGCAAGAGGGGCAAGGGTCCTGGACCGGAGGCCGTAGATGTTTCGCCCCCTTGAGGAAATGGGTGATATCCGGATGAGACAAGAGAAGGGTGATCGGTTGACTGAATGAACGAACCCAACGTGGAAACTTGTACTCGCAGAGAATTGTAGGCGAGTCCTTTGTCCAGGTCGTCCTGTAGGAATGCGAGGACCTGGGGTATTGAAACCCTGCTAGTATGAGTGTCGTGGTCAGTGCACCATGACTCAAAGACTTTCCAGACCCTCACATAGGCGACCGAAGTGGAGGTCCTCCTAGCTTGTAGAAGGGTTGAAACTACCGCGTCAGGGTAACCTTCAGGCCGCAAGACAGAAGCGTTCTGCCTGGTCGAAAAATACCAGCCCTTGGAGTAGACGAGGAAGATATCCGAAGCGCAGCGGGCCGTCCTCTGCGAGGTTGAGCAAGTCCACAAACCACGGTCGTCGTGGCCACTCTGGGGCTACCAGGATGATGGGCCCTCGATGTATCTCTATTCTTCGTAGCACCTTGCCCACTAGAGGCCAGGGCGGGAATACGTAGAGGAGGAGATGACCCGGCCAGGGGAGGACCAGTGCGTCTACGCCCTTCGCCCCGTGTTCCCGCCTGTGACTGAAGAATCGTGGCGCCTTGGCGTTTCGCCATGAGGTCCAGGCAGGGTGTCCCCCAGCGACTGATGAGGAGCTGCATCACCTCGGAGAGAGACCACTCCCCGGGATCCAGAGTCTGTCGGCTCAAGTAGTCCGCCTGAATGTTGTCGACGCCTGCGATGTGGGAAGCTGCCAGGCGTGTGAGGAAACGCTCTGCCCACGCCATCAGGCTGGCTGCTTCGAGAGCCACGTGTCAGCAACTCGTTCCGCCTTGGCGGTTGATGTAGGCTACAGTGGTCGCGTTGTCCGACAGGATCCGCACTGCTCGATTTCTCACGAGAGGCAGGAAATGAATAAGTGCCAAACGCACCGCCCTCGTTTCCAGGTGATTGATTGGCCAGACGGCTTGCGCCTTTGTCTACTGCCCTTGGGCGGAGCTCCATTGACACACTGCTCCCCAACCCGTCAGGTTGGCGTCGGTGGTGACCACCACCCAATCAGGCATTTCGAGCAAGGTGCCTTGTGCGAGATGCAGTGGATTCAACCACCAAAGGAGGCTGGATCTGGCAATCGAAGGGAGAGGGAGGACGAGCTGGTAGTCCTGCGATACCGGTTTCCAGCGCGAGAGTAGTGCTGCTTGTAAGGGACGCAGATGCGTGAATGCCCATGGTACTAGATCGATGGTGGAGGCCATGGATCCCAGGATCTGCAGATAATCCCAAGAGGTGGGCTCCAGAAGCGTGGCGAAGCATTGGATCTGGTCTCGGAGAGACTGCGCCTTGTCCGGGCATAGGAAACCTTCCCTGAACTGTGTCGAAGCGTACGCCCAAGAAATCCAAATGCTGCGAAGGCCTAAGACTGCTCTTGACGAAGTTCACCACCCAGCCGAGAGATTGAAGGAGTTGAACGACCCGAGAGACTGCCCGCTGTCCCTGGGAGAAGGGTCTTCGCCCGGATGAGCCAATCGTCCAGGTAGGGATGGACTAGGATTCCCTCCCGGAGAGCCACTGCCACTACAATCATGATCTTTGTGAACGTCCGCGGTGCGGTCGCTAATCCGAAGAGGAGAGCCTGGAATTGAACGTGCTGGTTGAGAATCTTGAAACGCAGAAACCTCTGATGAGCCTTGCGGATTGGAATGTGGAGATAGGCCTCTGTCAGGTCAAGAGAGGCGAGGAACTCTCCCTGATGTACCGCCGCGATCATGGAGCGCAGGGTCTCCATTCGGAAGCGAAGGACCCGGAGGGACTTGTTGACCTCCTTGAGATCCAAGATTGGGCAGAAGGCTCCGTCCTTTTTGGGTACGATGAAGTAGATTGAATAATGGCCAGAACCTACCTCTCCGGAGGGGATGGGCGAGATGGCCCCGAGATCCAGGAGCCTGTTGAGGGTTTGTTGCACAACTTGTCGCTTGTGACTCGGACCGCACGGTGAGAAGAGAAATCTGTCCCTTGAGGTGCGAGCAAACTCCAATGCGTAACCGTTCCTTAGGATGTCTAGAACCCACTCCTTATAGAAGAGGGATAGTCATCCTCCGATCCGGAGGGGGGGGGGGCGAGGAGTGGGTGAGCCTGGCATCATTGGGGAGATTTGGAGGAAACCCCTTGCACAGCCCCCTCCCTGGGTGGTCTGCGTCCACGAAAGGAACGGGGCCACGACTGTGTTCTGGTGGATGGAGCCCGGGGCACCGTCTGCCGGGGTCCACGATAGCGGCGTTGAGCGCAGGGCCGACTCCAGAAAGAAGTGAACGATCAATTAGGCTGCTGGCAGTCCTCGGGCAGACGATTGAACGCATTTTCCCCCAAAGACTTAATGATTTGGTTGAGGTCGTCTCCGAAGAAAAACTTGCCCCTGAAAGGAAGAGATCACAGGCTGGATTTGGAAGAGGAATCTGCCGACCAGTTGCGAAGCCAGAGGAGGCGCCTTGCCGAGACCACAGACCATGCTAAGACCCGGAGCAAATCATACAGAGCATCTGCTCCGTAGGCTATGACGCCCTCCAGGCAGTCCGCTTGGACTGCGTCCTCCGGCGGTAGTTCCTGGGAGGTGAGAAGTTGTTGAACCCAACGGAGTCCAGCCCTCTGTGCGAAAGAACTACAAATGGCAGTGCGAACACCCAGGGCCGAGACCTCAAAAACCCTCTTTAGGTAGACTTCCAGCTTCCTATCCTGGAGGTCACGCAGGGCCGTCCCCACCAGTGACCGGTGTTGTAGTCTGTTTGGTAACCGCCGACACCGCTGAATCCACCTTAGGAACCCTGAGGAGCTCCAGAAAGTCCTCTGGAAGCGGATAAAGTTTTTCCATCGCCCGGCCGACCCTGAGGGAGGCTTCGAGAGTATCCCATTCCCTGGCCAGGAGCTGTAGGAAGGTGGCGTGGGTGGGAAAGGCCCGGGATGAGGGGCGCAGTCCAGCCAGAACTGAATCCCCTTTCTTGCTGGAAGAGGTGACGACTGGCGCGGGGGGTCTAGGGGAGGCTTGAGGTCCAGCTCCTGCAGGATATGAGGGATTAGGTCCTCTAGCTCCTCCTTTTGAAAGATGTGAAGGACCCGCAGATCATCTCCTTCCAGTTGCTTAGTGAGGAGCGGATCATCCCCAAGTGAAGACGGCGGATCTCCCCTCAGATCCGGGAGAGGGGCTGCCCCTCCCCCCGAGGGGAGGGCAAAATGTATCCTGGGTGTCCCCTGGTCCGGCCCTGGTACCCCGGGCCCCCGTGGGTGTCTCCGATAGCCGGGAAGCCTTGGCTGGTAGTGGCTCGAACCCGGAAACCCTAGGATTCTCCAGGTGCTGCAGGTAAGCACTGTGCATAAGCACAATGAACTCCGCCGAGAATGCAGGGGGGGGGGGGGCCCCGGAGGGGGGTCAATAGGGGAGTCCCCCGGGGGTACCGGGAGAGCTAGCAAGGGAACCGGGGTAAGCATCAGCGGGGGATGTCAAAGAAATCCTCCCCTACATCTCCTGATGGCTGCTGCACCTTGTCTCCTGCTTCCAAAATGGCCACCGTTCCTGCGCACTAGAGCGCACGAAAAAGCTTTATCCCGCGGCAGGGAGATGTCCTCCCCACCAGGGAAACACCTTTCACAAAGACCCTCGTGTGACCCTCGTGACCCCAGGCCGCCGCACGCCGAGCAGCGGGCCCGCAGCATGCTCGGAGGCGACCGGGGGGGGGGGGGGGGAAGAGGAGGGAGGTGAGCCGCTCGGAGCAGACAAACGAAGAGCGCCGCGGGGAGCGGGAAAGACGCCTCCGCTGTACCCTTATCCCCGGCAAGTGACAGCAGAGGAACGTGCCTCTCTGCTGAGGCGGCCCCAGGGAATGCGTGTCTCGGGGCCACTGGGGAAAGCGCGGCGAGGGGGGGAGGGGCTGGCACCACCAGCATCCACCGCCCTAACAGTAAAGAAGCTAGAACCTGTAGGAGGAAACAGGAGAAAAACAGAAAAGCCCGAAGGAGCCACTTACCCCACCGGAGGGATGGGGGAAGGGAAGGTGCCCACACAGCACTGCTTGCAAGCGATGAGAAAACTCCCACACAGAGTTTCTAACTTTCTTAAAACTCTTTTTTTTTCCCAACAAACTTGATCCAACCTTGAGAACAGAAGAAGAAAAAATAGAATTGTGGAGAAAAGTCCAAACAGGGGAAGCACACGGTTCCCCTACTCCTATCTGCTGGAGTCAGAAAGATACTGAGGATCTAGGGAGGGTGCACTGGTTGATATGTCAGCACCCTCCGAAGCTTTGTCTGACTCCATCTGCTGGACGGGGGACATAACCCACCATCTGGACTGATCCTGGTACGTACAGGGAATGTGTGATGCACCCAGGCAAAGGATGCAAACCTCAGGAGGATCAGCAATAGACATGGTCCGCGGCACTGACAGCATCAACTGAAACCAGACGCAGCCATGACAGGACAAAACGGGGAAAAACATGAAATGATGGCAGCAGGTGTCAATGGAAGACTGACTGTGAAGCACTGCCACCATGGGGGGGGGGGGAGAATAGATTGCGAAAGCAAACACCCGAATGCCGAAAACCCTGACTTGGGGCACTACGGGGAGGCACCGAGAGGGACCTGGTGACAGACTGAAGGAAAATACAGCAAAAAACTGCAAACAAAGTTTTCCACAAAAAGCCAAAAGTTTTAGAACTCAAAACCACAAGGCTCATAGCTCCGTTGAAAGCAAAAGACTGAAGAGGATTCCCGCATGGTATAGGGCAAGGGGGGCATGTCAGTGTGCCTAGTCAAAGTTTCTAGAAACTGACAATTTTATTATTTTTATATACCGACATTCGATCTCAATCGAGATATCACACGGGTTTACACTCAGGTACTGTAGGTATTTCCCTATCCCCAGAGGGCTTACAATCTAAGTTTTTTGTACCTGAGGCAATGGAGGGTAAAGTTACTTGCCCAAGGTCACAAGGAGCGACAGCAGGACTCGAACCCTGGTCTCCTGGTTCATAGTCCAATGCTCTAACCACTAGGCTATTCCACTAGGCTATTTTCCATGTCAGGTTCCATATGATAAATCAAGTACCGTATTTTTCGCTCCATAAGACGCACCTGACCATAAGACGCACCTAGGATTCAGAGGGGTAAAAATTAAAAAAAAAAAAATTGTGCTAAACCGGCTCTGCGTCTGGGCGTCTTATTGAGCAAATTAGGGGAGTGCATAGCTTTTTTTTTCCTCCCCATTTTGTTTTCGGGTCTGGGGAGGGCCATTTCGGTCCACTCCCCAGATCAGAAAACTTTTCTTTCTCTGGGAACCCCTCCCCCCCCCAAAAAAAACCCCATCCCAACCCTTTAAATTAACAACCCCCCCACCCTCCTGACCCCCCCAAGACCTGCCAAACGTCCCTGGTGGTCCAGCGGGGGTCCAGGAGCGGTCCGGGAACGATCTCCTGGGCGTGGGCCGTCGGCTGCAGTAATCAAAATGGCGCCGACAGCCCTTTGCCCTCACTATGTCACTGCGACCGACCGCTGCTATTGGTCGGTCCCAGTGACATAGGGAGGGCAAAGGGCCGTCGACGCCATTTTGATTACTGCAGCCGACGGCCCACGCCCTGGAGATCGTTCCCGGACCGCTCCTGGACCCCCGCTGGACCACCAGGGATGTTTGGCAGGTCTTGGGGGGGTCAGGAGGGTGGGGGGTTGCGGTAAATTAAGTCGGCAGGTCTTGGGGGGGTCAGGAGGGTGGGGGGTTGCGGTAAATTAAGTCAGCAGGTCTTTGGGGGGGGGTCAGGAGGGTAGGGGGTTGCGGTAAACTAAGTCGGCAGGTCTTGGGAGAGTCGGGGGGGTTGTTAGATTTTTGTTTGGTTTTTTTTTATATTCGCTCCATAAGACGCACATACATTTCCCCCCCACTTTTGGGGGAAAAAAAGTGCATCTTATGGAGCGAAAAATACGGTATATTAATTAATCCCCCAATAAAATTAATTTTTGCAAATATTTAATAAACACTTTGCAGCTTTCCTTTTCAAAAAAAAGTGTCCCTCCATTTAAATGGTGACTCGCGTGTGAGCATAGCAATGTCATTAAATATTTGCAAAAATTAATATACTTGATTTATCACATTGTCAATTCCCCAGAAGATATTGGTGCTGTTTTTGAGGTTTAGGTTCCATATGATGACATCACCCATGTGTGAGGACTAACATCCTGCTTGTCCTTGGAAAATGACAAAGCTCATCTAGTTCATGGAAGAACCTGGATATAATGCATTTAAAAATAAGATTTGCTGACAGATCTTATCCTTACCTTGTCTTCATCTCGAGGAAGCATACGAATTCTGTTATTTAGTGTAAAGGCTGGAGACTTTGGAACTGTAATGGGAAAAGCCTTCTTCTCTGGAACTCCCTGCCAGATGGAGGGACAGAGGAGAACACACTAGTCAGTCTATTACAAGATACTGAACTAATCTAATCTAGATGTTTTATATACCAGCTTTCTCATCCGAAGGACCACAATCTTATCAGCATAATGACGACTTCCCCGCACATTACATTTATAAATTTGTTTTCATTCCAAACAGTGAACATTAGAGATGTGTATCGTTTTTATATATCTTGTATCGGTTCGTACTTCATTTTTCCTGTGGTTAATTAACTTCAGTTTTTTCCCCTGTATTTCACTAATTTTGTGATAGTGCGCATTTCAGCAAATTATTGTTTGTTTTGGGACGCTCCCAAAACAGGACGAATTAGACCATTTCGTTGAAATTATCTAAAACGAATGCACATCTCTAGTGAACATCTAGTAATGAGTGTATGAATTTCAATCCCACAGAAAAAGAGAAGATCAAATGTTCTCCCATTCCTTATCAGCCACCCTTGTCAGCTGACTAGCTCAATTTACTCCTGCTGTCAAAGTGAGGCAATATGTCTCACCACAACATTCTCCAAGATTTTGGCTGGACAGGGTCTGGAATGAAAGACAAATTTCTCTTCTTCCTTCATCCCCTTTGTTTCACGCTCTTGGATCCTCTTCTCTATCTCCAAATCAAAGCCAACTGGTTTGGTAATCTCTTTTAGAGTGGGTTTCTTGGGCAGTATTGGACCTTCCCCTAGAATCCTGGGATCCAGCTCCCGAGCTTTGAATTTGTATCTGCATAAGAAAAGTAGATGATCAATAGGAGCATCAGAACAATAAAACCTTCAGAATGAAGTTAAACTACTGAGGAATCAACAGGAAGCACATATCCATCTGTTGTCAATAAGGGCATTCTCCCTGCAAGTAAATAGCAACACAATGATCTTATTTACTGTTGTAGCCTCTCCAGCTCTTCAGCTTCCAGCTCCACTCTGCTCTTGCAAGTCACAGGGCGCTGACGACATCTAGTCTGCAGCTGAGGGGTTTTAGGATTTGTCACTTTGGTCTTTCCATTCTTGACTGGCGAGGGGCCTGCAACAAAATAAAAACAAGTATTAAGTCTCTTTCCTTCCAATTCACCAAATAACCGAAGCCAAGTATAGCACCAATGGTTACACCAACGTCAATGCCTTGATGTCCTCCGTGGTCTTTCAATGCTGCAAATGCAGATGGCTTGGTCTTCTCTCACCCGAAGAGGCGTTCCATCTTATTGAGCCAAAGACATACCCCCTTCGGGGACATCTGGGTGCATTTGCAGCAACCCCAGACATCATGAGATGCCCCCAACGAGAGGACAAATTCATCATGTGAGATCTGTGATGGACATGGTCCTCAGGCACCAAAAGCATCACCTGAAACCGGACATGGCTAAGACGGGACAAAATAAATGGGAAGCAAGGTCAAAATGTATGGTGGGCGTCATACCCCTCCTCCTTCTCCACCTGATCTTTCAATGGCATCCCACACCATCCCCAACCCACACAGCAGACTCCCATTCCCATACCACCACAAATCCCCTCTCCCTATCCTCCTCATCCCCTTGACAATTTCTAGGACTCACTACCCTCTCGATAATCGTGTTCAATGCTCAATCCCTCTCCAAAAAAACCCAATCCTCAATGATCTCCTTTTTGACTGTAAACCTGAAATCTGTGCCATCACAGAAACATGGTTCAAGGAAACAGACATTGTCCTCCTTAATCAACTCCCCACCCTCTCTTAGGAGATTTTTTTCTATCCCAAGACCTAAGAAAAGATGAGGTGGCCTCCTCCTGGCAGTAAAAAAAAAGCACCTAAACCTAAAGCCGGTGCACACTGACACCCCCCACCCCCCAAACTGGAAATTGGCCTGTTCAAATCCCGAGTTGCAAATCTGCCTTATCTATGCCCCTCCAGGCTCCATAGAACTCAATCCCTCCCCCATAATCGAATTAATCTCTGATAACATTGAAATCCCAGCTATTGTACGAGAAGAATTCAATCTCCATGTAGACTCAGTCCCCCTTACATCATCCTGCGAAACCTTCCTCACCTCCCTCCAAGCCATAGGCTTTAAACAGATTATCACATCCCCTACCCACAAAGCCGGGCACTCAGACCTCATATTCATTAATCCATGTATTCACTCTCCTAACACACCCACTTGCACCCCGGTTCCCTGGTCAGACCACTTCCTCATTGAAACGCTACTCTCCATAAATGCACCGACCACTCTTAACCCGGCTCAAAGCACAACTATTGTATTCAGAAAACCCTGTGCCAGTGAGGATCTATCTTCTGCACCAACGCCCTACCAAAACTTGACTGCTCCAACCCTGACGCTGCCCTGGCCTCTTGGAGCAACCTCACACTAGATATCGCTAATAAACTATGTCCTATCTCCAGACGTGAGTTGCGACCTTCATCAAAAAACCTCCAACCACAAGCGGCGGTCCCCCCCTTGTCGGTGGTTCAACATAAAGTTCACCTTTCTTGTAAGCTCGTGGCCATCACGGCAGATCTCCATGCGGACGTTTTCAAGTTTAGAGATGTCTGGTCCCCCTACTTGCATTGGGAACGACAACAAACACTGTCTCAGCCTGAGTAATAGACTGCGGATCACCGGTTCTTTTCGCAGGATCTGGAGTGTTTTTCCATTTTTCATTTTCGATGTTGGAGGCACCCCTTTCTTGCTTTGCCACTGATAATGGACCTGTTGCACTCTGTTAGTTTTCTGAGCACATGGATGCAGGGAGGGTGGGAAGGGAGGGGAGGGGGGGAGGGTATCCTAGAATGAAGGGCATGTGGCATAGACTGTATGTTCTTTATATCCTGACGTTGAGCCTTGTCATGCTGCCTGTTTTGTACTTTTTTGAACGTTTAATAAAATTATAAGTAAAAAAAAAAAAAAAAAACCTCCAACCATGGTACATTGCTGACCTAAAAATATTGAAAAAAAACCTCAGAGAGAGTTTGGCGTAAAAACCCTTCACCGCAACACGCCTCCAGCTATAAAGCTGTCCTTCACCACTACAGACTTTCCCAGCTCAAAACCAAACGAGATTTTTATGCCTCCAAAATACACGAGTATATGTACAATCCTAAGGCACTCTTTTCATACGTTGCTGACCTCACCAAGTCCGCCCTGCCCCCCATCCCGGACAATGAAGCTTCAGCTAGATGTGAAGAGCTAGCTCTGTACTTCCACAGGAAAATTGCTAATATCCTCCTCAGATTCCCAAAATCCTCACATTCATCCCACTCTTGCTCCGGACCCTAACACCGCCACCCTTGACTCACTCGAACTAACCTCTGCCAAGGAATTGAATCAATTCTCAAAAAAAAATCAAACCTGCCAGTCACCCCACAGACATCATCCCCACTAAAACCCTCCTTTCCATTCCTAACACCATTGCCAAACCTCTAGCTAATATCATTAACTCCTCGCTCTCCTCTGGCATAGTCCCAGACACTCTCAACAAGCTGTGGTTAAACTCCTCCTCAAAAAACCTTCCTTAGACCCCAAAGACCCTTCGAACTTCTGACCCATCTCAAACCTTCCCTTTATCTCTAAAATTATGGAAAAGATAGTTAATTCCCAACTTACTGATTATCTTGAAAACAACAAGATCCTCCACCTGTCCCAGTTTGGTTTTCGCAAGCACCTCAACACAGAAACGCTCTTACTCACCCCTCTCTGACCACCTCAGAGTTATGGATCAGGTTCATTGCTACCTTCTGGCCCTATTGGATATTTCCGCTGCATTTGACACAATCAATCATAACCACCTCCTCACCCATCTGACGGAAATAGGCATCTCAGGCTTAGCTCTCTTGTGGTTCAAAAGGAAAATTAGTTCTTACCTGTTAATTTTCGTTCCTGTAGTACCACGGATCAGTCCAGACCGTGGGTTGAGCCTCCTTTCCAGCAGGTGGAGACAGACCAAAACTGAAAGGGTACCCTATATGAGGACAGAGCCTACCCTGCAGCCCTTCAGTATAACCACTGTCAAAGCAGAAAACAACAAAACGAGAATAGGATCAAGCAAGTAACCAAAAAGCTCAATTGAGCAACTCCAGAACAATATAAAACATAGAAAGAAACATAGAAATGACGGCAGAAGACGACCAAATGGCCCATCCAGTCTGCCCAGCAAGCTTCACACATTTTTTCTCTCATACTTATCTGTTTCTCTTAGCTCTTGGTTCTATTTCCCTTCCACCCCCACCTTTAATGTAGAGAGCAGTGATGGAGCTGCATCCAAGTGAAATATCTAGCTTGATTAGTTAGGGGTAGTAGCCGCCGCAATAAGCAAGCTACACCCATGCTTATTTGTTTTACCCAGACTATGTTATACAGCCCTTATCGGTTGTTTTTCTTCTCCCCTGCCAATAAGCAAGCTTCTCCCCTGCCAATAAGCAAGCTACACTCATGCTTATTTGTTTTACCCAGACTATGTTATACAGCCCTTATTGGTTGTTTTTCTTCTCCCCTGCCATCGAAGCAGGGAGCTATGCTGGATATGCGTGAAGTATCAGTTTTCTTTTTTTCTCCCCTGCCGTTGAAGCAGAGAGCTATGCTGGATATGCATCGAAAGTGAAGTATCAAGCACATTTGGTTTGGGGTAGTAACCGCCGTAACAAGCCAGCTACTCCCCGCTTTGTGAGTGCGAACCCTCTTTTCTTCTCCCCTGCCGTTGAAGCAGAGAACTATGCTGTATATGCATTGAAAGTGAAGTTTCAGGCATGGTATGACTAAACGCTCTTGCATATACTTGGTGCTTGAACAACCAAGGCTTCCGGTGCAATTGCCCAGTATTCTTGCAAAAAATGAAGTATCAAAATCTGCAATAGCAAGCTTCGAGAGGACAGAAAAGAAAGACAAAACAGAGGGCGTCTGGGCTGATCCGTGGTACTACAGGAACAAAGATTAACAGGTAAGAACTAATTTTTCTTTCCCTGTACGTACCCGGATCAGTTCAGACCGTGGGATGTACCAAAGCTTCCCTATCCCGGGTGGGACCGAGACAGTCCTGCTCGAAGCACTTGCTGCCCAAAAGAACCAAACACCGGTGCTTGCACCTCCAAACGGTAGTGGCGAGCAAAAGAATGCAGTGACGTCCAGGTGGCGGCCCTGCAAATCTCTTGCGGAGAAACCGATTGACTCTCCGCCCAGGAAGTAGCTTGAGAACGTAGCAAATGAGCCTTTAGGCCCTCCGGAACCACCCGACCTTGGCAAAGATAGGCCGAGGAAAATCGCCTCCTTCAACCACTGCGCAACAGTGGTCTTAGAAGCCGGTTTGCCCCGATTGGGACCACTCCAGAGGACAATAAGATTGTCCGAGACCCGAAAGTCATTGGTGACCTGAAGATACCGGAGAAGAACTCGTTTGACATCCAGTTTACGAAGATCGCCTCCAGCGGTACCTGCAATATCCTCTGGGGAGAACGCTGGAAGCTCTACCGACTGGTTAACATGGAAGGTGGAGACAACCTTCGGCAAAAAGGAAGGCACAGTCTTGAGGGAAACACCTCAATTGGAGAAGCGCAAAAAAGGTTCCCAACAGGAGAATGCTTGGATTTCGGAAACCCACCAAGCGGAGGAGATAGAAACAAGGAAAACTGTCTTGAGCGTGAGGTCCTATACCATAGCCCGATGGAGAGGTTTGAATGGGGAAGCACAGAGGGCCCGGAGGACCCGATTAAGACTCCACGACGGCCAAGTAATGCGAGCGGGCAGACGCAGGTGCTTGACTCCCTTCAGGAACCGAACCACGTCTAGGTGGCCCACTAGGGGATGACCGTCGACCCGGGAATTATTAGAAAGGGAATGGTGAATAAAACGGAAAATGTCATAATGCCTCTGTATCGCTTCATGGTGAGACCGCACCTTGAATACTGTGTACAATTCTGGTCACCGCATCTCAAAAAGGATATAATTGCGATGGAGAAGGTACAGAGAAGGGCGACCAAAATGATAAAGGGAATGAAACAGCTCCCCTATGAGGAAAGACTAAAGAGGTTAGGACTTTTCAGCTTGGAGAAGAGACGGCTGAGGGGGGATATGATAAAAGGTGTTTAAAATCATGAGAGGTCTAGAACGGGTAAATGTGAATCTGTTTTTTACTCTTTCGGATAATAGAAAGACTAGGGGCACTCCATGAAGTTAGCATGGGGCACATTTAAAACTAATTGGAGAAAGTTCTTTTTTACTCAACACACAATTAAACTCTGGAATTTGTTGCCAGAGGATATGGTTAGTGCAGTTAGTATGGCTGTGTTTAAAAAAGGATTGGATAAGTTCTTGGAGGAGAAGTCCATTACCTGCTATTAATTGAGTTGACTTAAAATAACCACCGCTATTACTAGCAACGGAAACATGGAATAGACTTAGTTTTTGGGTACTTGCCAGGTTCTTATGGCCTGGATTGGCCACTGTTGGAAACAGGATGCTGGGCTTGATGGACCCTTGTTCTGACCCAGTATGGCATGTTCTTATGTTCTAAGTTGGATTAATGTAACTCCCTTCTGCTAGGGCTCCCCTACTCCACCATAAAACCGCCACAAATGCTCTAGAGCGCAGTAGCGAGGGTCATCACAAATGCCCGGAAATCTGCCCATATCACCCCCATACTCAAAGACCTCCATTGGCTCCCCATCCCCTCACATATCCTCTTTAAAATACTATCCATCATCCATAAATCCATCTACTGTAACAACTCCAACTGGCTAGACAAACCCTTCTGCCTCACACGCTCTAACCATCCCACCAGGCCATCAATAAAGGAACCCTCCAGGTACCCTCTCTTAAAAAGGCACATCTCTCCTCCACAAGGGATTGTGCCATTTCCATTGCTGGTCCCACGTGATGGAACTCACTTCCCACCATTCTTAGACTTGAGCCCTATACCACCAGATTTAAAAATAAATTAAAGACTTGGTTCTTTAAGCAGGCCTACCCAGACTAGACACTGACCTCCATCATACCTATGCTACCCTCCTCTTGACCTGATCCTGTATATAGTTTTGTTACTATCACTTGTTATTTGCAGTACATCACTTGTTATTTGCATTATATCTTTTGCTCTGTTTCCGGCATCTCCCTCGCCTCCTGGTTCACTACCCCCCTGTTCCCGTTTTATGTACTTTCCACCTGTCAGTTCGGATGTAAACTGGGATAGATAGATACATAAATAGATACATATATAAATAAAGGCTGGCGGGCACTGAATCACTGCTGGGAATTGACCACAAAAGAAAATTACCAATAAATGACGAAAACTGACTAGGAACACTACGGGGAGGACCAGATGTCAAACAAGGACACAAAATTGTGTTAAACAGAAAACTAGAAACTTTTCCATATAGGCCAAAAAGGCCAACAGTGAGCTCACTAACTGCAATGCTGCAGCTCCGCAGAAAAAGATTGAAGAGACTGAAAAGGAACCTGGTATAGGACATGCTGGGCATGCCCAGTGGGGCAAATCAAAGTTGTAGAAACTTTGACATAAGTGTTGGGGGCTCTATCTGAAGATGTCACCCACGTGTAAGGACTACCATCCTGCTTGTCCTCAGAGAAGAATTGAAAACATATTGTAGAGATTACTTACCTGATAATCTCGTTTTCCTTAGTGTATGCAGATGGACTCAAAACAAGTGGGTATAGTGTGCTCGTGCTAGCAGTTGGAGACTGATCTGACGTCAGCACGGGTACATATACCCCCGCAGGAAGTGCAGCAGTTCAGTAATCTTCCTTGCAAAAGCTTTATGGATATATGTGTAACTGACCGATCGATTAAATGAACAGGATTACCCTGACCGATTGATAGTAGCTGGAGACCGCCAGTGTTCTCAACCGGAAGGCGTCGACACCCGGCAGGGTGGATGCCCTATTATAAGAAAACATGGCTTACCGTGAGTCGGTGAATCCCCATGTATGCCGGCAGCTGGGCGGGATGCTGAGTCCATCTGCATACACTAAGAGAAACGAGATTATCAGGTAAGTAATCTCTACATTTCCTAGTGTGTAGCAGATGGACTCAAAACAAGTGGGATGTACTAAAGCTACTCCCGGACTGGGTGGGAGGCTGCCCGAGGTCCGTTCAGGATTGCCCTCGCAAATGCTGTGTCCTCCCTGGCCTGGACGTCCAGACGGTAGAATCTGGAGAAGGTATGGAGGGAGGACCACATCGCCGCTTTACATATCTCTGCAGGCGACAGCATCCTAGTTTCTGCCCAAGAGGCCGCTTGCACT
Source organism: Rhinatrema bivittatum (assembly GCF_901001135.1). Lineage (NCBI taxonomy): Eukaryota > Metazoa > Chordata > Amphibia > Gymnophiona > Rhinatrematidae > Rhinatrema > Rhinatrema bivittatum. The sequence goes on from NC_042622.1 coordinate 2,786,072, forward strand.
CTGGTAGAGTGAGCCTTGACCCGTAGAGGTGGTGGTTTTCCCGCTTCTACATAGGCTGCCTTGATAACTTCTTTGATCCAGCGGGCGATGGTTGCCCGTGAGGCAGCTTCCCTTGCTTCTTCCCGCTGTGAAGGACGAACAGGTGGTCCGTCTTTCGTACTGCTTCTGACATTTCCAGGTATCTGGACAGTAGCCTGCCGATGTCGAGATGGCGTAGTATAAGACCTTTTTCCAACTTCTTCAAACCTTCCGTGGTAGGCAAGGATATGGTTTGGTTGAGGTGGAAGTGTGAGACTACTTTGGGTAAGAAGGAAGGAACCGTGCAAAGATGGATAGCCTCTGGAGTGATTCTGAGAAACGGATCACGGCAGGACAGTGCTTGTAGCTCTGAGATGCGGCGTGCTGAGCATACGGCCAGCAGGAACACCATCATCAAGGTTAACAAACGGAGGGACAGGCCTCGAAGGGGTCTGAAGGCGGGTCCCGCTAGAAATTCCAAGACTAGGTTGAGGTTCCACAGGGGCACTGGCCACTTCAGTGGCGGGCGAATGTGTTTGACTCCTTTCAGGAAACGTGAAACGTCTGGGTGTGTGGCGATGCTGTTGCCGTCACTCCGGGGACCGTAGCAGGATAGCGCTGCCACCTGAACCTTGATGGAATTGAGGGACAGACCCTTCTGAAGTCCATCTTGCAGGAAATCCAAAATGATAGGGATTTTAGCGGCATGTGGATTAGTGCCATGAGTTTCGCACCAGGCTTCAAATACTCTCCAGATCCTTATATATGTTAGTGATGTGGAGAACTTGCGTGCTCGGAGGAGTGTATCTATTACCGGCCCCGAGTATCCTCTTTTCTTCAGTCTAGCCCTCTCAATGGCCAGACCGTAAGAGAGAATTGAGCTGGATCCTCATGGAGGATAGGACCTTGCCGCAGCAGGTCCCTGTGTGGAGGCAGGGGTAGTGGATTCCCTGCCAGTAGTCTTCTCATGTCTGCGTACCAGGGTCTTCTTGGCCAGTCCGGGGCCACTAGAAGAACTAGGCCTCTGTGCCGCTGAATCTTATGTATAATGGCGCCCAGCAGGGGCCATGGAGGAAAGGCATATAGCAGGATCCCCTGAGGCCATGGCTGTACCAGGGCATCGATCCCCTGGGATAGAGGATCCCGCCTGCGGCTGAAATATCTGGGCACTTGAGCATTGGATCTGTCCGCTAGTAGGTCCATGCCCGGAGTCCCCCACTGATCCACAATCTGGAAAGCTGTAGGCGACCGCTGCCATTTCCCCGGGTTCAGGCTTTCTCTGCTGAGGAAGTCTGCCGCGGTGTTGTCCTTCCCGGCAATGTGGACGGCGGAGATGTCCTGGAGATTTGCTTCCGCCCAAGTCATCAGGGGGGCTATTTCTAGGGATACCTGTCTGCTTCTGGTTCCACCCTGTCGGTTGATGTATGCCACTGTGGTGGCGTTGTCAGACATCACTCTGACCGCTCTGTTTCGAAGTCTGTGGGCAAATTGCAGGCATGCCAGCCTGACTGCCCGTGCCTCTAGTCGGTTGATGTTCCACCCTGACTCTTCTCTGTTCCACCGCCCTTGGGCGGTTAGTTCTTCGCAGTGTGCTCCCCATCCGTTCAGGCTGACATCTGTAGTGAGCAGGGTCCAGGTTGGGGAGGACATTCGTGACCCCCGGCTCATGTGGCCGGGCTGTAACCACCACTGTAACTGACTCCGCACTCTGGCTGGTAGAGGTAGGTGTATGATGTAGTTCTGTGATCGTGGGCTCCACCGAGACAGGAGGGTGCGTTGCAATGGTCTTATATGAGCTCGTGCCCATGGGATCACCTCCAGAGTGGATGCCATAAGGCCGAGGACCTGTAGGTAATCCCAAGCTGTGGGCCGGGTAGAGCTCAGCAGGGCCAGCAGACGATTCCGGAGCTTTGATCTCCTCTTGGAGGTCAGACTGACCTTGTCTTCCTGGGTGTCGAATCGGACCCCTAGGTATTCCAGCAACTGAGAAGGCTGTAGGGAACTCTTGTTCAAGTTTACTACCCATCCTAGGCTTTCCAGAAGAGCTATAACTCTGTTGGTTGCCTGGTGGCTCTCCTCCGGTGACTTCGCCCTGATCAGCCAATCGTCCAGGTAGGGATGGACGAGGATTCCCTCCTTCCTGAGGGACGCCGCCACTACTACTATGACCTTGGTAAAGGTCTGCGGCACGGTGGCTAACCCGAAGGGTAAAGCTCGGAACTGGAAGTGTTGGTTCAGGACTTTGAAGCATAAATAGCGCTGGTGATCCCGATGGATTGGGATATGCAAGTAGGCTTCAGACAGATCTAGGGATGTGAGAAACTCCCCTGGCTGTACTGAATTTGACAGACCGCAGAGTTTCCATGCGAAAGCTGGGGACCCGTAGGTGTCGGTTGACTGATTTGAGGTCCAGGACGGGCCTGAAATTGCCCTCCTTCTTGGGCACTATGGAATAATGCCCAGAATTTATCTCCCTTGTGGGCACTGGGATTATGGCCTTTAGGGACAGGAGCCTCCGCAAGGTAATTTCTAGTGCCGTCCCTCTTGAGGGGTGAACAAGGAGATTCCACAAACTTGTCCGGCGGGGGCCGAAGAAAGTCCAGGTAATACCCTTCTCGGATGATGGCGAGGACCCACTGGTCTGAGGTAATCTCGACCCACCTGCGGTAGAAGAAGGTTAGCCTGCCCCCTATGGCTGCTACCCCCGGATGGGTCGGCTGATTGTCATTGTGGGGTCCCCTCTTGTTGTGCTTAGTCCGAAAGGACTGGTTCCTGGCCTGCGAACGAGGTGCTTGGTAGAGAGTCCTGTAAGGGTTGAAGCGCTGAGAGTTTCTACCTCTGGATGGTCTAGGAAAGGGGCGCTGGCTCCTCCTTGACCTGTCTTCTGGTAGACGGGGTAATGGAGGGGCGCCCCATTTATTGGCCAGTTTCTCGAGGTCGCTGCCGAACAGGAGGGATCCCTCAAAGGGCATTCTCGTGAGACGTGTCTTGGAGGAGGAGTCGGCCGACCAATTTCGTAGCCAGAGCTGTCTCCTGGCTGCCACTGAGGATGACACTCCCTTGGCTGCCGTATGGACTAGGTCGGAGGCTGCGTCAGTGAGGAACGAAAGAGCTGATTCCATCTCTTCTCCCGGGGTGTTGTTCCTAGCCTGTGATAAACAGGAACGAGTCACCACGGTGCAGCAGGTCGCAATTCGTAGGGACATGGCTGCCACCTCAAAGGCTTGTTTCAGAATGGCGTCCATGCGCCGGTCATGTGTATCCTTGAGGGCCGTCCCCCCTTCCACCGGAATGGTGGTGCGCTTCATAATTGCACTAACTATGGTGTCTACCTGGGGGCACGCCAGCTTCTCCTTGGTTGCCGGGTCTAAGGGGTACATGCCAGCCAAGGCCCGACCCCCTTTGAATGAGGCCTCCGGCACATTCCATTCCAGATCGATTAGCTGCTGTGCTGCTTGTAGGAGGGGAAAATGGTGAGTCGTTTGGCGCAGGCCCTCTAACAGGGGGTTCATTCTAGGTTCCCCTGGGGTGCCCTGGCCCGGGATAGCCAGTTCCGACAGGCATTGAGAGATCAGGCCTGGAAGATCCTCTTTCAGAAAGAAACGCCTCATGGTCCGATATGGTTCAATCCCCATAAGTGAGGGGATTCCGGGTGGAGAGTGGCCGTGCCTAGGCCTTGAGGGTCCAGGGGCCGGGTCATCCGATATGTATGGACCCGTTCGGGGAGCAGACTGCATTGTGACAAAGGCATGAATCCCCTTGAATAATTCCACCCAGGAGAGCGAAGCGGGATCTGGCCTTAGGGGCACCAGGTCCCTCGGGTTCCCTGGCTGCTCACCGCTACCTGCTAGGTCCGGGGTGTTCCCTGAGGAACTGGCAAGTACGCTGGGCTGCGACCGGTCCTGGCCTGGAACTCCCAGGGCCTCTTCACATTGGGCACAGAGAGTCTGCTTCCTTGCTCTGTGTGGCTCTGAGGTTGCATGCTGAGCAGAGGCTTATGCCTGATTCTGGAGGTGCCGGCTCCGCTGACGCATGGGCTCTCTTACGCTCCATCTCGTCTGTTAACTCAGCTGGAGTCTGCGCTTTGTAATATGTGCGAAAGATGTGCGCCTACCAATCTGCGCTTATCCATGTGCGCCTATGAACGTGCGTGTAGCAACAGGCGCCTATCAACATGCGCGTACTGCGCGGTGACGAACCAGGGCAGAAGGCGACGGTGAGCAGGCAGGCAAAATGGCGACCCTCTTGGCGGGTTGCCACGTAGGCAGACTCTGCTAATCCTTGCTTCCTCGGAGACCAACAAGTAAAGATGTACGCCTTACCTTGTCTTCGGCGCTTCCCGGCTGCGACCCGGGCGGTCTCCGGCTGCAGGGGGGGGGAGAGGGTGAGTACCGTCAGCGCTGTGCTCGAGGAAGTGCACCCGCTGCCTCTAGGCCGCGCCCGAACTCGTCTCGCTCGGGGGCCAAGTCCACACCGGGACCGAGGCTGCCTCTATGCCGCGCCCGAGCCCTTCTCACTCGGGGGCTAGGTCCCTGCCACGAGTCGGCCACCGGACCGAGGCTCTTACCTCCGAGGGACCACGGAAATCACCTCGGGAAACTCAACTGGGGGAGGGACCGAATGGTATCACCGCAGGAGTGTGGGGCTCGTCTTCAGGTAGGTTTCTTCTACGAATTTAGTCGTTAGAATTTGGAAAAACGCTCAGCGAGCATGAGGTAGCTCCAAACTGCTTTGGAGACGGAAATTACTGAACTCCTGCACTTCCTGCGGGGGTATATGTACCCGTGCTGACGTCAGATCCGTCTCCAACTGCTAGCACAAGCACACTATACCCACTTGTTTTGAGTCCATCTGCTACACGCTAGGAAATGCAATATTTTACTGAACCCAATATAGAAATTATCTATGAAGAATATGGTACCTACAATAAGGAACAAAGGTAGAGAGATTTTAAAGGCAAAAACAGCATTTAGGATGTATCAAGTATCCCAAAAAGAGGAACACAGGGAAGAATATCTGGTGAAAATGAGGGAGATGAAGAAATCAGAAAAGCAAATTGACAAGCTGAAGAAGGGATTGCCAAAAGTGTAAAGTGAGGTGACAAAACATTTTTCAGATGTATCAGAGAAAGAAGGGGTATAGTGAAAATGAAAGGTGATGAGGAGCAATATGTGGAGAAAGATGAAGAAACTGTGGAAATATTAAATACTTCAGTTTGGTGTTTACTAAAGAAGACCCTAGAGAACAACCGTTGCTGTTTGACAAGACCATGGATCGGAATGGAGTAGATACAACCCCTTTTACAGAAGAGCTAGAAAACCTGAAAGTGGAAAAGGCCTTGGGGCAGGATGAGGTACATCCCAGGATACTGAGGGAGCTTGGTGATATGCTGGCGGGTCCGCTGAAAGACCTGTTAAATAGATCCCTGGAAACTGGAGTGGTACCACATGACTGGAGAACAGTGGTGGCCCCATTTCACAAAAGTGGTAGTAGAGAGGAGGCTGGAAACTACAGGCCGTTTAGCCTTACCTCGGTGGTGGGAAAATTAATGGAGACTGGGCTGAAGGAAAGGATAGTGAGCTACTTACAATCTGGTTGGTTGGTTGATGGACCCGACAGTATGGATTCACCAGGAGAAGGTCCTGCCAAACAAATCAGATTGACTTTTTTGATTGGGTGATGACAGAACTGGATCAAAAAAGAATCCTTTAAGTGATTTACTTTGATTTCAGTAATGCTTTTGATACAATCCTGTATATGAGGCTCATGAATAAAATGAGAAGCTTGGGTGTGGATACCAAGGTGGCGGAGTGAAATGCTAACTGTTTTACTGACAGGAAACAATGTGTAATGGTAAATGGAACCTGCTCTGATAAGAGAATGGTGTTAAATGGAGTGCCTCGATGTGTTTAGGGACCAGTTCTATTCAATATCTTTGTGAGCAACATTGCGGAGGGGTTAGAAGGAAATGTTTGCCTTTTTGTGGATACTAAGATCTGCAAAAGCGTGGACATGCCTGGAATAGAAAGGAAGGAAGGAGAAATTACTACTTACCTGAATTTCCTTTCCTCTAAGGCAGTGGTCCCACCAGCCAGTCAGGTTTCAGGATATCCACAACAAATATGCATGAGAGAAAATGTGCATGTTATGGAGGCAGTGCATGCAAATTTTCTCTCATGCATATTCATTGTGGATATCTTGAGAACCCGACTGGCTGGTGGGTCCCCAGGACAGGGTTGAGGACCACTGCTCTAAGGGAGGCAGGCCATTCCCCACAAGTGGGTTATGCACTACTACCAGCAAATGGACACAGAATAAAAGCTGACATCACAGATATATAGCCCTGCCCAGACATCAGCCAGCAGGTATTCTCTGAAAAAGCCAAACTGATTTGCCTTGAAAATGAACAATCAACCACTCATGCTCCCAACCAATAGGGAACACTGAGCTCAGAAAAAACAAACAGTTAATAAACTGAGGGGCTGATTAAGTCACTTACCAGTCCTCCAATGAATTGAATGAAGAACATTCTGCAGAGTCCACAGCTGAAGGGCAAACCAAAAATCGGCAGCTGAGGGCAGGTTGGGGTTTAGCCTGCCTTCCCTTAGAGGAAAGAAAATTATTAGGTAAATAAATTTCTCCTTCCTCTGCACTCAGGCAGGCCAATCCCCACAAGTGGGATGTACCAAAGCTATTCCCAAACAGAGCGGAAGACTGCCTGTGGTCCAGTCAACACCATGAACGTGGCATCCTTCCGAGCCTGCACATACAAGCAGTAATGCTTGGAAAAGGTGTGTAAGGATAACCACGTCGCCGCTTGGCAAATCTTGACAGGAGACAACCAAATCTCCACCCACAATACCACCTAAGCCCTTATGGAATGCAGTCTAATCTGCTTCGGCAAAGGAATGTCTGAATCTACATAGGCAGCTGTGATGACTTCCTTAATCCAATGGGCTATAGTTGCCCGAGTCACCGGTTCACCTTCTTTACCTCCACCATGGAGGACAAACAACTGATCAGACTTTCAGACAGATTTAGTAGCCTTCAAGTAACGTAGCAAATCACGCTTGATGTTAAAGGTTATACAAAAGACAATGTTCTCATCTCTCTCCCTGTCCAATATGGGCAGGGAAATGGATTGATTCAAATGAAACTCCGAAACAACTTCTGGCAAAAAAGAAGGTACAAGTCTGAAGCTGTACCACTCCTGGAGTCATACACAAAAAAGGCTCATGGCAAGAAAGAGCCTGGAGCTCTAAAACCCAACGTGCAGAACAGATTGCCACTGAAAAACTGTCTTCAAGGTAAGCAGCCATAAGGAAAGGCCCCCACTTAGCAGCCGAAAAGTCAAACCCACCAAGAAATTCAGGACCAGATTAAGGTCCCACAGAGGCACTGGCAGTCGCAAGGGAGGACAAAGATGCTTAACTCCTTTCAAGAACCGGGACACATCAGGATGGGAAGACAATGGCCCACCATTGTTCCCTATAACAAGCAAGGCCTGCCACTTGAACCTTCAAGGTGTTAAGGGCCAAACCTTAATGCAATCCACCTGTAAAAATTCCAAAATCAATGGAACATCCATTTTAAGTGGCTGAGAACCTTGCTCCTTACACCAGATCTCAAAAACTCTCTAAACTCTCACAGTAGGCCAGGAAATTTTCTGTCTCTGGCCTAAGAAAAGTGAAAATCATTGCAGGTGGAAAGCCACACTTCAACAACTTAGCCCCGTCAAAGGCAAAACCCATTCGTGAAGAATGGTTCCCTGCCACAACAGAGCCTTCCAAAGCAGCAGACAGAGGACTGCCTATTAGCAATCTCTGCAGATTGGTATACCACGACTTCTGGGGCCAATCCGGAGCCACTAAAAGTAAGGGGCCGGCTTGACTTGCAATCTTCTGAACAATTCTGCTTATCAGAGGCCAGGTGGGAAGGCATACAGCAATTTGCCACACAGCCACACCTGAACGAGAGCATCGATGCTCGAAGTTCGGCCAAACCTTTCATCCTGGAACTGCACTGGTTATCCATAGTGGATAGAAGCAGATTCAAGAACTTAGTATTGGCATTTTAAGCCATAAATGGTTATAGCTCACCCACTTTGAGGGGAACTTTACAATTGCATGTTGCTAAGAGAACGTTGCGTTCTGCAGGAAGGCAGTATTTGGACCTTCCGTCTGCAAAAAAAAAAAAAAAATTTCATTCATTTATTCATTACTGATTAGGTGCAAGATCACTTTCAAATGTAATCCAGAGTTTATGGAACAGTTTTTTCCTTAGAGATGAGAGAAGTTAAATTTGGCTAAATTTCGGAAGAAACTGAAGACTGTGTCGGTAAATAAACATCTGTTTATATTTGATAAAAATCTAAGTTTGGCAGGAGGTGGTTCTTGACCTGTATAAGTAAGGGGGGGGGGGGGTAAGTTTATGCAGGGAATGTATTTTAATTTTAATTGTTTTATATTGTTTTAATATTTTATGCTTTGAATTTTTGCAAATCGCTTTGGGTGATATTTTATCTGGAAAGTGATTAATAAGCGCCAATAAATAAATAAATGCCCACCTCTTTCAAATCCCGCCTGGCACTTTCATGTTGCTGGAATTAACCAGCAAGTCTAGGTACAGGTGGCCCCAACACTCCACTACGAGCTGAAAGGCTTCATCTGCTAACTCCACTTTCCTGGGTCCAGACTCTTCCTGCTGAGGAAGTCAGCCCGTACATTGTCCTTTCCAGCAAAGTGGGAGGTGGATATGTCTATCAGATGTTGTACTGCCCACATTATGAGCGCAACTACCTCAGACACCTGTTGACTTCTGGTTCTGTCCAGATGATTGATGTAGGCCACTGTTGTCACACTGACATTTTCCAGACTGCATAAACCTATAGACTAACCACAAGCATGCCAGCCATACCACCCATGCTTCCATTCAGTTGATGCTGTACTGCATTCCTCGGCATTCCAGTGACCTTGCACCATCAACTCCTGACACTGAGTCCCCAAGTCCAGGAGGCTCTCATCTGTCATAAGCACAAAACAATCCGGCATCTCCAAGGAAACAACCATTCTGAAACTATCCGCCTGCAACCACCATTAAAATTGGATGCTCACCTCCAATGGTAAGAGAAGCTTCACCACATAGTCCTATGACTGTGGACTCCAGCGGGAAAACAACATGCATTGAAGAGGTCGTATATGCACCCTCACCCAGGGAACCACCTCCAACGTGGCTGCCATCAACCTTGGGACCTGAAGACAAGACCACACTGTCAGATGAACAGTCCCTTCTGAATTCGATTCTCTGGCACACTCTGTCCTGCTTTGTATCGAAGCAAATGCGAAGTTACTGGCTGTAAACTACTCTTGGCCAAGTTCACCACCCAGGCTAGGGCCTGCAATATGACCACCACCTTGCGAGAGGCTGGTTTTCTTCCACGCTCTTGGCACGAATCAACCAGTCATCCAGGTATGGGTGGAACTAGGATGTCGAACTTGCAGAAGGTTGCAGCTATTACCACCATGACCTTGAAGGTGGTCCTGGGCGCAGTAGTCAGCCCAAAAGGCAAGGCCTGAAACTGGAATGAGGTCCCAGAATGGCAAACCTCATTAACCGTTAATGTGCCTGGCAAATGGGAATATGCAGATATGGCTCAGTCAGATCTAGAGATATGAGGTATTCTCTAGATTGTATTGCCATTATTACAGAGCATACAGGCTCCATTCGGAAATGAGTGACCCGCAAATGACTATAGATTCCTTTGAGATCCAGGATGGATCGAAAGAACCCTCTTTCTTGGGTATGACAAAATAGATGGAATAGTGGCCCATATTTTGTTGTGATTCGGGAATAGGAATTATGGCCTTCAGGTCCAAAAGCCTTCTCAATGTAGCTTTCACTGCTACCCTCTTCTGAGGAGAGTTGAACGGAGAAATGAGAAGAAATTCTAGATCACAGCCATCCCGAATCGGACCAATGGGTCCTAGAAGTGATGTGATCTGGACCCACCTCTGATAAAAGTGAAACAGACAGCCACCTATCTCCTGCACCAGCAGGTGAGTTCGCAAATCTTCATTGAGAAGATAGAAAGGCTCCGCTCCCGGAGCCTGCAACCTTCTGAGGCAAAAAGACTGAGACCTACTGAAGAGATGGGGGTCTCAGAGGAAGCTCCCCGAAAAGGACAAAATTGTCTGAAATCTCAACCAGCCACTTGCCTGAAAAGGCCATATAGCCGGTTTCTTATCCTCTGGCAAATGAGACCCCTAGGCTTCCACCCATTTATTTGCCAACTTCTCCAACTCACTGCCAAACAAAAAAGAACTCTTGAAGGGCAGCTTGGTGAGATTAGACTTAGAAAATGTCTGCAGACAAATTGCGCAGCTGATGTCAAGCTGCTCTTATGCCTTTTTAAGTGTTAGGCGATTAATAAATTTTAATAAATGGAATGAAATGATGAAACCCCTCTGCCAGAAGTAAGAACAAGGTCACAGCACGCATTAACTAAGAAGGCCGCCCCTCAGTTCCATTACTGTTCTGCCATTCAAAACCGTTCCATCAGATTCCTAAAAGCCGCACAGTGGCTTCAGCCACCAGGGAGCAACAAGCAGCAATTTGCAAATTCATCACCATGGCTTCAAAGGCTTGCTTAAGGATAGCTTCAATTCTTGTATCCTTTAGAGCTGCCCCCCTCTTTCAATTGCTTTGGTGGTTTGCTTAGTGACAGAAAACACCAACACATCCATCTTTGAGAAACCCAACTGCTCTTTTGCCTGCAGTTCCAAGGCACATCCTTTAAAACTCACCACTGATGCACTCTATTATAGAAACATAGAAATGACGGCAGAAGAAGACCAAACGGCCCATCCAGTCTGCCCAGCAAGCCTCACACATTTTTTCTCTCATACTTATCTGTTTCTCTTAGCTCTTGGTTCTATTTCCCTTCCACCCCCACCATTAATGTAGAAGATCACTCACTCCTGAATTGCATCCAGGAGCGAAAAGAAACATGAAGCTTTGTGTAGGGTGAACAATATGGGATCCTTCATCTGCACACCCAAAGAATCATTCCCAGCAATGCCAAGGGTCTTCAGAGGGAGTAATCAGACCCGGCAACTTATCTCTGTGAAAGGAAAAAAAAAAAAAAAAAAAGACGGAGACAAGTTCTATGTGGCTCTAAATCCGGGGAAATTTCCCCTTCCTCAAGCAGGGAGCAACCCAAATCATCATCAGTATCATCTTAAGCCACATCCAATTCAACATAGTCAGGCATTTTTGTGCCACAGCATTTGCACACAGTGGTGGTCAGAGGAGGGCCCGCGCATGCAGCCCTGATTTAGGAGGTATTGCAGTCTCTGCAGGAGAACCCTGCAGAAAGGTCTGTAGTCTCTAGAAAAACTCCACCCAGGAAAAGTAGGACTTATATCAGGCTCCACAGGTCCAAACCTAGTGACCTGTCAGCAAGACTCTCCTGAGGACATCTCTACCAGTACATAAACTGAAGGGAGACACTTGTGTCGCCTCCAGCCCACTCCCCTCAGATCAAGGGGATGGACCAGTGTCAGCAAAATCAGTAGGGGGCAAATCACCTCTAACATCCAGGCGCACTGACACAGGCTCTCAAAGAGCTCTGGCTGAATAGCCCTTATATGTCATACAGCGCAAACAGCTAAGTGCTTAGACTTCCTTGATGCCTACGCCATGGAGCTATCTGGTTGATACGTGCCACAGTAAAATATGTGTTCAAGACACATCAGCAGTCACCTACACAGCCAGGTATGCAATTTAGATACACACAATATGCGCTCAACTATGTGTCTAATTGCACGCATGACAGGCCGCACAAGTACACACACAAAAGGAGGTGCGAATCTAGGTGATGCTCGTGCTGTAACACAAAAAGGCATGAAAGAACTGCTGAGGCCTACCATGCAAACTGAGAAAGAAGCCTGGAAGTGGGGCTGAGCCCAAAAGAGCTGCTCAATCCACCAAGCCTTAGCTGCTTCCACACCTCACTAACTCCTCAGAGATGCGAGTGGTGGATGCCAAAAACAAAACACAGAACAAGGACCCAGTAAGAAGGAAGGATAGCCTCACAAGAACTTATAACTTTTTTTTTTTTTTTTAGCTTGTACTCAGCCCTCCCTGGCTGAAAACAAAAATGGGGCTCCGGCTATAGGTGTGTGTGGTGGGGGTGGGGGAATGCTCTCAACCAAGGGAGTGATTCAAAGGTCTCACCCTCAGGGAGCAAGAGGTGCTTTCCAGTCTTTTTTTTTTTTTTTAAACAGGCAATCAATCTCCAGTAGGGAAAGCGGAGTTCCTTACCTGCACCAGGTGTTCAAGGACAGCAGGATGTTAATCCTCTCACATGGGTAACATCAGATGGAACCCCAATGTGGAAAACGTATGTCAAAGTTTCTAGAACTTTGACTAGGCACACTGGGTATGCCCAGCATGCTCTATATCAGTGCTTCTCAACCCTTTTCCCATCGTGACACACCTGACAGACCACGCTCATTACAATTCACGGCGGAAATAAAAAATAAAGGTCCGGTAATTATTTTTATTGTTTAAAATGACAAGGAAAAGATACATATTCTGTCTGAAGAGAAACTGCATAAATAGTAAACAGCCCACACCAAAACAGCACCAATTTCCAGCACTTAAACAGTAACCACCTTACCTAAGAAAAGGCAACACTGAAAATATTACACCAGGCCTTAAGCACCAATACATCTCCTATTTATTTATTTTATTTATTTAAAAGAATTTATATACCACTTTATAAAATTTGTTTTTGTCAAAGTGGTTTACATTGGAAAGAGTAATAAAATAAAAAAGAATAAAATAAAATTATAGAAAAAGGTAATAAATAAATAAAATTAAAAGTACATAAAATTAATTAATAGCTGGAACAAATTCTAGCTAGAAATAAACAAATATTTACTAAAGTAAATAAAAGTAAAACTGTTGCCGTGGAACTTGCTATTAATATGGAAGGGAGGGGGGAAGGAGAGGAAAGGTAGAAAAGTGACAAAGTAAGACGGAAAAATAGGGAACAAATGGGGAAAAAAGGGGGGGATATGAAATGAAAAGGAATGATAGTGGCTGTAAATGAGATGGTGGAGAAGACTTTATGTTTGTTCTGGAGTAAGTGTTTTAAATGCTAATTGAAAAAGATGGGTTTTAAGTGATTTTTTGAAATGGGAAGAATTTGAAATTAAACGAAGAGGATTGGGAAGGGAATTCCATAAAATGGGTCCAGCTACTGAAAAAGCTCGTTTTCGGGTGACTTCTAGCCTTGCTAGTTTAGGAGAGGGGATATCTAGGAGATTTTGGGTAAGGGAACGTAAATGACGGGTAGGTTTGTAGATCCGCAGTGATGAGCAAAGCCAGATGGAGGTTGGGTTGTGGATCAAGCCATGAATAACAGACAAAATTTTAAATTGTATCCTAAATTTTACTGGGAGCCAATGTAGTGATTGAAGGATTGGGGTGATATGGCTGTGTAGAGGGGTCCTGGTTAATATTCGGGCGGCACTATTTTGAATCAGTTGAAGGGAATGTAGAGAGGAATCAGGTAGTCCTAAATAGAGTGCATTGCAATAGTCTAATCCGGAAAATACTAGTGATTGAAGAATGGTTCTATAATCACGGTAGAAGAGTAATGGTCTAAGATGTTTTAAAAGTCGTAGTTTATAGAAGGATTTTTTGGTAAGTGAAGAGATTTGTTGTCCTATTAGGAAAACGGACCAAGTCAGGCTGCTATAGAGCCCTACACAGAAACTACACGCCAGCAGAGAACCTCACCTGAATCACATGTGCTGACCCTCACCTAACAAGGAATAAAGAGACCAAAACGCATAACTAGAAGCATGCAGACAAAACTGAACTGGAAACTGCAACAAGCCAGAGTCTCTGTATGCAGTGCAACAAAGGAAAAAGAGAAACATCACCCATCCTTATAAAACAAATCAAGAAATATAAAATCAGTAGCAGTAAAACCAAACTAACAAAAAGAACAGATTATTTCAAAACAACTGATGAATGGAATATCCAATAATTAAACTCATAAAAAAATTTCTAGATACCAATAAAATATTTCAAAATAGCAGACACAAAGACCCAGTAATGAAAAATGTTACAAAAAATGTTTTGCTCTGTATTTAAAAAAAAAACCAAAAAACAAAAGAGTAGCCAGAAGCTAGAAATAAGCTAGGAGCAGTGTATACCTAAGTAAAAAAGTTGAATAGTTCAGCTCAGTTACTCACCTTGGAAAGGTGTTGAGGTAGTGTGACTTGGTTTGAATAGGGACAAACATTTGTTAATCAAGGGAGCAGTGAGTCACTCAGGCTGACTAACTGAAGTTAGACTGTTTGTATTTCCCTACCCTCCCATCTCTACCTCATCCTCTAATTTATAGGCAGGTGCAACTTTCATTAAAAAAAAACCCAACAACAAACTGAGAATTCGATCAGACCCCTGTAGGCCACTACCAGACATATAGTGAATTCACTAATACATTTAAAGGACGTTAGACATTCCTACTCCCATAGCAACCTAAAACTTAACTAGGAACTGATCAAAATTGAGATGAAGGCAGCAGTCCAGCAGCAAGAGGGGGGCCTCCCAGTCTTTTGCATCAAGTGTCACATGTATGATTTTTTACCTACCGGTGAGAAGTTGTACATGTGCATGCGATGCAAAGAGCTCCTGGCTCTCAGAGAACGAGTCCGATCTCTGGAGGCTAGAGTGGCAGACCTGGAGGAGCTGAGGCAGACCGAGGTATATAGATGAGACCTTCAGGGACATAGTAGCCAAGTCTCAACTTCAGACTGGCAGCCCTGGCGCTGCCTTGGAGGAAGGTGGTCTCATGATGGGAGAGCACCAACCAGGTGCAGCAGGAAAGGATCCTGTAGCAAGGACCTGCTCTCCAGGTGATGCATTGTCCTTTCGCACTGAGGATATCTCCCCAAGGCCTACTGCCCAGGAGTGAAGGGTTAGGTCGGCTGTCATAGTTGGTGATTCGATTATTAGGAATGTAGATAGCTGGGTGGCTGGTAGGCGTGAGGATCGCCTGGTAACATGCCTACCTGGTGCGAAGGTGGCGGACCTCACGCGTCACCTAGATAGGATTTTGGACAGTGCAGGGGAGGAGCCGGCTGTCGTGGTACACGTGGGCACCAACGACATAGGAAAATGTAGGAGGAAGGTTCTGGAAGCCAAATTTAGGCTCTTAGGTAGAAAGCTTAAATCCAGAACCTCCAGGGTAGCATTCTCTGAAATGCTCCCTGTTCCACGCGCAGGTCACTAGAGGCAGGCAGAGCTCCGGAGTCTCAATGCGTGGATGAGACGATGGTGCAAGGAAGAGGGATTCAGTTTTGTTAGGAACTGGGAAACCTTTTGGGGAAGGGGGGAGTCTCTTCTGAAGGGATGGGCTCCACCTTAACCAGGGTGGAACCAGACTGCTGGCACTAACCTTTAAAAAGGAGATAGAGCAGCTTATAAACTAGAACAAAGGGGAAAGCCGACAGTCGCTCAGCAGCGCATGGTTCGGAGAGAGGTATCTTTAAAGGATACTAATGATGCATTAGAATTAGGGCATCCCGACAGTGAGGTTCCAATAATAAGAAAAGTAGTCCAAGTGCCTGTAACTAAAAACTAACCTGAGCTAAAAAATTCTAACTTATCCCTATCAATTAAAAAGCAGAATGAAAATATAAACAAAAAACAAACTTTGAAATGTTTGTATGCTAATGCCAGTTGTCTAAGAAGATGGGAGAATTAGAATGTATAGCAGTGAATGATGACATAGACTTAATTGGCATCTCAGAGACATGGTGGAAGGAGGACAACCAATGGGACAGTGCTATACCGGGGTACAAATTATATCGCAATGACAGATAGGAGCACCTAGGAGGCGGTGTGGCGCTTTATGTCTGGGATGGCATAGAGTCCAACAGGATAAACATCCTGCATGAGACTAAATGCACAATTGAATCTTTATGGGTAGAAATCCCTTGTGTGTCGGGGAAGACTATAGTGATAGGAGTATACTACTGTCCACCTGGTGAGACGGACAGTGAAATGCTAAGAAAAATTAGGGAAGCTAACCAAATTGGTAGTGCGGTAATAATGGGAGACTTCAATTACCCTAATATAGACTGGGTAAATGTATCATCGGGACACACTACAGAGATAAAGTTCCTGGATGGAATAAATGATAGCTTTATGGAGCAATTGGTTCAGGAACCGAGAGAGGGAGCTATTTTAGATCTAATTCTCAGTGGAGCACAGGATTTGGTGAGAGAGGTAACAGTGGTGGGGCCGCTTGGCAATAGTGATCATAATATGATCAAATTTGAATTAATGACTGGAAGGGGGACAGTAAGCAAATCCACGGCTCTCGTGCTAAACTTTCAAAAGGGAAACTTTGATAAAATGAGAAAAATACTTAGAAAAAAAACTGAAAGGAGCAGCTACAAAAGTAAAAAGTGTGCAAGAGGCGTGGTCATTGTTAAAAAATACCATCCTAGAAGCACAATCGAAATGTATTCCACACATTAAGAAAGGTGGAAAGCAGGCAAAACGATTACCGGCATGGTTAAAAGGGGAGGAGAAAGAAGCTATTTTAGCCAAAAGATCTTCATTCAAAAATTGGAAGAAGGATCCAAAAGAGTAAAATAGGAAAATGCATAAATGTTGGCAAGTTAAATGTAAGACATTGATAAGACAAGCTAAGAGAATTTGAAAAGAAGTTGGCCATAGAGGCAAAAACTCACAGTAATAACTTTTTTAAATATATCCGAAGCAGAAAGCCTGTGAGGCAGTCAGTTGGACCGTTAAATGATCAAGGGGTTAAAGGGGCACTTAGAGAAGATAAGGCCATCGCGGAAAGATTAAATGATTTCTTTCTGAAGAGGATGTTGGGGAGGTACCCGTACTGGAGAAGGTTTTCAAGGGTAATGATTCAGATGGACTGAACCAAATCATGGTGAACCTAGAAGATGTGGTAGACCTGATTGATAAACTGAAGAGTAGTAAATCACCTGGACCGGATGGCATACACCCCAGAGTTCTGAAGGAACTAAATGAAATTTCAGACCTATTAGTAAAAATTTGTAACCTATCATTAAAATCATCCATTGTACCTGAAGACTGGAGGATAGCAAATGTAACCCCAATATTTAAAAAGGGCTCCAGGGGCGATCCGGGAAACTACAGACCGGTTAGCCTGACTTCAGTGCCAGGAAAAATAGTGGAAAATGTTCTAAACACCAAAATCACAGAACATATAGAAAGACATGGTTTATTGGAACAAAGTCAGCATGGCTTTACCCAGGGCAAGTCTTGCCTCACAAATCTACTTCACTTTTTTGAAGGAGTTAATAAACATGTGGATAAAGGTAAACCAGTAGATGTAGTGTACTTGGATTCTCAGAAGGCATTTGACAAAGTTCCTCATGAGAGGCTTCTAGGAAAAGTAAAAAGTCATGGGATAGGTGGCGATGTCCTTTCGTGGATTACAAACTGGTTAAAAAGACAGGAAACAGAGAGTAGGATTAAATGGACAATTTTCTCAGTGGAAGGGAGTGGGCAGTGGAGTGTCTCAGAGATCTGTACTGGGACCCTTACTTTTCAATATATTTATAAATGATCTGGAAATACGAGTGATGTAATCAAATTTGCAGATGATACAAAATTGTTCAGAGTAGTTAAATCACAAGCAGATTGTGATACATTGCAGGAAGACCTTGTGAGGCTGGAAAATTGGGCATCCAAATGGCAGATGAAATTTAATGTGGACAAGTGCACTGAAATTAAGTGCAAGGTGATGCATATAGGGAAAAATAACCCATGCTATAGTTACACAATGTTATTTTCCATATTAGGTGCTACTACCCAAGAAAGAGATAGCAAATGTTGCTTACCTGATGTAACAGGTGTTCTCACAGGACAGCAGGATGTTAGTCCTCACAAATGGGTGACATCATCAGGATGGAGCCCAATCACGGAAAACTTGTCAAAATTTCCAGAACTTTGACTGGCCCCTACTGGGCATGCCCAGCATGGCACCAACCCTTCAGCCAGCAGGGGTCCCCCTTCAGTCTTGTTTCAAAGCTACAGGCAGTGCCGAAAAATAAAAATAAAAAACGAACCCAACACCACGGGGCGGCAGGCGGGTTTCGTGAGGACTAACATCCTGCTGTCCTGTGAGAACACCTGTTACATCAGGTAAGCAACATTTGCTTTCTCACAGGACAAGCAGGATGGTAGTCCTCACAAATGGGTGAGTACCGAGCTGAGGATGTCTGAACGTGCACCAAATGTACCCAATGGCGTGCAAAAGGCACAAGAACTGGGGTGGAATTTGGTGGAGGACATCCGCACCCCACCGGGTAGGCGGAAGGGTGTTGGTACGTCAGGTTGGAAAAAGATTACACAGGATAGATTGGCCGAAGATGGAATCCTGTCTTCCGGCTTTGTCCAAGCAGTAGTGGGCTGCAAAGGTATGGAGAGAACTCCAGGTTGCAGCCCTGCAGATGTCAGGAAGCGGCACCGATCGAAGGTGTGCTACTGAAGTTGCCATGGCCCTCACAGACTGTGCTTTGACACGGTCTTGAAAAGGAAGGCCTGCTTGCTGATAGCAAAAAGAGATGCAGTCCGCCAACCAGGAGGAAAGAGCCTGCTTACCCACAGGTTGCCCTAACTTGTTGGGATGGAAAGAGACGAATAATTGAGTGCTCTTCCTGTGGGCAACTGTACGGTCTAGATAGAAAGCTAGAGCTCGTTTACAGTCGAGGGTATGCAGAGTCTGTTCCCCGGAGTTGGAGTGGGGCCTGGGAAAGAAAATAGGTAGTATGATGGATTGATTAATATGAAACTCCGAAACTACCTTAGGTAAAAATTTAGGGTGAGTGCGGCGTACCGCCCGGTCCTGCAGGAGTTTAGTGTAAGGCGGATAGGTAACTAGGGCCTGTAACTCACTAACTCTGCGAGCAGAAGTGATAGCTAGAAGGAATAACACTTTCCATGTGAGATATTTAAGGTCACAGGAGTGAAGAGGTTCGAAAGGTGGTTTCATGAGCCGACCAAGAACCAGATTAAGGTCCCAAGATGGGGCTGGAGGACATAAAGGTGGCTTGATATGGAGCAAGCCTTTAAGAAAACGTGTTACAAGGGGCTGTACCGAAATAGGGACATCCCCGATTCCTTTATGGAAGGCGGCCACCGCACTGACATGCATTCTAATGGAAGAGGTCTTTAGGCCTGATTCCGATAAATGCCAAAGATAGTCCAAGAATTTAGGAATTGGACAGAAAAGGGATCAAGGGACTGCGAAGTGCACCATGGTGTGTACCTTTTCCATTTATAGGAATAGGATTTTCTTGTGGAAGGCTTTCGTGAAGCGATCAGGACACGAGAAACTGAATTTGAAAGGTTATGTGGTTGAAGGATTAATCTTTCAACATCCATGCCGTCAGGGACCAGGCTTGGAGGTTGGGATGGAGGAGGCATCCGTCATTTTGCGTGATCAGATGCGGATCCATTCCCAAAGGAATGTACCTGCGGATGGAGAGATCCTGGAGAATGGGAAACCACACTTGGCGTGGCCAGTGCGGTGCTATCGGGATCATGGTTCCCCTGTCCTGACGTAGCTTCACGAGAGTCTTCGACAGAAGAGGAAGTGGAGGGAATGCATAAAGCAGGCCGCTTGTCCACGAGAGGGAGAATGCATCTCTGGGCCGAGAGTGCTGACTCCAAATGAGGGAGCAGTAATTGTCCATTTTGTGGTTCTGAGGGGATGGCAAAGAGGTCTATGTGGGGATAACCCCATTGCAGGAAAAGAGAGGTCGCTACCAGTGGGTTGAGCGACCACTCGTGTGGTTGGAAGACACGGCTCAGCTGGTCTGCCAAGACATTGTCCACCCCCGGCAAGTAGGTGGCCCTGAGGTACATCGAACGGGAGAGGGCTTCTGCCCAAATCTGTACAGCTTCCTGACAGAGAAGGAAGGAGCCTGTGCCTCCCTGGTTGTCTGAATCAAGATTATGTGATTTGAGAGGTAATCTTGAAAAGCCCTGAGAGCGTATCGGATTGCTCGAAGCTCCAGGAAATTTATCTGGTGTTTGGCTTCCTCTGGAGACCAGGATCCTTGAGTTTATAGACTGTGTACATGGGCTCCCCAGCCGACGTTGGAGGCATCGGTGGTGAGAATTATTTGAGGATCTGGTGGGTGAAAAGGCAAGCCTTGTAGGAGGTTGGATTGATTTGTCCACCAAGCTAGGGACAGACGGAGTGCGTCGGTGATGCGGACAATGGTCGACAGAGGCTGAGTAGCTTGAATCCATTGTGATTTCAGAGTCCATTGCATGACTCTCATGGCCAGACGGGCCATTGGAGTCACAAACTGAAGACGCCATGTGTCCCAGCAGAATTAGGAATTGATGAGCTGTTGCTGTGCATTGAGAATGCAACTGGCAAGCTATGGATACAAGGGTTTGGACTCGTTGATGAGGAAGGAAGGCTTTTGCCTGTAAAGTGTCCAAGTCTGCCCCAATGAAGGATAAGGTTTGAGATGGGAGTAAGTAGGATTTCTCGTAATTGACAAGAAACCCTAGAGATTAGAGTTTGAATGGTCAGGGAGGACCGAGCGATTTGCTGGGTTGGGGTCCTGATTAACCAATCGTCCAAGTAGGGGTAGACGTGGACACCTTCCTTCCTGAGAAACGCTGCAACCACCACGAGGCATTTGGTGAAAACTCGTGGTGCGGATGCTAGGCCAAATGGGAGCACTCGATATTGATAGTGGTTTTGGCCTACTAGAAACCGGAGGTATTTGCGATGACCCTGGGCTATCGCAATGTGGGTATAAGCGTCTTTTAGGTCTAGAGAGCAGAGCCAGTCCTCTCTTTGCAGCAGAGGGAGAAGCGAGCCCAGGGTTACCATCTTGAATTTCTCTCTGTGAAGGTACTTGTTGAGAGCCCGTAGGTCCAGGATCGGACGAAGTCCTCCTGACTTTTTCGGGATTAGAAAGTACCTGGAATAGAACCCCAGTTCTTGTTGTAAGAGAGGAACGGGTTCTATAGCGATTGACTGGAGGAGAAGGGAAACTTCCTGCTCTAGAAGAACAGAGTGGTCGGTAAGTCTCCAGGCTTGCAGAGGAGGAGAGTCTGAAGGAAGAGTTAGGAAGTTTAGGTGGTAACCCTGTGCAATTATCGCCAGCAGCCATTGATCTGTGGTGATGAGATGCCAGTTTTCTGTAAAGTGGCTTAATCTACCTCCTACTGGTATGCTTGGTAGAGGGATTAGGCATCTGCTCTCTAGGTGGTAGTCAAAACCCCGACGCAGGTCCTGGCTGTGGAGCTGCTGCGGGCTTTTGTTTGAGGTTGGCGAGGCTGAGGTTTGTGATAAGGCCTCGTTGACCTGGATTTAGTTGGTGGGGGTTAGTACTTCCGTGGACGGAAGAAGGACTTTTTAGTGTCCTTCTTAAATGGTTGTTAAGAAGGGAAGTCAGAAGGAATCGATGAGAGCTGTTTAAGGGTCTCATGATGATCCTTTAATTCAGCAACTATTTGTTGAATCTGCTCACCAAACAAATTATCCCCTAAACAGGGCAGGTCAGAGAGCCTGTCCTGAACTTCTGGGCGAAGATCAGAAGACTTAAGCCAAGCCCAGCGTCTTGCTGAGATAGCCGTGGCAGACACCCTAGTAGAAGCATCGAAGATGTCATAAGCTGTTCTTATCTCATGCTTCCCAGCTTCAAACCCCTTAGTTACCAGGGCTTGAAGTTGTTGTTGGAATTGTTCTGGTAGGGTATCTGAAAATTCCTGTATCTGCTTGAAAATGACCCTATTGTATTGGGTCATATACAGCTGATAAGAAGCTATCCTGGAAATGAGCGTGGCCCCTTGGCATACTCTTCTGCCTATACTATCTAGGAACTTGTTTTCCTTAGTAGGAGGTATAGAGGAGTATGGCTTCATCCTTTTAGCTTTCTTTTGAGCTGATTCTACCACTACAGAGTGGTGGTCTAGCTGAGGTTTTTGAAAGCCAGGTGCTGACTGTACAAGGTAAGTAGAGTCAGCTTTTTTGTTTACTGGAGCAACAGATCCAGGAGTTTCCCAATTCTTCTTTAGAACGTCCAGAAAAACCTGATGAATTGGAATGGAAGTGATGACTTTAGGGGCATCCAGAAATTGGAGTAGCTCCATCATCTGGTGCCTGTCATCTTACTCCGACAGAAGCTGAAAGGGGACCAATTCCGACATTTCCTTCACAAAATTGATGAACGAGAGGTCCTCTGTGGAAGAACGTTTTCTGCTTTCAGCAGGAGAGGGTGGTGAAGGTAAATCATCGGTGTCTGTGGAGGTATCATAATAATCAGGTAGCTGACCTGTAGAACCACGAGGGGGTTGGATACCCGAAGGTCCCGGTTGAGGCTCCGAGAAACTCGAAGGAATCACCGGGGGCATCGAGAATACCTTCGGAGGCATCGGTGCCGGCATTGAAGGAGCTGATATGCGTATTGCCCACGAGGAATATATCGGTGGCGAGGGACAACACGGCATCGGTGGAACAACTCCCGAAGGAGGAATTCGATACGGTGTTTCTCCACCTGATGAGATTGCCATCGGGGAGCGCACCGGTGCTGTCGGTGACCCAGGTATCACCGGTGGAAGGGCGGTCCATGAGCGCTTCCATCCGGGCAAGCAGCGGTGCTAGCGCTGCTGGAATCGGGTCGGTGACCGGTTCCACTCTCGGTGCCGGAATCGGTGCCGAAGGAATCTGGAACCGTTGCATCGCCTTGTCGATGGCCTCCTGGACCAGCCGGTCCAGTTCTTCCCGGAGACCCGGGGTAACAAGACCCGGCTCCGCGGAAGAGGGAGGCTGAGCCGGAGGGACCACCATCACCGGTGGAATCGCGGCTCCCAAACCCCGATTGGGTGAGGGTTGCCTCGGTGTCTCAGAGACAGAAGTGGACAATGCCGCTTCTGATCGAGACTTCTTCGGTGGAGGCTCGGACGGTACCGAGGTCGATGACTTCGATTCCTCGACGGTCCGAGATTTGCGATGTCGATGCTTCTCCCTCCGATCCCCTCTGTCATTGGGGGAAGGGACGGGAGTCGATGGCCGTGGAGACGTCGATGGCAAGTGGTCACCGGGAGGTTGTCGACGATGGTGTGACTTCGACGGTGCCGGTTCCGAGGACGTCGATGCGATGGACGGCGGAGTGTGAGCATGGAAGAGGAGTCCCATATCTTCTCCATTCTGGTTTTGCGACCTTTTGGTGTCATAAGGGCACATTTGGTGCAAGTCAGGACATCATGCTCACTGCCTAAACACATTACACAGACTCTATGAGGGTCTGTGATGGACATGGTGCGCGAACAGTCTGGGCACCGACGGAACCCCGATGCCATAGCCATTGACCAAAAATTTAGCCGCGGGACGGTCGACGGCCAGCAGGCCGCGAGGGCCAAAGTCGACGGTAATCGACAGAAAAAACGGCAAAAACTTACCGGGCACCGCGGGCTAAACTTAGATAGAGGAGGGACCCCTGTGGGTCCGGTGGAGGATCCAGGTCCAACTCGAGGAGGATCTGAGGAATAAGGTCGTTCAGCTCGTCTCTCTGAAATATGCGTAGCGCACGTGGGTCATCCCCCTCCGGCGGGCCGTCCGGCTGTCCCGAGTCCGGGTCATCGCCCCCCAGGTCTGGAATCACATCCCCCGCCCCAGGAGCCAAGCGAACTCGGGCGGGGCCTGGTGGGGCCCCCACACCCGAACCCACGGGGTCAGGGGGGCCTGCGGCGTAACCGGGAGCCGAGGAACCTTGGCAGGGAGAGGACCCTCGGGCATCCCTCCGGGAGCTGCCAACCCTTGCAAATAAGCAGTGTGCATTGATAATATAAACTCCGGGGAAAACTCCGGCCTGCTCGGAGCCAAAATCGGTGGGGAGAGGTCACTGAGATCAGCTTCCCCCTGTGCTGTCTGAACAAGCACCCCGCGCTGAGAGTGTAAAATGGCCGCCGTTCCCACCAAAAACGGTGACGTGGCCGGCCCGCGCCGCCCGGGCATAGCTGAGGCGAAGGTGGGAGCGCTGAGGGACTGCAAGGTGCCTTCCCACCCGGGGAGGCATCGCGCGCAGATGCCCTCCCGAGAAATACGCGACCCAGGCTCGCCGCAGGCCGAGCAGCGCTCCGGCCGCAGCATAGCAAATGCCTAAAAACAACAGAACAAGCCTCGGGGGGGGGGGGGGGCCCGAAAACAACCGGAGCTGCCGCAGGGGGGCCCTGCCGGCCCGCGCTACCCGCCGTCTCAACTCCCCCACAAGTGCCGCGGGGGGGCTTGCCTGGCCAACACTACCTGCTTGGGAAAGTCCCCCCTCCCAGCCCAGGAGCCCTCGAGGAACTCGAGTCGGGCCGCGGGGGAAAAACCGTCGCGGAGAGGCCGGCCCCACCGGCTTCCACGAGGCACTGCTGAAAAAAGCTGAAAGAAAAAGGTACAAATGCAAAAAACACAGTAAACTTACCCCCGGCGGGAACCGAAGTGAAAGGAGAGAGAGGCAGAGAAAGAAGCCACGCCTCCCCAAAAATTGAGGCTTTTTTTTTTTTACACAAAAACTTGATCCAAAATGGTACAGAGAAGTTAAACAAGAAGAAAAGGAAACAGAGAACAGAAATCCCTGTCAAATAGGGGAAGCACAGATTCCCCTACTCTCATCTGCTGGAGTCAGAAGATATTTATTTAAACATTTTTATATACCGGCATTAGTTGTGGACATCATGCCGGTTTACATCAAAACTGGTAAAGTATGGAAGTTACATTTTAACAGGGAATTAGAAACTGGGAGGAGGGTAAATAATTAAATAGGATAGACGGGAAATAACAGTAACATTAACATGGTTCCTCGGTGTGAACGAGGAGAGAGGATAACAACATATGGTTCCTCAGTATGAGGAAGATGGAACAGACGCAATGTGGTCTATTTTTTTTTTTTTATTGGAGGTGTGAGTTTTTATTCTGGGTAGGCATACTCCTGCAGAGGGGGTGCTGGTATATATGGTTACGCCCCCTCGAAGTCTGTTCTGACTCCATCTGCTGGACTGGGGGACATAACCCACCGTCTGGACTGATCCTGGTACGTACAGGGAACATACTATTGCACCAGCCCTTATTGAGAGAGTAGGACCTATAAGTTTACAGGTGTATTTACTAATTAAAGTACTCTAAATCCAACTCCTTTAGTTTCCTAAAAACTTAACTAGGAACTCCTAGTGATTCCAACACCCGAAACGTCAAACGCATGGACCAGACAGCCCCTGCCTGAGATGTGCTCTTGACCACCCAATCGTCCAGATATGGGAAGACACTCCCAGTCTGTGGAGGTGCATTTTGTGAAAACCCGTGGGGAGACATGAGCCTGAACAGCAACACCCAGTACTGGAAGTGCTCTGTTCCCTCGACAAATAGGAGATACTTCCTGTGACTGGGGAAGATCTTGATATGAGCATGTGTGTCCTTTAGGTCGAGGCAGCATAGCCAGTCCCCTTTTTGCAAATGGGGGATAAAGGAGCCCAGGGAAATCTTGAACTTTTCTCTCTTTTTAGAAACTTGTTCAAGGCTCTAAGGTCTAGCATGGGACGAGTCCTCCTGTTCTCTTTGGAATCAGGAAATACCTGGAGTAGAATCCCCACCCTCTATGCCATGGTGGCATGGGCTCGACCACTCTGGCTGTTAAGAAAGAGCTCTCTGCTTGTAGTACCTCCTGATGCGCTATCTGCTCCCAATCATTTATCTGGTAGGCAATAAATAAATGATTTTAAATAAAAATAAATAAATATGGGCATGGAGGGCAATTTGACAGGACACCAAATAGAATTAATTGGTACCCTTGGCATACGAAGGAGAAAACTTATTGGTTCAAGGTTACACTGGGTCACAAAGAACCATAGCCTGCCCCTGAATGGATGGTCTACTATCCCAGATACGGGCAACTGGCTTATGCTCCCTTTGGCCCACTCAAAACCACGTCCCTGGATTGGACTGAGGAGCTGGCTGGGGTCCCTGGGTCGGCCGCAGGAGCCCTGATGGTGTTGACGGGAGTGAGGAGTCTAAGGATAGTACTTACACTGATGAAAGAAAGACTTCCTTGGCCCCAGCTTAGACGCCTCCGCCATCACTCTCACAAACCTGCAAAGGTCAAGTCCTCAGGCGGGGACTTCCTTAGCTTATCTGGAGAAGGATCTGACGGTTGACCATCAGAGCCCTCCGTTGGATCATACCCCAAGAGGACATAGGGACCCTCATTCTCACAGTATGCTAAAGGGGATGGGGCCCTAGGTGCTCAACCTTCATCCAGAGGTGCAGGTACTGGTAGAACCGAACAGGGAACTACAGGCCTCTGAATCACTGCCAGCCTTGATGGAGCTTCTTCATCGGAGGAATTAGCAACCACCACTGTAACGGTAGGAAGCGGCCCTGGTTCCCCTTGGGCACAGATACCATCTAGATTAGTAGCACACTGATGAGCGTGTTGAGCTTCTCCAGTAGTGGTAGGATGACGGGCAACACCGGCTCCAGTGCCTTTGGTACCACAAACCTGATGCCCTGCAGTGCCCGATCCACTGCTAGCTGGACTCAACGCTCCAGCTTCTTCTCAAACATTACTGATGCCAACACAAACTGGGAGGAAGAAGGAAGGAGGGGTGGCCAGATCTTCAGACACACGAGGTACATCGGCAACTGACTGGTGGAGACAGTCGCAGACCCCTGGCATTGATAGAGGATAGGCCCTCCTCGCCACAGGGTCACATTTGGGTCATTGCAGGAAAAGCCAGTGTATCCCCACGCCCGGCACATGCATCAACAGGGACCGGTGCTGATGCTTCTTAGGTTTCCCTCAATGCTTGGCCAGGTCCCTCCCTAGTGCCAAGGTTGAAGATTATGAACCCAGCATCCTCAGCCCAGAGGAGAGACAACTGTCTGTCTCCCGTATCCCTATCCGCTGACAGAACAGACAGCCCCACCGATGCTGATGGCATGGGCTTCCTCTACCCAAAGAGCTGATCCATCTTGTCGAGTCGAAGGTGACGTTCCTTCAGAGTCATTTGGGTGCACAAGCAACAACCCCAGATGTCATGCAATACCCCCAGGTACCGGACATATCTCATGAGGATACGCAACGTACATGGTCCTCTGGCACCGGGGGGATGGGGGGGGGGGGGGCCCCATCATCGAAAACTGGACCTGGCCACAATGGAACAAAAGAAAAAGGAGCAGCTGACACGAAATGAAGGTGGTGGCTGTCGATGGCGGACACCAGGGCACCACTGCCGCAGGGGGGGGGGGGGGGGGGGGGGGGAATCAACTGCGAAAGAAAAAAAAAAAGGATTCCAGAAATGCCAAAAACCCTGACTAAGATACTATGGAGAGGCACAGAGGGACACTGCAATGGAACGATACAGAAAACCAAGAAACTGTGATGCTGAGCATATTCAGTATGCCTAGTCAAAGTCTTCGAAACTTTGACGCAAGTTTTCTGCATTGGGGCTCCATCTGCTGTCACCCATGTGTGAGGACAACCATCCTGCTTGTCCTCGGAGAAATGCATGTCCACCATCTACTGAAGAAGGAATTTTGGTGAACTGATGTTGGGGCAGGGCTATATACTTATGATGTCCGCTTTTACTCCATCTCCATCTGCTTTCGGTGGTGGCATAACCCACTTGTGGAAATTAGCCTACCTGAATGCAGAGAAAAAGTGATTTAAGGAAACTTGGAGTAGTCAAAGATTTGTCAGCTATATTTCAATGCCAAGAAATGCAGTCATGCACCTGGGGTGCGGAAATACAGAAGAGGTGTATGTGATGGGCAGAGAAAGACTATCATGCATGAAGCAGGAGAGGGACCTTGCGGTGATTGTGTCTGGTGATATGAAAGGGGCCAATGGAATGTGACAAGGTAGTAGCTAAAGCCAGAAAGAAGCTGAGGCTGCATAGAGGTATATAGCAGGAAAAGGAAAGTGATAATGCTCTTGCACAGATACTTGGTAAGGCCTCACCTAGAGTACTGTGTTCAGTTCTGGAGACCGTATTTCAAAAAGGAGACAGGATGGACACTGTCCAGAGGAACACAATCAAAATGATGTGGGGTCTGTTTCAGAGGACCTACGAGGAGAAGCTGAA
The DNA here is from genome assembly GCF_901001135.1 of Rhinatrema bivittatum. NCBI lineage: Eukaryota > Metazoa > Chordata > Amphibia > Gymnophiona > Rhinatrematidae > Rhinatrema > Rhinatrema bivittatum. The sequence continues at coordinate 2,814,272 of NC_042622.1, forward strand.
CGATCTAAATATGTATACCCTGGAGGAGAGGAGGTGCAGGGGAGACTTGCTAATTTTTGTTCCTGTAGTACCATGGATCAGTCCAGACTCCTGGGTTTTGCCTCCCCTCCAGCAGATGGAGACAGAGGTTTTGACTAACTCTGCCCTATACCCTGAGATGACACCTACAGTCTGTCAGTATTACACTGTATCAAAGCAGAATGATTAAAATCTACATGAACAATGAACAATTTTACCCCCTTCTGGACCAGGGGAGGAGAAACCCTGCAACACCACACATCCTGCTCACGAACCCCAAGTGGAAGCAGAACCTGTGAAAACTTTAAAAACTTTTAAAAATTAGTCTGCAGAGTGAAATAAAAAAGTACTGAACGAGCGGACTTCTCCATTACCTCATACTGAAACGGGCGGGACTCTGGACTGATGCATGGTACTACAGGAATGAAAATTAGCAGGTAAGAACCAATTTTCCTTTCCTTGTATGTACCTGGATCAGTCCAGACTCCTGGGATTTACCAGAGCTCTCCTACATGGGGTGGGACCCGGAGCGTCCTGCTCAGATCAAGCCTTCTCCAAACCCCCCAGAGCCTGGGGCCTGGACATCCAACCGATAATGCCTAGCAAAGGTGTGCAACGATTTCCAAGTAGCTGCTCTACAAATCTCCTGTGGCGAAACTTGCTGACTCAGCCCACAAGGCCGCCTGTGAACGGGTAGAATGCGCCCGAAGACCGATCGGAAGCAGCCGACCATGAAGCAGATACGCTGAACCAATAGCCTCTTTCAACCAGCGAGCGATCGTAGTCCTAGACGCCTTATGCCCTCTTCAGCAGTCGTCCAGATATGGATGAACAAAGAATCCTTCCTTCCATAGTTGTGCTGCCACCACAATCAATACCTTGGTAAAAGTTCGGGGTGACGTGGCAAGCCCAGAATTGAAAGTGATCTCCCAGGATGAAAAACCTCAGGAATTTCTGATGATCGGCCCAGATCCCAATGTGCAAGTACACTTTGGTCAGATCCAGCGACGCTAGGAATTCTCCCTTGTGCACTGAAGCAACGACAGACCTTAGGGTCTCCATATGAAACCCGAAGACATCTGTTGACCCTTTTTAAGTCTAGAATGGGCCGGAACGTGCCCTCTTTTTTGGGCACCACGAATTAAATGGAATAATGGCCCTTCTGTCGTTCCAAAGGAATTGGAATAATGGCTCCAAGCTTCAGTAGGTGCTGTAAGGTGTCCCACACCCGCCCGATGCTTCTGCTCTTACAAAGATGGGGAGACGAGGAAGCACTTTCGAAGGCGCTGAGCAAAATCTAAAGCGTAGCCGTGTCTTATCACATTGAGGACTCTGGTCCAACGTCAATTTCGTCCATTCCTCGTAAAACAGAGACAACCTGCCTCACACAATCTGAGCAGAGGCCTCGTTTCATTAGGATGATTTAGCTCCTCCTGTAGATTGAGAGGGGGGGGGGGCGGGGAAGAGGTGTCCCAGTCCTACCGAAATGATGCCCTCGAAAGGACTGGGACCAGGGCTGTTGTCTGCTGGAATTCTGCCTAGACAAGGAGCCCAACGACTGAGACGACCGCAACCTTAGATTCCCCCAGAAACGGAACAGAGGAGGAAAGGAAGCTCTCATCTTAGGTCTATCCTCCAACAGCCGATGGACCTTCTTCCCCAAGGATTGAATCATACCTTCCAAAAACTTTCCGAAAAGTAGCTTGCCCTTAAAAGGAAGAGAGCCCAGCTGAGCTTTGGAAGAGACATCCGCAGACCAGTTCCTCAACCAGAGAAGTCTGCGGGCAGAGACAGCTGAAACCATGGACCTGCTAGAGGTTCGCAACAGATCGTATAGGGCATCCGCACTGTAAGCAAACACGGCTTCCAAGCGCCCCGCTTGAGTGGCCTCCTCCTCTGAAAGATGTGTTACTTTGCAAATGTTGTATCCGGCGAAACCTTGCCCGCAAGGTGAAGCTGCTGCACATGGTAGCCCATACTCCCAGCACGGACACCTCAAATATTTTCTTGAGCTGGATCTCAAGCTTATGGATCCTGAAGATCTCTGAGGGCTGTCGTGCCTGTCACCGGAATGGTGGTCTTTTTGGTGACCACAGACACCGCCACATCTACCTTAGGGATTTGGAGGTCCAGGGCTTCCTCTGGTAAAGGATACAGCTTATCCATCATTTTACTGACTTTCAATCCTAAATCCGGGATGTCCCACTCCTGAAACAAGTCAATGACTGAAAGATGAAAGGAAAAAGACCTGGCCAGACCACAAAGACCCACCATGACTGAATCAATAGCCCCCACCCGGGAATCCTCCCAAGGGGTATCAATGCTCAATTCCTCCAGAACCACCGGAATAAGTAGGCTCAACTTGTCCCTTCTGAAGAGGCAGACCACCTTAGGGTCATCACCCTCAACTACATGGGGGCTATGACTGGAAATATGGTCCTGGTCATCCCCAGGGTCCGCTTCTTTCAGAGGCTTCTCCTTCAGCTCCTGATCCTCTGGGTCGGAATCCGAGGAGTCGTCATCCCTCGGACGGGACGTCGCAGTTCAAAGGGTGCACTTTACTTTTGGGGCCCCATCTCTCTCTGTGGGTCAGGATCTTTTAGGGACCTGGACCCCTGCAGCCAAAGAAGAGCTTCATCCCGGAAAAGCAGCTAAAAGCCAGGAAAGCAGCTAAAAGCCTTGTGAAGCAGCATAATGAACTCCAAGGAAAAGAAGGAGTCTGAGGGCCCCTCAGGGCTGCTCTCAGCTGCGCCTGCTGATTCATCCCTTGGTCTGTCCCCCTTGGAGGCTGCCCACTGTGGGGATAAGGGAGGAGGAGACTTCCCCTCCCCCTCAGCGGCCCGTGCCGCTGCACGAAGAGATTCCAAAATGGTGTCAGTTCCCACGCTGAGCAGGCGGAGCACAGGCCATCTTGGGACAGCCGCGTGTGTGACAGGCCACACCTTGAGGCATCGGCGGCGAAACTGAGTCGAAGAAACCAAGGAAAGAGGGGGGAAAAAATAGTCAACTGCTCTTCTCCCCCACCCCCCCGGAGGAAAGCGGAGACACCAGCCCAGCAGAAACCAAGAAAAATTACCTTTTGATTTTTTTTTTCTTCTGTCAAACCTGACTGGAAATGCTCCGCAGGTCCTGTGCCTCCTGGGGTGAGTGAGCCGGGCACCCCCCAAGCGCTGGGGGCAGGAGTGGTAAGCAGGGTCCTCGACCCCCGATACCAGCAGCCTCTAATAACAGGGGGGATGGTCCCAGCAGGACCTGCCAATCCCCTGGGAGGCTCCAGCAACTCTTCTTTCTGAGGGTTTTTTTTTTTCTTTTCAGAAAAAAAGCTAATCCTAAACTGTGTCCTTAATCTTTTTTTTTTTTTTTTTTAAACTATATCTACAGACTGTAGGATTTTGCACCTCCACCATCTGCTGGAGTCAGAAAAATACCGACAGATTGTAGGTGGTACCTCAGGGTATAGGGCAGATTCAGTCAAAACTTCTGTCTCCATCTGCTGGAAGGGAGGCAAAAACCAGGAGTCTGGACTGATCCAGTACGTATAGGGAACCAATTTCAGGAAATATGTCTTCACAGAGAGGGGGTTGCATGCCTGGAATGCCCTCCCAAAAGTGAAGACAAGAACAGTTAATGAATTCAAAAGAACACTGAACATACACTGCAGATCCCTAAAGAGTTAAAGAAAGGGATGGTGTAACATTTCTGCATGGGGGTAACATGAACGGAGCAGCAGTTAATACCCTTAACAGAAACATATTGGGGGGGGGGGGGGGGGGGGGGGGGGACCTGCACGAAGTGGCAGTTACTACCATTAGCAAATTGCTGGGCGGACTAGATGAAGCATTTTGTCTGTTTTCAATACTATGTTACTATACTGAGCAAGGAGCACCACACAGCTGCTATATGCAGGGGGTTCTGAAGATGTTCCTCGCTATTACTGAACACTTTAGTCTGAACTTGAAATCATTACTGTGTGTAGGGGGGTTGGGTTCTCAGGGTTTTATTTATTTTTAACTTTTCTATACCGACGTTCCTGTATAAAATACATATCACATCGGTTTACAATGCAACAGCAAAATTCACTCGGGGGCGATACAATGAACAGAGGATACAATAAACAGTGGCGAGGGGGGTAATAAACTTTACAAGTAACAGCTGAATTGAGAACTGAACAAAGAGAGCAATCAACTGCGAAATTTGCACAGTGCGATACAAGGGCCAAGGGGTATGATTAACTGTAGCGAGGGGATTATCAAATCTTTATAAGTGATATCAGAATTGAGAGGATCCTAGGTTGAAGCGTTGAGCGACTAGCATTTGAATGCAACAAGGTCAAGTGACAGGGCCCAGCCATAAAGGTCAGAAGTGAACCAAGGGCCATCCTTAAATTACCAAAATTACAATAAACTTACAGAATTAAATGACATGGCTTAAGTAAGATAGGGAGTAAAACTGATGAACAGCTAGACAAAAGTTTTACCTTCCATCTCCCTCTGCTTGCTTCTAAGGTGATATCGAGATGGTGTGCGTTTGTAGAAAGCCTCAACTTGCTGGGCTGTGGATACAAATTCACCATATCCAGTCTCCTCATGTTTTCTTTTGCCTTGGGATAGATTGAATGGTTTGGGTATCGTATGACTCCCTTTTTGCATTCTTGCCTGTGGATAATACAAGAGAACAGAAAGACATGGAAGGCATCGTAAAAAAGTTGGTATTTCCAAAAGGACAGACACTATTCTAGAATACCAAGATGAAGCAATGATTCTGGCCTGCCAAGTCCACTATAACAACTCAGTAAGAAAGCAATATTGCTTACCTTGTAATAGGTTTTATCCCAGGACAGCAAGATGTAGTCCTCACAAATGGGTGACATCATTAGATGGAGCCCTGGTACGGAAAAACGTCTGACAAGAGTTTCTAGAAACTTTTGACTGGCACTGTGGGCCCACTGAGCATGCCCAGCATGCCATGATATTCTCAGCCACAGGGGTCTCCCTTCAGTCTAGTTCCCTGTACGTACCAGGATCAGTCCAGGACACCTGGGTTGTGACCCCGCACCAGCGGGTGGAGACAGAGCAAAACTTGTGGGCGGAGCCATATATAAGCCCCTGTGCCAGTCACAGCCCCTCAGTCTTACTCTGTCTCCAGCAGGTGGTGCAGGTGCAGTCACAGCCTCTGCCTGCACTGATTGTTGTAGTTAGTCAGGTTTTTCAGATTTTTCTCTCTTAAATTTCATTTTCTTTTAAATTTGGTTGTTTTTTTAGTGAGTGGTGTCCTGTCTGCCCTGCCTCCCAGGGGGGTTGCGAGGTTCTGAGGGGACCACCCCCCCCTGGTTGAGGCCGCTGCTAGGGTCGAGGACCCGGCTTACTAGTAGCAGCGTTAGGGGTTGACACCGGGGAGCCCGGTTCACTCACCCCTCTTGCAACAGGGCTCCAGGACCGTGGACAGCGACAAGCGGTAGGAAATAAAAAAAAAAAAAAAAAAAAGGTTTAAATTTTTGTTGTTTGTTTTCTTGTGCCGGCTCTCTGCTACTTAGTGCTGCCGCTCCGTTTTCGTCGGGGGGGAGGCGCAGGTCGCAAGGGGGTGCTCGTGGTGCTATTTTCTTTTCAATTTTATTTTTTTCTGTCAGGCCGTTTTCTTGCTTGTGTTCCCGCGTTTTTCGCCGCTATGCCCCGAGGCTCTGCTTGCCGGGCCTGCGGCTCGGCGCGCGCGCGTCTCGAGGGAAGGCCTCTGTGCCTCGTGTATCCCGGGTGAAGAAGGCTCGTCGGGGGCGTCTCGGGGGGCCCGTTCTCGGACCGCGCGTTCGCCACCGCCTGCCAGTGTCCTCACTGACAAGCAGCAAGATCTTTTCCCGCTCAGCGCGGGAGTGGCGGCCATTTTGGCAACAGGCAGGGAAATTTCTCGGGAGCCGGCAGGAAATTCTGCCGTGCCTCCCGCGCTTTCTCCGCAGTCAGGTCGTGCTGGGGGGGTCGCTCCGGAGGGGTCTCAGTCCCGGGAGGGCTCCGGACCCGATTTTTCAGACTCGAGTTCTTTTTCTGAAGATTTTGCACTTCTTCTGCGCAAAGTTCTTAAGTTTAAGCGCAGTAAACGCAGGCGTAGAGGGGCCCCTGAGGGGGGTTCTGGCCAGCACGCCCCAAAGAAAAGGAAGACTAAGGAAGTTGATGGATCCGCTCGTCATCCCCCGCGAGGGAAGCGACCTCTGAGGGGCGTCCCTCAGGACTCGGAGTCAGATTTTTCTACTGCAACAGATACGGATTCCGCTGAAGAGTCCCTGAAGGGGGCCGATGGAACAGCGGCGGACGGCCTCTCTCAGCCCGGAGCGAGCAAAGGTGCTCAGGCCGTAGAAGGGGATGATCCCAAAGTGGTCCGCCTCTTTCGTAGAGAGGAGCTGACCCCTTTGATTCCGGCCATTCTTCAGGAACTAGGAATTGAGGCTCCGCCAGTGGGGGTCCGTCAGGAAGCCAACATGGATCCGGTTCTGCTAGGTCTCACAGGACCGGCAGTGGCTTTTCCTTTTCATTTTTCTTCGACCGATATTTTATTTAGAGAATGGGATACTCCAGAACTGGGACTGAAGGTTAGTAAGGCCATGGATAAATTATATCCACTCCCTGAAGATGCACTGGACCTACTCAGATTTCCGAAGGTGGACTCGGCAGTCTCGGCGGTGACAAAGAGGTCTACCATCCCGGTTACGGGAGCGACGGCCCTCAGGGATATCCAGGACAGGAAGCTGGAAGTACAGCTTAAGAAGATTTTTGAGGTTTCCGCCCTAGGGGTGCGGGCCGCCATCTGTACTAACTTTGCAATGCGGGCTAGCCTGCGCTGGGCCCAAGTAATTCAGGCGAATGCTGGTCTATCCCCGGAGGAGGCGTCTCAAGCTGATCGACTAGAGGCGGCAATAGCGTATGGAGCAGATGCTCTACATGATCTATTGCGAACCTCTGCCAGATCCATGGTGGCGTCCGTTTCGGCACGTCGCCTTTTGTGGTTACGGAACTGGTCAGCGGATGGCTCTTCTAAAGCTCACCTCGGGGCATTGCCTTTCAAAGGCAAGCTACTGTTTGGCAAAGAGTTGGATGACATAATGGTCTCCCTAGGAGAGAACAGGGCGTTTAAATTGCCCGAGGATAAGTACAGACCACGGTCCTCCTTCTCCTCCAGGTCACGGTTCCGTGGTTCCAGAAAATCACGTCCGCCACGTTCCTCGGGTCCTTCGTACAGGTCTTCTTCCTCTCGGACTCCTCACTGGCAGCAATCCTTTCGAGGAAAGCGGTTCGGCAAACAGGGAGGAACCTCGGCCGCGGGAGGTCACAAGGGGCCGCAATGAAATGCGGTCGGCCCAATCCTCGCCTCAGTTTCTGCACGAGATCCCAAATGTCGGGGCACGGTTAACGTTGTTTTTCGAGGATTGGGCCAGAATTACGTCGGACCAGTGGGTCCTCGACGTGATAAGACACGGTTACGCATTAGATTTTGTTCGAATTCCAGCAGACAAATTCCTAGTCTCTCCTTGCAAAGCTCCGGACAAGAAGGCGGCAGTGCTAGACACCATCCGGCGCTTGGAAAGCTTGGGAGCTATCGTTCCGGTCCCGATCCATCAGCGCGGCGAAGGCCGTTACTCCATTTACTTCATAGTCCCAAAGAAAGACGGCACGTCAAGGCCGATCTTGGACCTCAAAGGCGTAAACAGATGCCTACGCGTTCCTCACTTCAAGATGGAGACGATTCGTTCGGTCATTGCTTCGGTAAGGCCGGGCGAATTCTTGGCCTCTCTGGACCTCACGGAGGCGTACCTGCACGTGGGAATTCGGCCGGAGTTCCAGAAATTCCTACGGTTCTGCATTCTGGGGAGACATTTTCAGTTCCGGGCGCTACCGTTTGGTCTCGCAACCGCTCCTCGCACGTTCACAAAAGTGATGGTGGTAGTAGCGGCACACCTACGCCGAGAAGGTCTCCTGGTTCATCCTTACCTGGACGATTGGTTGATTCGCGCAAAATCCAAGCCTCTGTGTCAGCAAGCAGTTGCCAGAGTCCTCCAGGTGTTACAGTCTCTAGGCTGGGTGGTCAATTTCAGCAAGAGTCAACTGGAACCGACTCAGACCCTAGAATACCTCGGAGCTCTATTCGACACAAGGCACGGCAAAGTGATCCTGTCCCAGGAACGCAGGGACAAGCTACAGTCTCAGGTGCGGCGATTGCTCTCTCTTCACACTCCTCGAGTTTGCGATTATCTGACAGTCCTGGGTTCGATGGCTTCTACTCTAGCCTTGGTTCCCTGGGCGTTCGCTCATCTGAGGCCGTTGCAGTCGTCCTTACTATCCCGATGGCGGCCGGTCTCGGAAGAATTTTTCCTGCCTCTTCCACTCGAGGGCCAAGCGAGATCCAGCCTCTACTGGTGGCTCGACTCCAAGCATCTATCTTGTGGAGTGTCCCTGCTGGTACCCAAATGGACGGTAGTGACCACGGATGCCAGTCTCTCCGGCTGGGGAGCAGTTTGCCTAGGAAGGTCGGTCCAGGGGCTATGGACAGCGTCTCAAACACAGTGGTCTACCAACCGGCTAGAGACCAGAGCGGTCCGCCTAGCTCTTCAAGCCTTTTCACCGTTACTAAGCGGAAAGGCGGTCCGAGTACTATCGGACAACGCAACCACCGTAGCCTACATCAATCGACAAGGAGGGACGCGGAGTCCACAGGTGGCTGCGGAGGCACAGCTCTTGATGACCTGGTCAGAACAAAATCTCAGCAACATAGCAGCCTCTCACATTGCCGGGGTCGACAATGTACAGGCAGATTTTCTAAGTCGTCATCACCTCGATCCCGGAGAGTGGGAGTTGGCGGACGAAGCTTTTCGGCTCATCTGCAGGACATGGGGAGTTCCTCACATGGATCTCATGGCCACATGGCACAACGCGAAGGCTCCACGATTCTTCAGTCGGCGTCGAGAACGGGGAGCAGAAGGCGTCGACGCGCTGGTACTTCCGTGGCCGACGGATGTACTTCTTTATGTGTTTCCCCCGTGGCCGATGATAGGCAAGATTCTTCGGCGCATAGAGTTGCACCCGTTCCATGTGATCATGGTGGCACCGGAATGGCCACGTCGTCCGTGGTTCGCAGATCTCATCCAGTTGTCAGTGTCATTACCCATTCGTCTCCAGGGGTTCGCGGGGCTCCTACGTCAGGGCCCCGTCTGTTTGGAGGATGCGGATCACTTTTGTCTCGCGGCATGGCTTTTGAGAGGAATCGTCTGAAGAAAAAAGGTTACTCAGACGCGGTGATAACTACTTTGCTGAGGTCCAGGAAACAGTCTACGTTTCTGGCTTATGTCCGGGTCTGGACGGTTTTTGAGGATTGGTGCGTGCAGCGAGGGTTGGATCCCTTTTCTGCTTCAGTCTCAGATATTCTCACGTTTCTTCAAGCCGGTCTGACCAAAGGTTTGGCGTGCAGTTCGCTACGGGTCCAGGTGGCGGCTCTTGGTTGTTTGCGGGGTAAGGTCCAAGGAACCTCCCTGGCTCTTCATCCTGATATTGCCCGTTTTCTTCGAGGGGCAAAACACCCCCGTCCTCCATTGCGTCCCCCCTGTCCGTCTTGGAACCTTAATTGGGTTCTTTCCGCTCTAAGCTCCGCTCCTTTTGAGCCATTGAAGCGTACAACTATTAAGGACCTTACTTTGAAGACGGTGTTTTTGGTGGCAATTGCCTCTGCGCGGCGTATTTCCGAATTGCAGGCGCTGTCCTGTAGGGAACCGTTCTTGCGGATTTCCGATTCCGGAGTATCCTTGAGGACAGTTCCTTCCTTCCTTCCTAAAGTGGTGTCGTCTTTTCACGTCAATCAGTCAGTGGAGTTACCGGCCTTCACGGTCGGGGAGTCCACTGATCCCCAGTTCAAAGAACTGCGAAAGCTGGACGTGCGAAGGTCTCTTCTTCATTATTTGGAGGTTACTAATCCGTTCCGGGTAACCGACCATCTGTTTGTTTTGTTCTCAGGGCCAAAGAAAGGGGCCGCAGCGTCCCGCACAACGATTGCGCGTTGGCTTAAACAGGCTATTGATTCAGCGTACTTGGTAAAGGGTAAGCCGCTTCCGGTGGGTCTTCGGGCTCATTCGACTCGTTCCCAGGCTGCGTCCTGGGCAGAAGCTTCACAGGTATCGCCTCAGGAGATTTGCAGGGCGGCTACCTGGAAGTCCATGCATACCTTTATCAGGCATTACCGATTGGATGTCCGGGCTACCGATTCCGGGGGATTTGGAGAGAGGGTACTCCGAGCGGGACTCTCTGCTTCCCACCCTCGGTAGGTTTGCTCTGGTACATCCCAGGTGTCCTGGACTGATCCTGGTACGTACAGGGAAAGGAAAATTAGTTTCTTACCTGATAATTTTCGTTCCTGTAGTACCAAGGATCAGTCCAGGATCCCACCCGCAGGGCTTCGCTACAGTAACGGAGAGTCCGCTCATAATTTCTTAAGTTCTGCTGTTCGCTTGTTTTAGCTCTCCCGGTTGGGGAGCCCAGTTCAAGTTGGAGTTTTTTCGATGTTAGTTTGAATTTTTCTAGCCAGTTTGTTACTTGGTTGCATTGCTGCTTTGACATTACGTATGACTGAGGGGCTGTGACTGGCACAGGGGCTTATATATGGCTCCGCCCACAAGTTTTGCTCTGTCTCCACCCGCTGGTGCGGGGTCACAACCCAGGTGTCCTGGACTGATCCTTGGTACTACAGGAACGAAAATTATCAGGTAAGAAACTAATTTTCCTTTTGTAGCAATATGCGTGAGCTAAAAAAATAAAATAAAACGTATCTGACCCAACTCCGCGGGGTGGCGGGTGGGTTCTGTGAGAACTACATCCTGCTGTCCTGGGATAACACCTATTACAAAGTAAGCAATTTTGCTTTATCCCAGGACAAGCAGGATGCTAGTCCTCGCATATGGGTGATTTGCAAGCTACAGGCTGAGTCATTCTTGTATTAGACCAACAGCATACAACATGTGCAACGAGCACAACTGGTGTACTGCTGGAAAGAATGAGGCAGCCTGAAAACACAGCAGGATGGATGCGGAAGGAGTTGGATTTATACAGAAAATAAGTTCTTTAAGACAGATTGTCCCATAGGCGGCATCTTGTCGTCCTTCTTTGTCCAAACAGTAATGAGCTGCAAAGGTGTGAAGAGAAGTCCATGTTGCAGCTTTACAAATGTCTAGAATGGGCACTGAATGACAGTGTGCTACTGATGTGGACATGGCTCTTACCGAGTGTGCTTTTACTCGCCCCTGGAGAGGGACATTTGCTTCTTGATAACAGAATGCGATACAGTCTGCTAGCCAGTTGGAGAGAGTGTTTTCCTACTGCTACTCCTGATCTATTTTTGTCGAAAGAGACAGAGTTGGGTAGATTTCCTATGGGCTGCCATGCGGTTCAGATAAAAAGCTAATGCACGTTTGCAGTCTAATGTGTGTAAGACTCTCTCTCCTTGGTGAGAGTGAGGTCTTGGAAAGAAAATAGGCAAGACAATTGACTGATTAAAGTGAAATTCTGTTACCACTTTTGGTAAGAATTTTGGGTGAGTGCGAAGACTACTCTGTCATGCAGGAGCCTTGTGTAGGGCGAGTAAATGATGAGGGCTTGTAACTCACTGACCCTTCTAGCCGATGTGATGGCTACTAAGAAAAGTACTTTCCATGCAAGGAATTTTTCTTCACAAGAGAAGAGGCTCGAACGGTGAGTGCATGAGCCTTGTTAGTACTAAATTTAGTACTAACAAGTAGTAGTTAGTACTAAATTTAGTACTAACAAGTACTAAATTTAGTACTAAATTTACTAAAAATAAAATAAATAAAATAAATAAATAAATTTAGGTCCCATTCAGTGACCGGTGGTCGTATGGGAGGCTTAAGGTGAAGTAAGCCTCTCATAAATCGACTCACTAGGGGTTGTGCTGTTATTGGTACATCCCCTATTCCCTTGTGGTATGCCGCTATGGCGCTTAGGTGAACCCGTACTGAGGATGTCTGGAGTCCAGAATCTGACAGGTAGTATAGGTAATCTAGCAAAGAAGAAGTGGGGCAGGAGAAAGATTCTATACCCTTTTTTGTGCACCAATTGGTAAACCTAGTCCATTTAAACTGGTAGGATTTACGTGTGGAAGGTTTTCGTGAAGCTACTAGAACGTTAGAGACTTGCGCTGAAAGATTAAGTGGTTGCAGAATTAAGCTTTCAACATCCAAGCTGTGAGGGCAAGAGTTTGCAGGTTGGGATGAAGCAACTTGCCCTGATTCTGAGTGATGAGAGTGGGCTCTGTGCCCAAGCGGATTGGTTGTGAGATCGAGAGGTCGAGGAGTATGGGGAACCATACTTGTCGAGGCCAGTATGGGGCTATGAGGATCATTGTTCCTCTGTCCTGTTGTAGCTTCACGAGAGTCTTCGCTATGAGCGGTATGGGAGGATATGCATATAGAAGACCTGTGTTCCAGGGGCGAGCAAATGCGTCCCTGGGGAATGCTTGTCGACGTCTGTGGAGGGAGCAGAACCTTTCCACTTTGTGGTTCAGTGTGGATGCAAAGAGGTCTATGGTTGGGTGACCCCAGCGTTGAAAGATTTTGCTCGCTACACGTGGGTCCAATGACCATTCGTGGGGATTGAAATGTCGACCGAGATTGTCCGCTAGGATATTTTTGATGCCCGCTAGATAAGTGGCTCGGAGGTGTATGGAATGCTGTAGAGCCCAAGCCCAAATCTGCACCGCTTCTTGGCAGAGGAGATAAGAGCCCTTGCCTCCTTGTTTATGTACCACATTGCCACTGTGTTGTTGGTTTCTATCAGCACAGTGCTGTTTGAGAGGCAGTCTTTGAAGGCATAAAGAGCATCTCATTGCTCGCAGCTCCAAGAAGTTTATTTGATATTTCTTTTCGAGTGGAGTCCACGTCCCTTGTGTTTGAAGGTTGACGACGTGAGCTCCCCATCCCAGGTTGGAGGCATCTGAAGTCAAGATGACTTGCGGATTTGCCGGCTGGAATGGAAGACCAGCTTTCAATGCTGCGTGATTCGCCCACCAGTGGAGCGAGAGACGTAACTGAGTGGTAATTTGAATTGTGGATGATAGTGGTTGGACGGCTTGTATCCATTGAGA